>NW_011494943.1:7327517-7331169 GCF_000754665.1 Bison bison bison
TCTGGGCTGAGAGGCCTGTTTGTCTGGCCTCCCCCTCAGCGGGCCCAGGGGAGGGGGCCGTGGGAGCAGGAGCCCCAGGGCTCCTACCCTCCAGGGAGAAAATGGGGCCCAGCAGGAATCAGACCCAAGGAGGCCCCTCAGAGAGGCCCCTTCCCTGCACTCAGGGGCAGCCCCACGGGCAGACACGCAGGCAGACGGGCCAGAGCACTCAGCGAACACGCTTCCAGGGCCGGGTTTGAGAGGGAAAGGGACTCCAGGCCCCTGATCCTTCCCCGCCCCTCCCCAACCACGCGGTTTTCAAGAGGGACTGGGGGGGCTCTCACTCACCCATCAGCATCCTGGTAGTTGACATTGAGCCTCTTCGTGGAGCCGAGGAGCTCTGGGGGTTAGAGCAGAGGTGTCAGGGTACCCGTACCCACCCCTGACCCAGGGTCCCTCCTGCCCACCGCTCGGCTTCCGCTGACCTCTCGGAGTGCAGAAAAGCACCTGTCCCATGGCCTGCCAAGCTGTCTGGTCCCTGTGGCCCTCCACCCCAGCCCATCAGCTGGAGGGCGCTGACTGCAAGGAGCTGCTGCAGCAGTGGCCTGGCTTCCCTGGGTCCCCAGCCCCACGTGTTTATAGTCGAAGGGGGCGGAGATGGGGGGCCCCCCGGCCTGCCGTGCCCTCAAAGGACAGGCCCACGAGCGCATGGTTAGCATTCCTGCCTGAATGGGCCGAGGAGCCAGTCTCATTGTTCCACAGGGCCGAGGGGGCTGAGAGAGAAGAGAGAGGGGCCAGAAGCTTGAGGGTGAGAGGGCGGATGCCAGGGCTGGACCCAAGGGCCACGTGCCCGGCCCGGGGGGCATCCCTGAGTGGAGCTAGAGGGGAAGGTGGCATCATGCAGACCTACACCATGCCCCGGCTCTGCCAGGCACTCGCTGTGTGATCTGCGGAGAGTCACTTAACCTCTTCAGTTCAGGGTCCTCATCTGTAAAACGGGCTGATCACAGAAGCCACGTACGAGAGTTGTGAGTACAACGCCTGACCCTCGTGAAAGACGGGAGCTATCAGCATTTAGCGCTCCTTACACGTTAGCCCGTACTCCCGAGATGCGGTGTCTCCAGTGAAAGCTGGTACTGTTCCCCCCACCGGCCCCTGTCAGGGGAGGAACTGCAGACTCTGCACCCCATGAGCTCCTGGCAGACAGCTCCATGCCCCGGGGCAGGGGGTGGCAAGAGGAACAGGGGGCAGGGGTAGGATACCGGATCAGTCCCCTCTCAGGGACAGGGTTCATGCAGGTGTGCTCCACGTGTGAGCCAGGGCGCAGGAGGCGGGGGGCGGCGGTCCTCAGGGAGAGGAGAGTGCTGTCGCAGGCGGCCCCTGCCTCCCGCTGGAACCCACCCCTGCCGGGAAGGAGGAGGAGGAGGAGGCCCGGCTCAATCCAGCCGGGCACAGTGCCAAGCATGCTGGTCCAGGCCTGCCCCCCAGGCCCCGGTGGGCCCCTGAATACCCCAGCAAAAAAGGGCCTCATTCCAATAGGGAGGGACCAAGCCTGCAGCGAGGAGGCGCACAGGACAGGGAGAGGGGGGACAGCTACGTTTAGGGCCGAGCCGAATGGCGCTGCACCAGAAAGGTAAGAGCCGAGGCGTGACGAAGCCGCGAGGGGGTGGAGGCTGCTCCCAGCCATCCTGCAGACCCCTTGGAAAGTCCTCGTCACACAGAACCACTCAGTGCAGTGGACAGAACAGAGGCCCGAGGAGCAGGAAGCGCATGGTTCAGATTCTTCTTCCTCCGCCCGGCTGTGTGACCTTGGCCAGCCCTAGGACCTCTCTGGGCCTCGGTGAGGGCAAGGAGGTCAATACAGGGAAGTCCCTCCACCTGCTGCCCGCCTGGACGGTCCGGGGCGGCCAAGAGGCAGCCCCTCCGGGGAGTGGCAGGACAACATGACGGGGACAAGGGTAGGGCCAGCCTGTGGTGGCTCTGTGTGTTTTTTTTTTCCAGAACAATGGCCGGAAAGGCGGTGGGGGAGAGGCTCTGAGTGACTGGGCTGGGGACCTTGGAGGGGAGGGCGGAGGGTCCTAGGTTCCTGGCAGCGGCTCCAGGCACTTCCCCTGCGCCACCACCTTCTTCCCAGGCCCGGGCTCTGGGGGTGGAAGGGTCGCGCTCCTGATTTAGGCTCGGGCGGAGGATGTGAGCTCAGCGGGCCACCCCCAGCCCGCTCCATTTCCTCTGGTCGGAGAAGGGGACAGCTCAGAGCAGGGAGGAGGAAGGAAGGGCGGAGGCCAGGCCCGGGCATCGGTCGCCCTCTCCTCCCAGGCACCTGCACCCTGAGGACCCGGGCGGGCAGGGAGGGCCGGCCCCCCAGTGACCTGCTACCCAACGGAGGAGGCTCAGGGAGCACCCCTCTTTGGACAGCCAGGAAGCTCGAGCCACCACCCAGAGGGGAAAGAGGGAGCCCTTGACGCCTCCCTTCCGGCAGTTCCCTTCACCCTTCTGGGCTTCAGAATCACCTGAAGAACTTTCTGGTTCTCCAAAGTCAAGGGCTATCTGTGATGATTCAGTAATTCTGGGGGAGACCAGGGAGTCGGCACTTTCAGAACTACCCCTGGATGATTCTGATGGACAGCCGAGTGCAGTAGCATAGGGAGGGGGGCTCGGGCTTGTGGTATGATCTGCCACGCCACAGCTGTGTGAACTTGGGCAAATCACTAACCCTCTCTGAGTGTCAGTTTCCTTATGTGTAAAGTGGATGTAGAAGTACCTGTCTCACAGGGAATAGAGGCAACTACAATATGGCCCCATGGACAGCAGCTTCCCAGGCTCCTCTGTGGGATTCTCCAGGCAAGAATACAGGGATCTTCCGGACCCAGCGATCAAACCCAGGTCTCCAGCCTTACAGGCAGATACTTTACCAACTGAGCCATGAGGGAAGAGCCCTAGGGTCTGCAAAGGTCACTTTGGGATCTCCTTTTTGTCACCAGCTTTCCCTCTGAGAGGAGGAGACAGGGAGTCCCAGAGAGACAGGGAGTCCCCGGACCCTATGACTCTATGTCTGTGCAAATCCCTTGGGGGTGGGGGTGGGGGAATGGTCATCTTCCCCCACAGACATTCCCCCGAGCACCAGGGACCTTCCCAGAGCCTAGGACCCCAGCTGCAAAGTTCCCGCCCCCAGCCTCCAGCCACTTGCCTCCCTGAGGGCCTCACTTTGAGGCCCCAGGGCTATGAGGCCAAGGCCCCACTGGGCAGATCGCCAAAAACAACACCGAGGTGCAGGGAGGAGGGGAGTGGCTCCCACTCTTGGGTCTCTAGGGCCCTTCTTGGCACCTTCCCCTTATTGGGCTCACCCTGCACCCACTTCCCCAGGGCACAGAGAGCACCCTTTCCATCTCCCGACAACCTGGGTGTCCTGCCCTGGTGTGGAAGCGGGGGCACTCACACATGTGCACAACTCCCAGGCCCTTAAAATCCTTCCTTTGGGCACCCATACTCCCAGGTGTGGGTGGGGATAATCAGACATCTTCGGGTAGCCCGGGGGACTCCTTCCTGTGCAAGGCCCAAGCTGTGTCTTGGGGCTAGAGCCCCAGCACTTGAGAAGGATCCTCCCTCCCCTCCTGTCCCTGTTGGTCGAGGAACTCAGGGGACAAGTCCAGTGTCCTCCTGGGACAGTCCAGGG
>NW_011494943.1:7331332-7333888 GCF_000754665.1 Bison bison bison
GGGCGGGTCTCATTGCAGGGGTACTCAGGAGCTGGAAGTCAGGTGTGGCCACCTGTACACGGAGCCCTCACAGCCCTATCGACTAGAGACACCAGGCTGCAGAGAGACCTCTCTCTCTCAGGAAATTAACTTTGAACACACAACCTCCAGTAGGCTTCAGTAACTGGTTAGATAATGTGAACTTTGTTTTAAGCAGAAAGTGAAAGTTGCTCAGTCGTATCCAACTCTTTGCGACCCTATGGACTATACGGTCCACGGAATTCTCCAGGCCAGAATACTGGAGTGGGAAGCCTTCCCCTTCTCCAGGGGATCTTCCCAACCCAGGGATCTGAACCCAGGTCTCCCGCATCGCAGGCGGATTCTTTACCAGCTGAGCCACCAGGGAAGCCCAAGAATACTGGAATGGGTAGCTTATCCCTTCTCCAGCAGATCTTCCCGACCCAAGAATCGAACCGGGGTCTCCTGCATCGCAGGCAGATTCTTTACCAGCTGAGCTACCAGGAAAACCCCTCTTTTAAGCAGAATTCTCTTTTTAAAAAGCTATCTTACACTCAGAGAAGCCCACAATAAATGTGTCCCACTGCTGTGACTAAATAATAATAAAAAAGCTATCTCACAAATGTTGTCATCAAATTGATAAAAACACAGAGATGCTCTGGTTGGACTGAGGGGCCAGGGGTGGAGCGCTACCTATTCAGTCTTTCCCAACCCACTGCCAGAAACCCCATGGCTCCAAAGAACACACTGGAAAAACCACCTGCTGAAGGCAAATCCACAAGGGCAGGAATTTGGGCTGGTTTTGTTCACTGCTAGAGCTCAGAGCATAGAACAGAGCCTGGCACACAGTAGGCACTCCCCCAAAATTAGAATGAATGTACTTCAACCCTTTTACTTTACAGGTGAGGAAACTGAGGCCCAGAGAGGTTAAGAGATTTGCCTAAGGATACACAGCAAGGGGGACCCAACTTCCTCTCTGACGTTCCCACATTGAGGCACTCCCACCCCAAGTACCCAGATCAGAGTGACCACTCCCCCCAGGCCTCTCTCTATAGCCTGGCACTCAGAGGAGGGTCTCAGGTAGACAGTCACCCCACCAAGTACTCACTTGTCTTTGTGGCCTTGACCTTAGCCACCAGTTTCTGCACGCCAGTCACATCTCCATTCTTGACGGCGAGGATCAGGTCCTGTTCTCGACCCATCCTTCCTGGTCCCTGGGCTGGACTCAGGGCTCAGGGGTCCAGGGCAGAGGCAGGGAAACTGGTCTAAGCTGAGGTGTCAGGGTGCCATCCCTTGGCCCTTTGGAGGGCCAGGCGTCCGGTGGTGGGGAGTGTGTCTGGTGTCCCAGGCAGTGGGCTTCTTGGTAGGCGTTGACGGGTACTCCTTCAAGGTGCTTCGTGAGCTGCCGCCACAAGCAGGAAAGCTGATCTCTGAGGGGGTGGAGGCTGTGTGGAAATCTGGACGGATATCAGCTTGCAGCTTCCGACAGCCCAGGAATGGGCCGGGACTGGGGGCGCCAATCTTCCCGACGTGGCTCAGGAGCACCGGTGCTCACCCAGAGAGAAGCCAGCATTCCCTCGTGCCTTGGGCAGCAGGGGCGGCCAGGTCTCGGGGGTCTGGAGAAGGTGTGATCCACTGAGGGTCTGCTGAAGGCTGGGTCTGTAAGGGTTCCAGAAGCAGGGCTCAGAAAAAGAACAGGACAGGGCTTCCAGGCAGCCCCCAAGTTACCCTGGCTGCCCTTCTGAGTCAAGGGAGGGGCTGAGCCACTCTAAGCGGGAGGGAGCCGCCATGCATGAGAGGAGTATTGGGAGGCCGGGAGGGGGTGTTCTGGGAGGGGGAGGCTGAGTCACCGAGGCCCCAGGGCACCTGGCAGCACCTCAACCCGGGGCAGGAGGGGCCCTGGCAGCACGACGCACGGGGGCAGGTCGGGCCAGCAGCCTGTTCTCCACAGCCTGAGGCTCTGACACCCACAGACAAGTGGTGGGTCAGAAGGTGGGGCCTGGGAGGGTCAGGCACAGGCGGACTGGTAGGGGTCACCCCTCTAGGCTCTGCCCTGATCACCGGAAGCCCTAGCCCCAGGGCTCTTTATGAATTCAGAAGGTGGAGTGGGGAGGTATGGCCCCCCATCTCTGGCGGAGGGTCTGCCTGCAGGACAGTGAGGCTTTACAGCACCTGTTGCTGACCCATCCTCACCCCTAGTGCGGGATGAAGAAACAGCCGGGCAGAGAACAGAGATGAGAGCTGGGGTACCGCTGCTAAATGGGGCTGTCCGCCCTCCCAAGCCTGAATCTGAGTCCCACAGTCCCGACTTCACTTTAGAAAAGCTTACGTCAGTTTCTCAGTGGCCGAGAATTTGTTGCCCGAGTCCCGTGGCATGAGACCCGCGGCAGGCCTGGGGCCCTAGCTGGGGTCCTCTTACTCCCCAGAAGTCCCAAGCCCAAACCAGATGGCACTCCAGCTCAAAGCCCGCGGCCCGACATTGGGGGAGGGCGCCCCTGGCAGTGCATGGGGTCGGGCTGGCTCCCCCGCCCCCCGGAATGCCAGTCCAGCGCCGCGCAA
>NW_011494943.1:7334508-7335202 GCF_000754665.1 Bison bison bison
AGGGGGCGGGGAGGGGGCGGGGACTAGAGAGCGAGCCTCAGTCCAGACTGGAGTCCGGGCGCGACCCGGGGCTCTGGAGTTCAGAAGGACGGGAGAGACACCGTGTGTGTGACGGGGTGCGAGAGAGGACGCGATGTGATGGGCCGGGAATCGAGACCCAGGAATCCCACTTGGGGAGCCCCCCCTTTCTTCTTTCTCGCCCCTCGTCCTTCCCGGGACTCCCGCGGCGACCTCCGCCCGCGACCCGAAGTCACAGGCCGACGGCCCCTGGTCGGAGCGATGGTGCCACCTAGCGGGCCGTGTGGGGACGGCCCGAGGCGGCGGCGGCGGGGACCCCAGGCTCCGGGAGGCGCTAACGACCGGCTGGGGTGGCGCTTCAGCACCGTCGTGGGTCGGACAGCGCCTCCCGCCGCCCCCCCAAGTCCTGGATGCCCGGCTTCCGAGCCCCCAGGCAGGGACTCAACAGAAGGACCTGAAGGAACTGCGGGCCCCCATAGTCTGCACCTGGCGGCCCGTGGTGGCCCTCAGTGTGCGAAGCCGAATTGGGGAACCCAGCATTCTCCTTTCTCTAACCCCGCCTTCCTCCCGGTCCAGCCTGGGTGGTGCGGACTAGGCAGTCCGGGGTTGCGGAGGGGAGGGTCACGCTTATAACTCTTCATACGACGCTTTCAAACGCCAGCCTTCTCGAGAACTA
>NW_011494943.1:7335791-7342448 GCF_000754665.1 Bison bison bison
CCTGTGAGAGGGGCGGGCCGGGGCGGGGGCGGAGCCGGGGCGGACTGGGCGGCTGGACCCCGTAAGTCTGATCCGGTGGGCTTGAGACGGACCCCTCTCCCCGCTCCTCGCCAGGGGCAGTTTGGTGGCCGCCGAGTGGAGACCAGAAGAAGGCTTCGTGGAGTTGAAGTCTCCTGCGGTGAGCGGCGGGGCTCAGAGACGGGGACCCGCCTACTCTGCCTTCCCGGGCTCCTTTGTGACATCTGCTCTGGGTCCCCCGCAGGGTAAATTCTGGCAGACCATGGGCTTCTCAGAGCAGGGCCGGCAGCGGCTTCATCCAGAAGAGGCCTTGTATCTGCTGGAGTGTGTGAGTGGGGCCCCTGGGAGAGTGGAGAGGGGATTGTGACCAAAGAACCGGAAGGGCGTTTCTTCTGGGGGAAAAAGTATCTACAACCGAGTATTCGGATGGGGGGGGGGGGAGTCTTGTAATCTGCTTTCTAGAGCAGGAGACAAGAATGTCACTCAGGGAGCAGGCTTTCCAGTCTGTTAGTAACGATGCTGCCTCCCTCTCCCCCCTCCCCTTCCTGGCCGGCCTGATTCTTGCGGTGATGGGTGGGGGGTGTAGCACACAGATAGCAGAGTGGGGAAGTTGCTCCCTTGGCCGTGCCACCATAGGGAGGGTTCACAAGCCGAGCTATGGGCTGCACTTTCAGGGCTCCATCCAGCTCTTCCACCAAGACCTTCCGCTGTCTATCCAAGAGGCCTACCAGCTGCTGCTGACTGAGGACACGGTGACTTTCCTGCAGTACCAGGTATCAGCCACCCTTTATAAGTAGCTACAAGAGCTTCCCTGGTGGCTCAGTGGTAAAGAACCCACCTGCCAATGCAAGAGACTCTGGTTCGACCCGGTAGGTCACCTGGAGAAGGAAACTGCAACCCACTCCAGTATTCTTGCCTGGGAAATCCCATGGACAGAAGGAGCCTGGCGGGCTGCAGTCCACGGGGTCACAAAAGAGACACAACTTAGTGACTACACAACAAGCCACGTGCTGAGGCTCCAAGACTGACAAGGGCTTACGTCCTAGTGGGGGCGCTTGGGTAATGTATAGGTAAGAAAGCAAATGGATGTTTGACTTCAGAGTTGAGTGCCAAGAAAAACACAGAGGAGGAGGGGCACAAGGCTAGAGACATAAATGTGGAGATCTTGATGGCATGGCTATTTCAGACTCCACTGGGCTGTAGGGAGGTGTGGCCAGAGTAGAAGTCTGTGTCTGAAATCTGGGGCACTCTAACATGAGGAGGTCAGGGGGAAGATAACGGATGTGAGGAGTGTCCAGCAACGGAGAAAACCAGGAGAGGGGGCATCAGAGAGACCACAAGAAGGTCTTTTCAGGAAGAAGGGCTTGGCTACGTTGAATGCTACTGAGAGATCAAGCAAGCTGGGGCATACCTGCGTACATCGCTCATATATGGATACAGGGCCACATGGAGGAACATGTGGTTCATCCAAAAACCCACCCATCTTTGGAAGTGTTGTGGGGCGGCAGGATGTCCGCCCCCTCTGTTGTCTTGTCTGTATTGTAGTCAGGAGCTTCACTTGTGACAGCTTTGGTATCAAAATATTCTGGCTTAAGTTTTTTCCCTGGTCCATCAGCTATCAGCTTTTGGGGATTTGCATTTAAATCAAGAAACTGCTGTCATTCGTGCCCAGAGTAAGGCCAGTGAGAGACAGCAACTCAGAGACTTGAGACCTCAGTGTGGGGAGGGTGTTTATGAGAGAGTATGGTCCTGCCGGTAGCAGGGTTTGGAATCTGGGGGTGTGGTGAATGGCTTCTGTCTGGAGAACAGTTTTTTTCCATAAGTGGACGTCTGACTTCGGGTTTCTTTTTTTGAGGTCTTCAGCCACCTGAAAAGACTCGGCTATGTGGTTCGACGATTCCAACCAAGGTAAATCCCTGTCTTAGTTCCCTCGAATTTATCCTAGTCCCCAGCGACTAAGCCCAACACTGACTACTAACTGGGTGCTGGCCCTCTGCTGGCTGCTGAGGAAGAGCAGAGAACAAAAGCACTACCCCACAGAACCTGTGTTGAGGGGAGCTTACACAAAACACCATCACTTTGCAAAATCAGTGATCTTGGAAACCTCGTATAAGCCCAACAGGGAAAACATGGTCACACAGATTAGAGTTTATCCCTTAGATCAGCACTATCTGATAGGACTTTCTGTAGTGACAAAAATATTCTGTCTGTGTTGTCCAGTATATGTGGCTTGTGTGGAATTTTTTATTTTAATAGGTTTAAATTTAACTTAAATAGCCCCTTGTATCTAGGGCTACTATAATGGACAGTACAGCCTCACAGCCATAAGAAAAACTCCTGGCAGGGAAGAATGCTGTAATAAAGGGCCATACTATATTGTTGAATATAAAAAGGACCAAACAGCAGTATGTTAGTACAGTGTCATTTTTGACAGAGATATGGAGAAAGACAGTCAATATGTGTGTTTGTAGGAAACAAAATGTTACCTTGGTATCCATGGGTTTTATTTTCATTTTTCTTTATTTTCCAAGTTTTCCAGTTCTCCTGACTTTTCTCACCAGGGTTAATTATTTATTGCTGGCTCTGCAGGAGCCCTGGTGTCAGGGAACCTCTGTTCAAAGGTACCACTGATGAGACCCAGAGGCCTGGACAAAGATGCGCAGGGAGGCCCCTGTGTCTTCCCCCATTACTCTGTGTGGGGTCTGCCTGGGGCTCCAGCGCTTGGTTATGGTTCTAGCCCTGGCCCGCTGACTTACTCTGGGCCAGTCCCTCACACATTCCAAGGGGAGCACCAGACTGAGGAGGTGGATCAGTTGCCTGCCCCCCACCCATTCTCACCCACAGCTCTGTCCTGTCCCCTTACGAGCGGCAGCTGAACTTGGACGGTGGTGCCCAGTGCCTGGAGGGCAAGAGGAAGAGGAGGAGCTCCAGCTCTCAGTAATGCTCCCCGCATGGCCACCCCACAGGGAGAATTCTGTGGAAGTGCTGGTGTTCGGGACCTTGGAGAATGCCTGGGCTTAAAAGTTGGGTTGGGGTGGCTCCCGCAGGGGCTCAGGGAGGCAGTAGGGCTTATGGAGGTCATGTGCACCTCAGCAGTCAGGAGCAGATGGGCTGCGTTTCCTCTCCCTCAGGTCCATTAATAAGAAGCCCAAGGCCCTGCAGAACCCCCTGCAGGGGATGGATGGGACACCCGAGAGCCCAGCAACCTGCAGCCCACCTCCCCAGAACCAGAACAGCTGCCGCCCAGAGGAGAAACCCCAGGAGTCAAGCCCCATAAAGAGCCCCATGGGCCCCCTTCAGCTGCTGCGGTCCCTGAAACCCTGCCCTGGTCTGGGCAGGGAGGGGGCACAATGCAGCCCAGAGAATGGCAAAATAGAGGACGGGGTCACGGGGGCTCCTAAGCCCCGCTGGAACTTTGAGCAGATCTCCTTCCCTAACATGGCTGCAGACAGCCGCCATACCCTCCTGCTCGCCCCCGCTCCTGAGCTGCTCCCGGCCAACGTGGCTGGACGGGAGACGGACGCCGAGTCCTGGTGCCAGAGGCTCAACCAGCGGAAGGAGAAGCTCTCTCGGCGGGAACGGGAGCGGCAGGCAGAGGCCCAGCACTTCCGCGAGGATGTGAACGCCGACCCCCAGGTACAGCGCTGCTCCAGCTGGCGGGAGTACAAGCAGCTGCTGCAGAGGCGGCACCTGCAGAAGACCCAGAGCCGCCCCCCACACCTGTGGGACCAGCCTGTCACCCCCTTGCTGAGTCCCGATCGCGCCGACTCCCCAGGTACCACATCACCCTGCCATAGGCCACGGGCAGCTGAGGGATCACATGCCTTTAAAAGCGGCGTGCATTGACTGCAGCTGATGGAGGCTTAAGGAAGATGGGGGAGGAGAGAGCGGTAGGTGGAGTGGAACCCACAGGATTGTCCACTGCAGGAAGCAGCGAAGAGGCTCCTGGGAAGGTTTAGAAACAGCCTGGTCGGTGCCTGAGGAGAGGCGAGGAGGAATGTAAACTACAACCGCATCCTTAAAATCATAAACAAGATGCATGTGGATGGCTGTGGTCCTGTGCTCTCCCACCTCTGTTAGAGGGGAACAAGGGGGCGATATGTTGGCCAAATGAAAGGAAGATCTCCTATATACCCTACATGTTAAGAGTAGAGAATAAGACAAGAACAGTGCTAATATATTCAGGACTACAATCCTTATGGGAATGTGGTGTGTTGTAAGGAACTAGAGTGAGATTGCCAGAGCAGTTAAATTTGAATTTCAGATAAATAACTTTTTTTTTTTAAAGTATAAGTATGTTTCAGATATTGCATGAGACGTGTGTGTTGGTCGCCTGGTTGTATCCAACTCTTTGTGACCCCATGACTGGAGCTCGACAGACTCCTCTGTCCATGGAATTCTCTAGGCAAGAATACTGGAGTGGGTTGCTATTTCCTTCTCCATGCATGAGACATACCTATACTTTAAAAAAAAAAAATCTGCTAAATCTGGCAACTCCAAACAAGACGGCAGATTCAGAGATGTCAGGGAGTCTGGATGGTCGACTCTCCTCACGAGTGCCTTGTTTTCACCGTCCTTGTAGCCTCAGTCCTTCAGCAGATCTCTGTGCTGCAGACAACGCACCTTGCTGAAGGAGGTGCCCGGTGAGTCTCCAGGTAGTGCCCACCTCTATAGTACTTGGGGCGCCAGCAGGAGTTGGCAGCTGGGATTTGACTCCTGAGGTTGGGCATGAGCTGGGGGATCATTTCAGGGGCCCCTACCCTGGTAATAATACTCCTGTATATCCGCAGGAGTAAGAGCCAAGTAGATTGATGATTTATCCCACCGGTTCTGAGATAGGGTCACTGCTCCTCCTTAGTCTCCCTGGAGGAGGCTGCTCCCTGAAACGGGGAGGAAAAAGGTGGTATGGAAAGAAAAGGTGGGAGAGGAGTGCCCCTGTCTCCTAAGGTTTCTCACTCTGTCCTCAGGCTGTTGGAGAAGCCCGGGGGCTTGGAGATCAGTTTTGATGTCTACCAGGCTGACGCCGTGGCCACCTTCCGAAAGAATAACCCTGGCAAGCCCTATGTCCGGCTGTGCATTAGCGGGTACGAGACCAGTGAGCGTGGCTGCGAGTCCTCTTGTAAACCACGTGGATGTCCCCTCCATGCCCCCCGCTAATCTGTCAGTCCCTGAGAAGAACCAGTGGTCCAGAGAGGTCACACAGCCAGTTAGTGCTACGGGAACCCAAGCGTCCTCATCCTCAGTTCTCACTCCTGTTGTCCTTTTCGAGTAGCTTCTCTCCTGGGCCATTTCAGTTCCAGGCTCAGCCAGCAGAAGGATGTGAATGAGGGGTTTCCGGGCTAAAAGAGAGGCAAGACCCTCACTATTCCCAGTCTCCTTACCCTACCAGGGCCCTGGGTGTTACTTGGAAAATCAGAGCCATGTGGTTTGCAGACAGGAGAGCCCGGGGCCAGACTTCTTGTCCCCCCAACTCCTGTCATACATCGGCCTTCCCTGGGAGCTTAGGAGGGTTGGCTTCCCAAACTTATGGGTGGGCTCTGGCCAGGTCTCAGTCTAACCTTGATTCTTGCAGATCTGATGAGCTGGTCCCAGACCTCTGCACCCTCAAGCGGTTGTCCTACCAGAGTGGGAATGTCCCTCTGATTTTTGCCCTGGTGGATCATGGAGACATCTCCTTCTACAGCTTCAGGGACTTCACGCTGCCCAGGGATCTGGAACACTGACCACCCAGCTGGGGTCTGCCCTGGGGGACCTGGACTGTCCACTCTCAGGGACCATCGCAGTTGCCTCCTACACCCAGACTCTGATCTGTAGCTTCAGAGGCTAGTCTGGGCCTTGGCCTTGGGTATCTGATGCCCACAGGAGAGCAAAGCCTTGCCCCGCTACCTGGCCGCTGCAGCGCTTCTAAGCCCCAGGTCTGAGACTGCTGCCTTGCAGTAATCCCCTTGGAATTCAGGACTAGATTCCAAGAGGCCAGCGAGGTGGGGCAGAAGAGAAGACTCTGTGCCTTTAAATGAGAGTGTGCCTGCTTCATGCGATAAAGCCAAAGCCATTAAATATATATATATATCCTTTTATTGCTGTAGCTGGATTTACTGGAAGAGTCCTCCCTACCCCACCATCCTTCGGAATTGGGCCCCAGGCCCTCCCCACCCACAGCGCTGCTTTCTCCGGTGCAAGAGCTAGGAGCAGCCTGTGGGAGGGCAGAAATGCGACCCCAAGCCTTTCTCCGGGAAGTCACTGACCTCTAGTTAGTTTGGCTTTCTGAAAGGTAGTCCGAAGTGGGAGGTTGGCACTACACCACGCAGACGGCTCCGGGTAGAGGGGCGGCGGAGAGGCGCCACGTCAGCGTGGCTCGAACGCTAGTCGTTTCAAACTGTGCGGTGGAGCGTGCCATCCACGGCCCAGGCCTCTGGCCTGGCCTCCGCCCCCAGTTCTTCTCCCCTCTCGTCGTTCCTATTGCCCTCCCTCGTTGTGCTAAAAACTCCGGTTGCTGCTGTTGCCGCTGTCGACGACTCGGAGGAGGGCTCAGGCTTGGGGCCCGCCCGGAGAGGAGGTGCTTCGGCGACGCCCGTTCCCAAAGCACCTAGCTCTCGGTCCCGAAACTTGGCCCTGTGTCCACCAGATCGGAAGAGCACA
>NW_011494943.1:7343169-7349582 GCF_000754665.1 Bison bison bison
GTGTTTCGGGCTTGCACAATCGTGTTGGCTTGGTAGAGCCGAGGAACAGGTGCTCGGCCCGGCAGAGTGCGAGGGTCACCGCGGGCGGAGACGGAGCCCCGGGACCCCGGGCCCCACGTGTAAGGCGCCTGGCCGGAGAGGCCGGCGACGCGCACCCCCAGCAGCCCTCTCTCCGCCCGCGGGGGCCGGAGCGCGTTACGTCGGCGGCTTAGCCCCTGCCGTCTGGGCCCTCTGCCTGCCGGCCCTTTGTGCCTCCTAATCCCCGGACGCAGGAAGCCCGCGGGAGGGACTTGGGTCTTGGGGCCTTTCTCCGCCCCAGGCAGCTTTGTATCCCTTTGGGGGACGTGATGGAGACCCAGCCTCTTTTCCACAGCCACGGTGGTGGGATTGCGCAGCGGGACGCTGGGACTTGGCGAGAAGTGAGAAATTCTGTTGTGTCAAAGAAAGTGCAGTTAGCTCTTGGTTTTCTCGGGGCTGGACGGTTCCCAGGCACCCTGAGCTTGGGCTGCGAGGAGAACTGACGGTTACCAGGAGAGCTGTGGTAGTGGCCCCCTGAGGCTCTCACCTGAGACAGGTGAGCTTTGGGTGAGGTGGGCGGGGCGTAGACTCAGCGCCCTTCCCTTGGGGATCCTTGTGCCAGATGCAGGGCATCTTAACCTAGGCTCTAGGCACCCTTCCCGAAGTTTACAACTCAGGGTCTTTTCAATCTGGGGAGGGGATTCTGAGCAGAGAGGGGAAGAAGAAGGGGTTGTGTGTCATGGAGACAGGAAACCCCAGGTGGGAGACTCAGAGCAGCAGTACTGAAGAGCCCTGGCCCAGCTCAGCGGGGAGCCAAGGGCAGAAGTGGCTTCTGAGGAAGACCGTCTGGGTTTTGTGAGCTGAAGCATGGGAATGGTCCTGGAAGAGATGGGCCAGCTTCTTTATGTTATGCACAGGGCATTCAGATTTGGTTTTCTTCAACCATCTGCACACAGTGCTCACTTTCATCAGTGAGGACTCAAACCAAACTTGGTGCTTCAAGTGCCTGCTGCTGTTCTCTAAAGTTTAGACCGGGCCAGTCTCGGTGGGAGCCCCTGGGCAGTTGTTTAAAAGGTCTGGGTCATCCTGCATCCCTAACCTTCTCTGAGTCAAAGAAGCATCCCCTTTAGCAGCAGATTAATATAGTTTTATTCATTTAGTAACTTAGTCCTTTGTTATTGTTTAGTCGCTAAGTCCTGTTGGATTCTTTTCCCACCCCATGGACTGTAACCCGCCAGACTCCTCTGTCCATGGGATTTCCCAGGCAAAAATACAAGAGTGCGTTGCCATTTCCTTCTCCAGGGGATCTTCCAGACCCTGGGATCGAACCCATGTGTTCTGCATTAGCTGGTGGATTCTTTATCGCTGAGCCACAAGGGAAACCCAACTTCTTAGTAGCGTTTAAAAAGTGTCTTAATCCCAGATAACCCATAATAGGTTCAAAAATTTAAAAGGTAATAGGAGCTCCCTGGGGCAAATGAAGCATTTTAGAAAGAGTAAAATAAGAGGGAAAAAACTTCCCTCTTGCTTCATAGTCTTGCCTCAGGTGTAGTGCTTGCTTTTTCTTTTTTTTTGGTTGTGCTAGGTCTTCTCTGCTGCATGGGCTTTTCTCTAGTCGTGGCGAGTGGAGGCTACTCTCTAGCTGTGGTGTGCAGACTTCTTGTTGCAGTGACTTTTTGTTGTGGAGCACGGGCTCTAGGGTGCATGGGCTTCAGTAGTTGCAGTACGTGGGCTCAGTAATTGCAGCTCCTGAGGTCAAGAGCACATGCTCAATAGTTGCGGCAAATGGGCTTAGTTGCCGTGCATCATGTGGGATCTTCCCAGACCAGGGATTGAACCTGTGTCTCCGTCAGGTGGATTCTTTACCACTGAACAACCAGGAAGCCCTCAGTAAGATTTTTAGTGTCTTTCCAGACTCAGGTATAGTTTTGAATTGTGCCATGCTGATTTTTCACTACATGACCTTGACTCTGTTACTTAACCATGCCAAACCTCGGCGAGCCTTGTTTTTACAGATGTTGACAAGAGGATGAAAAATATCATAGATACCTGGTCCTGGCCGGCACCAGGTGAGGGTGGGCTGCTCAGCCTCCCCACGAAGCATAAAAGTCATACGATCACTTGCAGCAAGCCTTAGGGCAGATGCCGGGGCCTTTTGAGCCCTGACGGGTCATGAGGGCAGTTGGCTTCTCTGTCCAGAAATCCCAATTTTTGAAAACCTCTGGAGAATGAGAACTTTGAGAATGAGGCTGTTGCTTCTTGGAGGGCTGAGGTCTCTCCTAACTTCACTTCGGTTCCAGCGGCCCTCGGTATTTCTGCTGCTGCTTAGAAAAGCCAGGAGTGAGGCCTGATGGCCAGACCCCAGCTGGGGCAGCCTTTCCTGGGGGGAGTGTGTGTGTGTGTGTGTACAATCTAATCTCCTCTGCTCTGTGCTCTGGGGAGGGCTTGACTGTTACACATTCTGCACCCTGGTGGGTGGGTGGCGGGGTCAGTGGGTAGGGGAAGCGTGTTCCTGGGCTGCTCTGTTACCATTAAGGAGATTTTTCTCTGAACTCCGTCGTGCATTCTGTCAACCTCATTCAGGGAAGAGATATCTCCTGCCAGGACTTCCTGGCCCCGGGACCCTCCCTCCCACAGAGAAGCTGGTGTGCAGAGCTGCGAAGGGTGGGATCCTCTGCCATCAGCCTGCGCCCCACCGTCTACCCCACTGGAGACATTGAGCATCCCTGGCGGGAGTCAGGGGCAATGTGGTGTCCGCAGAAGGGCCCTCCCAGACATGTCAGCCGCAGCTTTTGAGACACCCGAATCAGGGGCCCGGCGAAGGCCCAGGAGGCCCATGGCCTCTGCCCCTGGGTTGGCTGCTTTGAGCGGCACTGGCCGGCTGGACCCACTTATCCTGAGTACTCAGCCCGGAGAGGCCTTCTTATCTCACTCGGGTGATAGCACTATCAGGGCTCCTTCTGGCTCGAGGCTCGGCAGGTCTCTGGCAACGTTGTTTTCCCTGGCCCTGGAGTCCTTTGCAGAGAGAAGTGGGGTGTGGGGCAGAAGATGGGGTCCCCTTGGGGCCACCGGTACTGTTTGCCCTTCTCCAGCCCCAGCTCCCCAGGGTTCCCTGGGAGAGCCTCCCCTCCCTGTGGGCTGTCCCTGTGGGCCTTTGTCCACCTCCCTTGGGGGTGGCCTTCTCTCCCTCTTACCCCCTGCGTCTCAGAGGAAACTGGTCCTCAGAGGAGTCACCCCATTCCTTCCCCTCCCCAGGAGCCACAGTGAATTCTTGAGCTAGGAGAGGCTCCTCTGGGCGTGGGGACAGGGAAGCAGCTAGGCACCTGACTCTACCCTTCAGGAATCCAGCAGAGACTGGATACTTTCTCTAGACACCTGACTCAGTGTTCCCAGGGTTTGATGAGAGGGACATCTGGGTGCAGGACTGTTTGATTCTAGTAAATAATGTTGGCTCTCCTTGCCAAGGAGCCGGGTCTTCTGGAACATCAGGCTAAGACAGGGTCCATAAGGGTATCCCCAGCCCCATGTCAGGTGTGGTATGCACATGGCCCGGCCTTGGCCAGAGACGAGAACAGGAAGTTCCCCTGCGGCCCCATCCTTGTGCTCTTTGGGATCAGTGGCTCCTACCTGGAGAACATGTTTGCCTACTTGATCCCCATTCAGTCCCAGCTGTTCATTTATTCAACAGGTATTTGTTAGTGTCTCTGTATGTGCGGTGTGGTTTAGACACCAGGCATAATCCTTGCACCAAGCAAAGATCTCGGCTGTCACAGGACTCCTGTTCTAAAGGATGGGAATCTTGAGTGGCCAGGAATAAGTGTAGGTAATAAATAATCTGCTAAAAGGCAATATGAGCTATAGAGGAAGAACTGAGGTGGAGGCAGGGGTTGAGACCCCTTGGGAGGGAGGCAGGTTGCAACTTTAAAAAGGGGTCAGGATGGGCTTCATCAAAAAGGTCACATGTGAGCACAGGCTTACAGAAAGTGCCTTGCCTTGCTCAGTCAGTCGTGTCTGACTCTTTGGGACCCTATGGACTGCACCCCGCCAGGCTCCTCTGTCCAAGGGGATTCTCCAGGCAAGAATACTGGAGTGGGTTGCCATGCGCTCCTCCAGGGGAATCTTCCTGACCCAGGGATGGAACCCGCATCTCCTTTGTTGCAGGTAGATTCTTTACTGGTGAGCTACTGGGGAAGCCCTACAGGAAGTGAGGGAGTTCTTTAAATAAAATTCGGTGCCTCTCATGTGTCAGGGAGGCTTCCCTGGTGGCTCAGAGGTTAAAGCGTCTGCCTGCAATGTGGGAGACCTGGGTTTGATCCCTAGGTTTGGAAGGTCCCCTGGAGAAGGAAATGGCACCCCACTCCAGTATTCTTGCCTGGAGAATCCCATGGACGGAGGAGCCTGGTAGGCTACAGTTCACGGGGTCGCAAAGAGTCGGACACAACTGAGCGACTTCACTTTCACTTTCATGTCTCAGGGCTCTAAGCACTGGAGATACGACCATGGAAGGTGAGGCATGTCCGTCCTGGGGCTGACATATCCTGAAAGCTCCACGGGTTGGCCTTCCAAGTTTTAGGCAAGTCGGAGGTCATGTTATGGAGCTTGACGGGATGAACCAGGCAGCTTACCCACCCCCACCCCAGGCGAGTCGTAGTCTGTCTTCTCCCCAGAATGCTTTGCTTTTCCCCGTGCTTGGCCAGTCCCAATCTGTCACTTCCCTGGAGGGAGGCTGGGGTTAGATTGCAGGTGAGGACTGAGTCCCCCAGAATGGGGGTGTGGAGAGACGCAGGCATTCTGACTTCCCACCCCCGCACCCGGCAGGAGGGCCCGCCCAGGGCTGGAGGACTGGCCTGTGGCTCCGTTGGGATGTGACTGACCTGGATCCAGCCAGGGAGGGTGAGGGCTCTTGGGGAGCCCCATTGTCCTGGGAGTGAGGCTTGAACTGAGCAGACGCTGTGCAGTCTGGTTGGAGTTCAGGTTGGGACTTGGACTCCTCTCAGGCTTGCTAGCGCTCAGAATTAGAAGTTTCATAAGTAGCTGGGAGAATTACATGAGGCGATGCTTGTCGAGTGCTTCAAGCAGTATCTGGCCACAGCTCCCTCCGTCGCTTTTATTACCTAACAGCAGCAGTGACGACAGTACCGTGGTTGCCGCCTCCTCTCTGTTTTAGTCCCACCTCCACAGAGGTGCCCTTTGAGCCAAGGTTTGGTTGCTAAGCTGCTGGCCAGGGGCTGCCTGGTGCCTCTGGGGGATTGGGTTTCCCAGGACAACTCAGGCGCCAGCAAAGCAGCCGTGGGCATCTGAGTTGGCACAGGCAGATGCCGGAGGGGTCAGCAGCTGCCCCGGGCGCTTAGAGCCCTGCCTTACCATTCCCCCAGGGTGGGAGGTGCAGGGGCGTGTTCACACCCTGCAGACGGAGGCCAAAGCCACACGCGGGCCTCACACAGGATGTCGGGGAAGGGAGGGCGGTTTCAGCAGCAGCAGGCTGTGGGGAGCTGCCTTGAGCCAGGGCTGTGCCGCACGCCAGACGTGCTCCCAGCGATTGTGAACAGGGGAATCATGCTCCCGGGGCTCCAGGAGCCTTCCCTCCCGTGGGCCCCGGGTGTCCAGAGCGCTGCTTCCAGATGTAGCCTCTCCCAGCAGCCCAGGCCATGGAGGGACCTTCTAGTGGGGGCTGGCCCATCACACACCTCCAGGACAGGCTGGCACGGCTTGGTCAAGCCTTTGTTTCCTGGGGATAAATGAGCCCAGGTGCCCCAAACCATGCCAGCGTGGGCCGAGCCGTCTGTTATGAGAACCAACCCCCTGTGACACAATCAGAAGTGCTGCTTCGGGCAGGGAGCCAAGACAAGCCCACTCCCATGCGTGTGTTTCTTCTCTGCCTTCAGCAGGTATGTGTGGGTCCCCCACCCATGTGGGGTCTGAGCAGAGGATGGGAAGGCAAGACCAGGTGTGATTTTACTAGCCTGTGGCCAAGTAGGCGGGATTCCCAGGTGGCTAGTGGTACACACACACACGTACACACACACACACACACACACACACACACCTGCCAATGCAGGAGAGGCAGGTTCGATCCCTGGATTGGGATGATCCCCCAGAAAAGGAAATGTAAGTCACTCCAGTACTCTTGCCTGGAGAATTCCTTGGACAGAGGAGACTGGCGGGCTATAGTCCATGGGGTTGCAAAGAGTCAGACAGGACTCAGCCACTAAACAACAAACATCTGGCCAACAAGTAGGCAGCTCTCCTATTTTTTTTTTTCCCAGGGTGGGCATCAGGGTGAGGGGAGACCAATTTTAAGCCAGAAGTAGTGTTGGACGATTGGGGCAGTGAAAGGGAGGGGATTGCCAGGCCAGCGGCCTGCGGGGGCCTCTCAGGCCAGCTCCAGGCATGAG
>NW_011494943.1:7349693-7353110 GCF_000754665.1 Bison bison bison
GCAGAGGGAGTACAAATGAGCCCCGGGTCGGCAAGCCTCGTGGCCCGGCAGACCCTAAGCCCTGAGCGGCCACCCTCGAGCGGCCAGAGAGCTGGGCAGAGCAGGGAGGGTGGCCCACAGGTGGGTCGGTGACAGACAGAGGGTGTGGTGGGCAGGATTGGAGACCGAGCGCCGTACGCTTCAGAGCTGCTTCTACCATGAGGGATGTGGGAGAAGTCGAGGCCCCTAAATGCTAAGGCGCCCCCCACGTCTGATGCCAAGAAGAAGGTGTTAGTCACTCAGTCGTTTCTGACTCTTTGCCACCCATGGACTGTAGCCCACCAGGCTCCTCTTGGGAGCCTTCAGAAAGTTCTATTGGGCAGTCTTCAGAAAGTTCAGGGGATGGAGAAGGTGTTTCTTCTCAGGAAGCTGCTCCCCACCACGCCCCCGCCAGGGATCATGCTCTAGCCAGGTAGCTCCCCCAATGCAGGAAGCCAGGACCCTTAGAGCTCTTCCATCCCCAGTGAGTTGGTAAAGAATCTGCCTGCAATGCAGGAGACCTGGGTTCGATTCCTGGGTTGGGAATATCCCCTGGAGAAGGGCATGGCAACCTACTCCAGTATTCTTCCTTGGAGAGTTCCGTGGATACAGGAGCCTGACAGGCTACAATCCATGGGTTGCAAAGAGTTGGACACGACTGAGTGACTTTCTTCTTTGCATCAGATGTGGCAGGGGGCTCCTTAGCTTAGAGTAGCCCCGACTTCCTCTCCCACCTCCCTTGCAGGAGAAGCGGCATTAATGTATGCAGCACCTGAGAGCTCGCCAGTCCCCTCCCAGGCCTTCCTGCTAAAGCTCACGGCCGCCCCCACCCTTGATCATGGCCCGCAAAGTAGTAACATCCTTTCACCCCAGGCCTGGGCCCCTGAAGCCTGAGGTCACACAGCTGGTTCCACCCACCTGTCTGCTCCCTGCCTCTGCTCTCAATTCGGGGTCCAGAGTGGCGGGGGGATGGGAGGCGGCAGGGGCAATTGTCCCCCAACAGGACCGAGTGCCTGCTGTGAGCACAGGGTTGTCCTCACACCTGACCGCTGCCTGGGCCCCCACTCCGTGTGATCTTCTTATCGCCCTTCCTGGGAGGTAGATAATCAGAAAGGAGGAAAAACATCACTGGTAATCCTATAACCCCTCCAGTGTGTTGTCAACTTATGTAAATATTTTCAGTAGATTCTTCCCAACTCCCGGATACACTGGACACATGTTTCCACAGCCATCATCTCCTGCCCTTTTTGTGACCGTCTGCCTCCCGTCGTGGGGCTGAGCACCCCTCACCCGTCCCCTGCTTTTGGCCGCTTAGGTGGCCTCTGATTTTTCCTAGTAGCTTAACGACCAGCATGACAAGGTGGGGGAGGGCATCCATGGAGCTCAATGGGCGCCTGAGTCCCCGGTGGTTTTAGACATCATTTGAGCCTAAGGTGCGGTCCAGCGCTGAGGGAGCACAGTGAGCGAGCATGGTCAAGATGGGTTCAAATACAGATGCTTTCAGAAGGCGATTTAAAAAAAAATTTTTCTTTTATATTGGGGGGTAGCTGATTAACAACCTTGTGATAGTTTCAGGTGAACAGCGATGGGACTCAGTCGTACAGATACATGTATCCATTTTCCCCAAAACTCCTCTCCCAGCCAGGCTGCCCCATGACATTGAGCAGAGTTCCCTGTGCTGTACGGAAGGTGATTTTTTTAATATGCTGCCTGAGGGGCAAGAAGGTTATTTCAGAGAGAATCGTGAAGACAAAAGCATGGAAACCAGAGTGAATGGGACTCATGTTGGGGTGCCTAGCAGATAGATGGTCAGAGGGCCAAGCAGAGGGGAACACAGTTGGGGAGGAGAGGGCGGACCCTGTCAGGCCCTTGCCCAGGACTGTCAGGGAGTTCCCAGTGGGCACAAACTGAAGCTGTTTGCTGTGGCCCACCAGGACCCCCTTTCGACCCATGGCATCCCTCCTGTTGCCTGTGCCCGGCCCCCGCAGGCACACGCAAGCTTGTTCTGGCTGGCTGACACGCCCTGCCCCGAATCCTCCCATGGCTGACTGCTTCCCGCCATCCAGGACGGGGTGGAGATATTGTCACCTCCATTCATTATTCAGCGAGCTCCACGGGGGAGGAGGCGAGGGTGGGAGGTGCTAGAGCATCTGGAGGAAAAGCGTCCCAGGCAGAAGGAACGGCAGACACAGAGACCCAGACCCGGGAAGGTTGACCGGGTCCTGCTGACCACCCTGGTCCCTCCATCGAAGCGTCTTCCCCTATTTTCCTGGAGGCTCTGATCTCTACCTGAAACCAGCCCGCCGACTGATTTAGTGTACCTGTGAGTCACCACACCCCCCTGCCAGGGTGTAAGCTTGGCGAGCTAGAGGATCTCGTCTGGCTGTCAGAGGATCTTGTACGCGAAGTCCTAGGACGGGGTTTGCTCCGTGCCAGGCCCTGGAGTTTGGCGCTGCGCCCACTGCTCACAGCAGACCAGCGCTCTCGGCCTCCAGGAACTGCCTGAGGGCCACCTAGCTCTGCGTCCCCAGCCCTGGGCTTTTTCCCTGACGTCTTTTTCTCCCGCTCAGGACTCGGTTGAGTCGATAGCATCTGTTCCACCCCCGGAAGCTCCAGGCAGGCCCAGGTTCCTGAAGCTTCTCCGCAAAGAACCTGCTTGTCTGGGGTGAGTGGAGCCGAGGCTTTGCCTGGAGCTGAGTCCAGCCCGTCCCAGAGCTGTCCTCCTTCGAGATGGGAAGGCTCTTTTTAGGCCTCGTCTTGAGCGGTGCTTCTGTATTGGGAGCTCCTCTGAAGGGTGGGTTGGAGTGAGGAGCACATGCAGTATGTACCTACTGAGGTCCTGACTCCGTCCCCCGAGGCCACGGGTGTCCCAGCCCACGGTGGAGTGAGTGACAGGGGCCGGCAAGGCCACCCAGCCCGGCCCAGCCACAGCGCGCTGGCGGCCATGCCGCTGCCTGGTTGGCCCCGAGCTGAAGGCATGTGGGAGTGTGTCTACATCCATCTGTGCCTTTGATCCTGGGGCTGTAACCAGGCATCCTCTGTCCTGTCGTATACCTCCTTGGCTGCCTCCCAGAGCCCCAAGAGTTGGGAATCCACCACTCCTGGGGGCAATCTGCATTCTGTCCATCCCTTCCCAGTGATTTGATGAGTTGCCCAGCCTCTGTGGTCTTCCTTTCCTTGTCTGCCAAGTGGGGATATTCCACTCATCTTCCAAGGAGTCCTCTGGAAGGTGAACACCCAGGATGAGGTTCGGGTACACCTTGTTCTAACTCACAAAAGTGTGTTTCAGTGCTAGTAGACAGCTGGGGCCCCGAGGGGCAGCTGGGTGGATGGAGCGTCCATCCTCCCTTCCCAGGTAGGGCTGCCCACCCCCCCCCACCCCCGCACGTCTTCCCCGGG
>NW_011494943.1:7353210-7364091 GCF_000754665.1 Bison bison bison
CACCCTTGCACTGTGTGGGTCCTCGGTACAGACGGCCCCGTGCCCACTTGACCCCAGCTCCTACAAGAGTCTCCAGGCAGCCTCCTCCGGGGCGACCCTCCTGGCTTCCTGTGACTTCTGACTCAGTGACCAGGGCCGGGGGAGGGGGCGTGCCACCCCCAGGAGCCCGGGGCAGCCGGCTGATGAGCTGGTGCACCCTCCCCCACGGCTGGAATGCCTGGCCACCAGCTCAGCTGTTTGTCCAGGAGGTTGCTGCAGCCCGGCACCCGGTCTGTTGTCACTCCCAGAAGCCTGCGGGACTTTCCCATGTTTGTTCCCCAAACCTGCTGCAGGGCCTCGGGTCAAGCAGGCACCTGGGAGTTTCCCGACTGCCTGCTGGTCCTTGGAGGAGTGGGGCCTTCTCTGGCTCCCCCCAGATGGGAAGCCGTTTCCAGGGTGGGCCTGAGCCCCTGTGTTTCCAAGGACAGGCCCTGGCGTCCTGTGGTCAGTGGGAGGTTGTGCTCTTGGAAGCCGGAAGCGGGAGCCCATGTGATCCCACCCTCTTCCCCAAGGATGAGCCAGAAATAGTTCCCCTTGGACTGGGGAATGCGTTCTGTGGTGGGCGGGCGGTTTGGGGGCTTTGAGCTGGTTTCTTTATTGGGAGCAGGTTTCTTCTCCTGATTAGCCTCCACTTGGGCCCGTGCAAAAACCAGCGCACCCCATCGGAGCCCAGGGGCGCTGGACCTGGGAGAGCCAGAGATGAGACAGGGAGGTGGGGCGGAAGCCTGGGGCTACGCAGGCCCCGGCAGCTGTGGGGGTGGACCCAGCTCCGCGTGGGTCCCCGGTGTAGGGTGGGATGGTGGGAGCAGCCTCAGCCCAGAGCCCCCGGACAGCCTTCCCTGAAGTCGGAAGGAAGAGTCTGTGCAGGGGTGCTGACCCGCCGCGGGAGTTCCCCTGGGCCTTTCCCTTCTCCCATCTGGGTTCTGATCTGTGAGCCCAGGTGGACCGCCTTTGCATTCCCACTTCCCCCTGGTTCTGGAGACAGAGGCTTGTGAAGTTTCCCTTTCTGGGTAGCCAGAGTTTTATGGTTCTCCAGAAAACAGGTTAACAATTAAGCTTAATTAACCTCGGGGCCTCTGGCCCTTCTTGTTGCTATAAAGCTGGGCTAAATGGCTTCCTCCCCCAGCTTCTCCCGTTGGCTTTACAAGGGCCGCAGGTGGCCGGGAGCAAGCGTCAGAGTGTTAACTGGCTGTGGGCCTCCGGGTACAGGGCTCCCTCCCTCCAGTCTCCTGTTAAGGAGGCGCACTCCAGGGATGGGCCATGGGGAAGCCCAGGGTGAAGTGAAGCAGGCCCGGCTCGGGGCTCAGCCACCTGCAGGCTCGGGGAGAGAGGCTGCCCGCACTGGGCGCTGGGCCCGGCTCTGGGGCCTCCCTCGCCGGGCACTCAGCTGTTCCCTGCTTTCCCCAGGGGACCGCACAACAAGATGAGGAGGTTCCTGAGGCCGGGACACGACCCTGCGAGGGAGAGGCTCAAGAGGGACCTCTTCCAGTTTAACAAGGTAAGGGGAGCCGGGGGCCGGCTGGGTGTGGATGGCGGGCATGAAAGTATCCCTCCCCCAGGAACTGCCCTGGTGGTCCAGTGGTTAGGACTCCGTGCTCTCACTGCCAAGGGTGCGGGTTTGATCCCTGGTTGGGGAACTAAGTGCAACGCAGCCAAACAAACGAACAAAAGGTGACACCCTCCCCCCAGGCGGGGGCTGGCACTGGGGTTGCCTTTACCTGGACTAGAGTGCTTACTTGGCGCCACCCACCGTGCCCCCGGGATCTAGGTTTTGGAAATGGGGTCTGGGTGGCAGCTTTCCTGGGCGAGGAGAACAGGATGCCCAGCAGTGGGCTCTCCTTGCCCCTCATCTCTCTCTGACCTCGGCAAGTCTCTCCATCTCTCCCAGCCTCAGTTTCCCCACCTGTAACGTGGGGATAAAACCATGCACCCCGCCTACCTCCCCCGGGGTTATAGGGGAGGCTTAGGGCTAGGGAGGATGAGATGTCAGTGAGTCCTGCAGAGTGTAGTCCTGTTCCCATGATGCCAGCTTCCTTGGAGCCCTGGGGCCACAGGCTACAGCTGTCCCCTCCCTCCTCAAATCATCCCCAAAGGAAAACACGGTGTTCCCTGCAGGGGGGAGGCATGGTTCCTTCTGGCGGGTTCTAGGCCTGGGCGGGTGGGGAGAGGCATCTGTGAGAAGGTGCGGGTTGACATATGACTGTCCCCACCCTAACCTGCTCCTAAGCCCCCCACCCCCCAAAGTGAGTGTCCTTTTCCCAAGATCACAGGGCTTCCTTGAAGGCTGGGCCTGGGAAGGCTGGAGCCGGGCTGTAAAGGGGAAGGAGCACAGCGTGGTTTATTAGCTCCAAGGCCACCTAGCAATCTGAAGCCAATCCGGGGTAATTAGCCCCTCTCACTTCTACTTTGATCTAGGCCCCGGCCTCCCCTCCAGAAGGCGGACGGCAGGAAAGGGAGCAGCAAGGTGCTTCTCCCCTCAGAGGGGCACCCAGGATCCCTCCAGGCCATGCTGACGGGTGGGCTTCCAATCCAGCTTAGCCTCTTAGAAGTGGGGGGAGCCAGTGCCCATCACACACTGCGTAGGCCCATCATGTGGACCATGTGGAATTAGATCGTTTAAGGGCTGGGTACAGTGGCCCGGGAGTGCCAGCTGCTGTTTTCTGGGGCTGTGTGCCTCCCAGGGAGAGGGAGCTCCCAGGGGCGTGTTTAAGGCTGGTCAGGGTCCCATTGTGCTCTGCCGTTTTCCTCTAATTTTCTTGACCTGTGGCTCTGAGGGTACCTGCCTCTGGGATCAGGGCTTCCCCAAAGGAACACCTCCTCCCACTGGGGTAAGGAAGCCGTGGGTGGGGCTTTTAGGCCTTGGGGTGGGTGTGTGTGTGCACACGCAGGTGTTATGAACGGGGGAGCTGCCATTCTCGTTCCCAAGGGAACAGCTCATGGGTGTTGAGTGCGGGTCTCAGAACCTCAGCACCCACCACGGGGCCTGGGTGTGATCTCTGTTGCCTTCCATTGCCCCTGATGACGCTGGGATCTTACACCCCAAAAAGGTGGCTGATTCCGGTGCAAACCGGATAGACAGGCTCAGCGAAGAGGGATGAACCCCCGCCCCAAGTTCCAACTGTGGAGCAACAGGGTGGAGCTGGGGTGGGGCCAAGGTAGAGGAATCGGCCCCCCACCGTGCCCCCAAATTCGGCTGCCCCACCCCCAGGCCTGGCTGGGGAGAGGGAGGGGAGGCTCCTGGAATTCCTTCTTACTTCCATTCACTTCTGAGAAACATGCTTTGAGTACCTACTGTATACACAGCCCAGGGCTGAGGCTTTGAGAATCTCAGATAAGAGCTTTGCCCTCCAGGATGTTTATAATCTGGTGGAAAGAAGAGGGCTGATGGTCTGAAGTGGGGGAAGTCTTGGGAGATCTTTGGGGAAGGTGAGGGCCTTAGACTCATCTAGGCTCTGGGTGAGCGGTGGAGCCTGGAGGGTCAGGATTGGAGGGTGAGGTTGGATCCTCGGTGATGGGGGAGCCCAAGCCCCACCCCCAGCCGTGAGGTCCAGAGAGGGTGGAACCTCGGAGTCTGGGTCTGCTACACAGAGCCTGGTGGGTTTTGAGCAGGGGTGTGAGCGATCTCATTTATGACTTATTAGCTAAGGTGCTTCTGGGACTTTTTTCAACCTTTCACTCTGAAGCAGGTAACCCTTAGGAGATGTTGCATTGACTGGGTGGGGCCCAGCAGTGGCGGTGGGGCGCCAGGCTTGGCACTGTTGACATTTGGGGCCTTCAGGAGCAGCAGCATGCCCGGCCCTGCCTCCCCGACATGACAACCAGAAACGTCTCCAGACGTGGTGCCAGTCAGGTACCTTCCTGGGTTCATTCACCAGCCAGGTGACCTTGGACAAGTTCTTGTTCAGTCACTCAGTCATGTCTGATTCTTTGCAACTTTGTGGACTGCAGCATGCCAGGCTTCCCTGTCCTTCACCATCTCCTGGAGTTTGCTCAAACCCCTGTCCATCGAGTTGGTGATGCCATCCAGCCATCTCATCTCTTCTGTCGCCCCCTTGGACAAGTTCCTCATCCGTAAATGGAGAGGCTGGTAGAAACTACCCCGCAGTGTTGGTGTGCGGATTAAATGAGTTAGTGTGTAAGTCGAGGGGCCTAAGTGGCCGGTGGTTCCAGTAT
The DNA here is from genome assembly GCF_000754665.1 of Bison bison bison. NCBI lineage: Eukaryota > Metazoa > Chordata > Mammalia > Artiodactyla > Bovidae > Bison > Bison bison. The sequence continues at coordinate 7,357,423 of NW_011494943.1, forward strand.
TAGCACAGCTGTGAATGTTATCTGGCTCAAGGTTGAATTTGGAGGGTCTTGGCACCCTCCAGCAGAGGTGTGTGACCAGGTCCCAGCAGGCAGTGGGATGCACAGAGCTGGAGCTCAGAGCCTCACATCTGGGGAAGCAGGCAATGTCGGCCCTGGAAGGGCTGGTCTGCAGGGCACCGAGCTGGGAAGTGGGACTTGGCACCATCATCGGCCAGTCCCAGGCAGCTTGCAGATGCCCACTTCTAAACCAGCACTGGGTCTCTCCCTCCAGCATCTTCTGGCGAAACTCTTTGACACTCGCTGCCAGGGAGGTGCCTCAGAGAGAGCAGCATGTCCTGTGTATTTGGGAAGGAGCTCTGTCTGTGGACAGATGCTCGAAAGCCCCTGCTGGGGGCTGATTGTCTGAAGGGTAGCTCCGGTTCACCGGGGGCTCAGGGCCAGGCAGCACAGGGGCCAGGACTCTGGAGACAGGTGGTCTGGGTCTAGATGCCAGCTCACTGAGTGACTGCAGAAATGTCACTCTCTCTGCTCCTCAGTTTCCTCATCTGTAAAGTGGGTATTATTGAAGAAGGCAATGGCACCCCACTCCAGTACTCTTGCCTGGAAAATCCCATGGACGGAGCAGCCTGGTAGGCTGCAGTCCATGGGGTCGCTAAGAGTTGGACACGACTAGGCGACTTCACTTTCACTTTTCACTTTAATGCATCGGAGAAGGAAATGGCAACCCACTCCAGTGTTCTTGCCTGGAGAATCCCAGGGACAGGGGAGCCTGGTAGGCTACCGTCTATGGGGTCACACAGAGTCGGACACGACTGAAGTAGCATAGCATAGCATAGCATAGCAAAGTGGGTATTATAGTAACCCCTCCACCCTGGGTGGTATGCTGAGTGAGTTAAATTGCTTTGAATGGCGCCCACGTATGGCTGATGCCCTACAGAGTCAGCCTCGTCTTCGCCTCCTCCTGACGACTCAGGTGGTAGTGTTCCCGCTTCTGCAGGTGAAACTGAGGGCTCCATGCTTGCATGGCCTGAGCACCTGGAGGGGCACCAACTCGGAACACAGCACCCAGTTCCATCTGCCCACAGCCGAGGCCTCAGGGTGCTGGCCCTGACTCTCACCTGTGCCTTGTGCTGTGTCCTCGGGCCAGTCAGGAGGACAGAGGAGTCAGCTGGCTATGCCAGCAGGGCCGCCGGGGACCACATGTAGGGACTGTGGGACCCACAGGAGGGAGGAAGGGACCCCGAGGGCACGTCACTCAAGTAAAATCTCTTCCTTGAAAAATCTCTCGAGGCCCGGCCTCCCTAGTGAGACCTGCCAGCGGGCTGATAAGGGCACCCGGGCCCTTCCTGCCTGGGACCACCCTCCCCCACCCCAGGCCCTGAACAAACAGTGTGTTCCTGACCAGCTGCCCCTGTCCAGGGCAGTCTGGTCCTGGCTTTTGCATGGCTGGGCCCCTGGTGTCAGGTGACAGGCTCCCAGGGAGGGCCAGGTTGCTGCCAGCGCCAGGAATCTGGGCTGACCACACCCAGTCTGGGCCAGTGCCTCCCTGTCCCCCACTCCACCCCCCAGCACACCCCCAGGCGCCCCTGGGCAGCCTTCCTCCCCGCCCCCGGCAAGTGCTAGGGGCTCCTCAGCCCTCGATCTTAGATGGGGTCCCCCCTTTCTGGGGGCAGCGGGGACCTCTGCTCTCTCCCTCCCTCTGCTCTCTCCCTTCCGGGGAACCCGAATGAGACAGACAGGCTTTCTCTCTGCACCAGGCTTATGTTGCAGTCTGGCAGCTCCTACAAATCTCTCCTTTCCCAACTCCCTGTCAAAAGCGTTCATTGTTCTCCCTTCTCTTGGCAGAGGTCACCTGAGCCAGGTAGCAGGGCGGGGACAGTGCCAGGTAGGCTGGATGTTGGGCCTGGGAGGTAGGGGAGGACAGCCCACGGCTGCCAGGCTCTGGTCAGCCTCTGCTTTGAACTGGAGCTGGAGGCGGCTGGGAGGGCTGGGCCTGCGTCCTGGGCGGAGGGCTGATGGGGGTTGCTCTGTGCCTTAGAAGTCCACACAGGGGCCCCCAACCCCAGGGCTGAGCCCCTCCCGCACCCGGGGGCTGCTTCCTTTAAGGGAGGTCTGATACCTGCCGTGCCTGGGGGAAAGCTGCCCACCTGGGCCCAGTGCTCCAGGCGGGGGAATCGAGTCTTCAAAGGCTGAGAGGAGTTGGAGGGAGAGGCACCTGAGCATGAGGGGCAGCCAGAGTGCAGGCCACAGTGCCTCGTGGAAGCCTCTGCTTCTCTCAGTGTCTCTGGCCCTGAGGGTCCACCTCCTCCCTGTTCCCCTCCAGGCTTTCACTGACCTCTCTTCTTTCCCCATATCCAAACCCCAGCAAGACCACCGGGGCCCCTCATAACTGGCCTGGGGTCCCCATGGCTCCTTGTTCTGCTGGGTCCCCGAGCACATATTCCTCATGTCGCTTTGCCTCAGTCAGGGGTTCGTGGGTCATATTTGCCTGTGGAAGCAGGGCCACTGTGCCCACTCCCAGACCTGGGGAAGCCCCCGTCTCCACACTAATTACACTCGAATCCACTCTCTTGGCCCCAACCAGTTAGTTGTTGCTCAGTCTGACTCTGCAACCCCATGGACTGCAGCACGCCAGGCTTCCCTGTCCTTCACCATCTCCCAGAGTTCGCTCAAACTCATGTCCATCGCGTTGGTGATGCCATCCAACCATCTCATACTCTGTCGTCCCCTTCTCCTCCTGCCTTCAGTCTTTCCCAGCATCAGGGTCTTTTCCAATGAGTTGGCTCTTCACATCAGGTGGCCAAAGTATTGGAGCTTCAGCATCAGTCCTTCCAATGACTGTTCAGGATTGATTTCCTTTAGGATTGACTGAGCCAGTTAGGGTCACCATTAAATTCTCTCCCATTTTGTTTTGTTTCAGCCACATTGTGAGGCATGTGGGGTCTTGTTTCCCCGACCAGGGATCAAACCCACACCCTCCACACTGGAAGCATGGGGTGTTAACCACTGGACCGCCAGGGAATTCCTCCATTAATTTGTTTTTGAGGGAGCTTTGGTCCCTCCCAAGTTGTCAACTTGGAGAAGACGCCTTGAGGGATATGAGGGAATGAGAGAGAATCTTTGAAGGAGGCAGTGGCCTTAAGGAGCAGGCCTCTGCCCTGTGAGGCCAGCTGAGCCCTAAGGCTCATCTTGTCCAAGCCAAAGGCAGCCATGCTCAATGCAGTCTTTAGGGTCGTCTTGTGGACCACCCATGAGATGAGGCAACGTAGCCCGCGCAGCTGCAAACACCTTTTAAGTGGTAGCTGAGGATTCTAAGTTTCGTGGGCCTGACTCAGTTCCTGTTCTTTCTAAACCAGCCTATGAGAAAGAATGTGGTTTGGGAGGGAAGGGTGGCATAGTGTCCTCAGGACCCGAAAGGAAATGAGCTATGAGTACAAGAGATTGAACTGTAGACCTGACCTTTATCTCCCGCTGCGTTGGAGGAAAGAGTGACCTGCAGCAGGAGTGACTCGGGTGAGATATTAGGAGAACTTCCTGCTGATGCATTGCTAGGATAACGTGTGGCCTGAGCCCCTGACAGAAAGCTGTTTTCTCTTTGGCTTGAGTTTCCTACCGATACCCCGAGATAGACATGTCTAAGGCAGCACCCTGGTCTGATGGGAATATGAGACGTACACAATTTAAAATGTTGTCGGAGCCACATTACAGTTTTTTAAACAAGTGAATTTAATTTTGACGAGGTATTCAACCCAATATATCCAAAATGTTATTGTTTCAACATGTAGTCAACAGATACTAGATTTTCTTAAATTATTTTTTAAAATAAAAAGGATTATTCTATATTTACCACTCATCTCAATTTGGCCATTACGTTTTCTTTTGGAATATGTGATCTATATTTAGCATTTGGAAGATTTACAGTTGAAAAAGGAAATTCAAGGCTCTGGTCTGCCTGACTCCAGCCCCTGCTGCTCTGGAACCCAAGAACATAACCTGGCAAGTTTTCTAATTACTGAATTGTGAGGGCCCATCCTTGAACTGAAGTTAAATACAATTAGAAGTTCAGTTCCTTAGTGGCGGTAGCCACACTGCGAGGGCGCAGGATCTACTCGTGGCTTGTGCGTATTTTACAGGGCGTTAGGGCTTGGGCCCCCCACCAGGCTCCTGCTGGGTGCTTCCTCCAGAGTCCTCCAAATTCCAGAGGCTTTGGCCTTGAGCTGCTGCTGCTGGTGGTGATGGGAAAATGCTGTCAGCCCAGGGAGGCCCCAGCAACCTGGGGCCGGCCGAGGGGGGCTCCTGGGGCAGCTTGTCCCACACACCGCATCACCCTCCTTTTCCTGGGAAATGTTTACATTCCAGATACCCTGATATCTCCCCAAGGCTTTTCCAGGCTCTGCATTTTTTACATAGCTGAACAGGAACCTGGACTGGAGCGGGTGGGGGTTCCTGCTGTCCCACTGCTGCCCCCTTCCAGGTACAGCCACTTAGAGGGCAGATTGTGTCCCTGGCAGAGAACCAGGCCTGCGGGGGCCCACACCTATGTATCCCAGAATAGCTACTCTTTGGAGCTCTCGTCCCCTGGTCGACCCCAACACAGGGCCTCCTTCCTGGATCCACTGGTCAGGGCGGGCAGGCAGGCAGCAGTTGGGTTTGCTAAGCTATTGCCCCAGCTGTCACCAGGACTTATCTCTTTCTGCTCCTTGGAGGCCAAGTGAAGCCCAGAGCAGAGCCTTGGGGCTACAGAGAGCTGCCTCACTGGGGAAGCCTTTTTCTGCAGGACAGTCTCCATGGTTTAAAAGAAAAAAAAATCTTCAAATTAGCTGGCTGACATCCTGTGTCCCACTCTAACCTAGCTCTACAGGTTCAGTATCCCCTGGGGTGGGGACCAGGGGTTGAGGTTTGCTGACTAAGAAACAGGTGAAAACCCTCCTGGAGATGGTTTGTCAATCTCAGTCTCTAGTGTTTACATCCATACGTTTTTAACCTGTAATTCCACCCCAGGACATCTGCCTAAGGAAATACTTAGTTACAGCAGAGATAAGAGAGCAAGAATAGTCATCAGTTGCAAAACCTCGGGTAACAAAGTAAATACTCAATAACAGAGGCCTAGTGAGTTAGGGTTCCTCCTCCTGAAGACTATTCTTCAACCATTTAAAAGTCATTTTAGGAGTTCCCTGGTGGTCTAATGGTTGGGACTTGGCACTGCCATGGCCTGGGTTCAATCCCTGGTTGAAAAACTAAGATCCCACAAGCTGCAAAGTGCAGCAAAAATTTAAATAAAATAATAATTTTTTTTAAAAGTCATTTGGGTGCTTTGAACAGCTTGGGCTGGCTTCAGGTAGGAAGACCGAATACAGAGCTGTGTGTGTGTGCATATATCCGTGTGGTGTGGTCCCACCTAAGTCTCTGCTTTTTTTGTTTGTTTTTTTAATTTATACTTTATATTTTTATTAAAAAATTTTAAACTTATATGTATACATACGTATTCTCTAACCAGGGGCCAAACCTGTACCCCCTGCAGTGGAAGTACAGTGTCTTAACCACTGGGCCTCCAGGGAAACCCCAAAGTTAAACAAAAATTTTTTAGAACGGTTACTTCCATTTACAGTCCGAAATCAGATTGATTATATTCTTTGCAGCCAAAGATGGAGAAGCTCTATACAGTCAACAAAAATAAGACCAGGAGCTGACTGTGTCTCAGAGCATGAACTCCTTATTACCAAATTCTGACTGAAATTGAAGAAAGTAGGGAAAACCACTAGACCATTCAGGTATGACCTAAATCAAATCCCTTATGATTATACAGTGGAAGTGAGAAATAGATTTAAGGGACTAGATCTGATAGACAGAGTGCCTGATGAACTATGGAATGAGGTTCGTGACATTGTACAGGAGACAGGGATCAAGACCATCCCCATGGAAAAGAAATGCAAAAAAGCAAAATGGCTGTCTGGGGAGGCCTTACAAATAGCTGTGAAAAGAAGAAAAGCAAAAAGCAAAGGAGAAAAGGAAAGATATAAGCATCTAAATGCAGAGTTCCAAAGAATAGCAAGAAGAGATAAGAAAGCCTTCTTCAGCGATCAATGCAAAGAAATAGAGGAAAACAACAGAATGGGAAAGACTAGAGATCTCTTCAAGAAAATTAGAGATACCAAGGGGACATTTCATGCAAAGATAGGCTCGATAAAGGACAGAAATGGTATGGACCTAACAGAAGCACAAGATATTAAGAAGAGATGGCAAGAATACACAGAAGAACGATACAAAAAAGATCTTCATGACCCAGATAATCACAATGATGTGATCACTGACCTAGAGCCAGACATCCTGGAATGTGAAGTCTAGTGGGCCTTAGAAAGCATCACTATGAACAAAGCTAGTGGAGGTGATGGAATTCCAGTTGAGCTATTTCAAATCCTGAAAGACGATGCTGTGAAAGCGTTGCACTCAATATGCCAGCAAATTTGGAAAACTCAGCAGTGGCCACAGGACTGGAAAAGGTCAGTTTTCATTCCAATCCCAAAGAATGGCAATGCCAAAGAATGCTCAAACTACCCCACAATTGCACTCATCTCATATGCTAGTAAAGTAATGCTCAAAATTCTCCAGGCCAGGCTTCAGCAATATGTGAACCGTGAACTTCCTGATGTTCAAGCTGGTTTTAGAAGG
>NW_011494943.1:7364191-7370263 GCF_000754665.1 Bison bison bison
ATTTCTGCTTTATTGACTATGCCAAAGCTTTTGACTGTGTGGATCACAATAAACTGTGGAAAATTCTGAAAGAGATGGGAATACCAGACCACCTGACCTGCCTCTTGAGAAACCTGTATGCAGGTCAGGAAGCAACAGTTAGAACTGGGCATGGAACAATAGACTGGTTCCAAATAGGAAAAGGAGTTCGTCAAGGCTGTATATTATCACCCTGCTTATTTAACTTATATGCAGAGTACATCATGAGAAACGCTGGGCTGGAAGAAACACAAGCTGGAATCAAGATTGCCGGGAGAAATATCAATAACCTCAGATATGCAGATGACACCACCCTTATGGCAGAAAGTGAAGAGGAACTCAAAAGCCTCTTGATGAAAGTGGAGAGAGAAAAAGTTGGCTTAAAGCTCAACATTCAGAAAACGAAGATCATGGCATCCGGTCCCATCACTTCATGGGAAATAGATGGGGAAACAGTGGAAACAGTGTCAGACTTTATTTTTTTGGGCTCCAAAATCACTGCAGATGGTGACTGCAGCCATGAAATTAAGACGCTTACTCCTTGGAAGGCAAGTTATGACCAACCTAGATAGCATATTCAAAAGCAGAGACATTACTTTGCCAACAAAGTTCCATCTAGTCAAGGCTATGGTTTTTCCTGTGGTCATGTATGGATGTGAGAGTTGGACTGTGAAGAAGGCTGAGCACCGAAGAATTGATGCTTTTGAACTGTGGTGTCGGAGAAGACTCTTGAGAGTCCCTTGGACTGCAGGGAGATCCAACCAGTCCATTCTGAAGGAGATCAGCCCTGGGATTTCTTTGGACGGAATGATGCTGAAGCTGAAACTCCAGAACTTTGGCCACCTCATGCGAAGAGTGGACTCATTGGAAAAGACTCTGATGCTGGGAGGGATTGGGGGCAGGAGGAGAAGGGGATGACAGAGGATGAGATGGCTGGATGGCATCACTGACTCGATGCACGTGGGTCTGGGTGAACTCCGGGAGTTGGTGATGGACAGGGAGGCCTGGTGTGCTGCGATTCATGGGGTCGCAAAGAGTCGGACACGACTGAGCGACTGAACTGAACTGAACAAAGTATTGAAGTTGCTCAGTTGTGTCCTACTCTTTGGACTGTACAGTCCATGGAATTCGCCAGGCCAGCATACTTTCCCTTCTCGAGGGGCTCTTCCCAACCGAGGGATCAAACCCAGGTCTTCCTCATTGTGGGCAGATTGTTTACCAGCTGAGCCACAAAGGAAGCCTAAGAATACTGGAGTGGGCAGCCTATTCCTTCTCCAGCAGATCTTCCTGACCCAGGAACCAAACTGGGGTCTCCTGCATTATAGGCAGGTTCTTTACCCACTGAGCTATCGGGGAAGCCACAGTTATTACAAAGTGTTGGCTCTATTCCCTATGTTGTACGATACGTCCTTGAGCCTGTCTTAGACTCAGTCATTTGTACTGCGCACTGCCCACCTCTGAATGCCCTTCCTGACCCCTTCCCACTGGTAACCTCTAGTTTGTTCTCTATATCTGTGAGTCTACTTCTTTTGGTTATATTCGCTGGTTGGGTGTATTTTTTTGGATTCCACATATAAGTGACAACATAGAGTGTTTGCCTTCCTCTGAGGTCGCTATCTGCAAGTATAGAGCCACACACATCTTCAGTGGGACACACGGCCTTGCTAGCAAGGGTTGCTCGGTCATGAGAGTGTGGGTGACTTTTGTTCTCTTTCTCAGGTTCCTTTGTATGTTCCAGGTTTTCTACCACATGTATTATTTCTAGAAAGAGAAATGAGCAAAGGCATGTGTCTGTGACAAGCACTCCAGAAGCTTCCACCGGGGGAAGATGGTGGAAGAGAGCTCACAGTGGCAGGTGTTCAGCCCCGGAGGAGCCTTGGGTCGCCCAGAGTCAGGAAGGGCGGCTGTGGGTTCTGTCGGACCCCACACGCCCACCTGGAGCTGTGATGCAGCCAGGCTTCCAACCCGCCTGGTGCCTGCCCTGTGCCGGCCCCACAGACTTGCCCCACACCCTGGCAGGAGGGCTGGGTGGGCTCCCCACAGTGTAGGCGGTGGAGTAACCGTGTCAGAGTTCCTGGAGAGCAGGGGGCCCCTGAGGCGTCTGGGGAGAATGAGCTCCCAGTGAGGGCCACGTGGCCAAGGACCAGGTCAGGAATGGACAGAGGGTGTGGCCCAGGTGAGTCCAGCTAGGGACCCGGATGCGATTGAATTCCTCCTTCCTGCTACGGGTGGCTCTGTCCTGCAGCTCCACCCTCCGGCGCTGACCCCTGCCCCCAGCTGTGGAGGGGCAGAGGGGACGTGTCTGCAGGCCCGTGCATGCCTGGTTCTCGTTGCAGACGGTGGAGCATGGCTTCCCCCACCAGCCCAGCGCCCTCGGCTACAGCCCCTCCCTGCGCATCCTGGCCATCGGCACCCGCTCCGGAGCTGTCAAGCTGTATCCTTTCTGTCCTCCCGGCTCCCACCCAGGGAGGCCCTGGAAAGGCTGGGGGCCTTGGCCTTGGTGAGATTCGAGAAAAGACTCCTCCACTGTCCATATAAAAAGAAGTTGCAGATGACCCCTCTCGTTCCAGGGACGTTCCAAGTACCCTCTTAGGAGTCAGCCCTGAATGCAGCGAGTGCAGGCCAGGGATGGGCCAAGCAGTGGTGCTGTGGTTGTTTTTGTTTCCCCACCCCCAGCCCAGAAGAATCAATCGACTGGCCCCAAACTAGAGACAGGGTGGCCTTGGGTCAGAGGAGCTGTGCTAAGGGAGCTGCTCTTCCAGTTTCTACCCCTGATCATGTGCACTCCCTCATACACACACACACACACACACACACACACACACTGGCAGGGACAGTCTACACAGACACACACACGCACGCACACAGGTTGGTTGTCCCTACAGTCTTTCCCTGGCCTGAGGGTCGACATGGTCCAGTGGGTCTATTTCAGAAGCCAGGACGGGGGATCACTGCTCAGGCCGTCTGGCCTGGGCTGGGCTACAAGTCTGGAAGTCCCACCCCTGGATCTGACCTGAGGCCCCAGGGTGGGACCCAGGGGGACTGGGAAGTGGGGGTAGGGGTCACATGGGGAGAGCCCAGCTGGCACCTCCTTCGGCGAAGCTGAAACTCCCTCCTGCTCCTCTGCTGCCGGATGGGGGCGGGGAGCTAGGCAGGGGCTGGTGTATGAACAGGGGGGCAGAAGCCAGGTCCCACAGGGCTCAGCCCTCCCTCAGCTGGTTAATCATTGCCGCCCCACGGCCATATCCTGGTTGCAGCTCTCAGTGCTAAGACTCGCACTCCCCGGTTGCCGTGGGTGGGCCCACAGGTGCCCGCTGTGTGTCTCCTCACGGGTGCCACCATGCGGTGGCTGATGGTCTCCTACAGGTCAGGTTTTGGGATTCAGGGAGGCCAGGGGCTGCAGTGGGCAGGCTGACAGTTGCTAAGGCAGCCCTCCCTGATTGGCTGACTTGCCCCTCGGGGGTCAGGTTGCTGGACCTTGTCCTTGGCTGGCCTACTGCTGCCTCCTCCCCACCTGACCCCCCACACAGAGGGGTCCCGCTGCCTGGGGGAGGGAGCCCTCCTCTGCTGAGGACTTGCACTCCGAGGGCAGGCCGGGGGTTGGGGGTCCTGCCTTTTGGAGCTGTTTCCTGAGCCCTCTCCTCCTAGCTATGGTGCCCCAGGTGTGGAGTTCATGGGCCTACACCGTGAGAACAACACTGTGGTGCAGATTCACTTCCTGCCTGGCCAGGTGAGCCACCCCACACCTTTCTTACTGGGTTTGGTGCTAATGAGAGGACCCGGGACAAACCTGCCCTTCCCCAGCCGCAGTTCATGACCCGCATCTCTGACACCCTGGGCAGCCCCAGTGTGTCGGTGTGTTGTGTTGAGGCCACGGGAACGCTGCCCTGCCCTGGTTAACGAGACCGGCCACTCCCACCCCATTTCCTCCCCAGTGCCAGCTGGTCACCCTGCTGGATGACAACAGCCTGCACCTGTGGAGCCTGAAGGTCAAAGGCGGGGTGTCGGAGCTGCAGGAAGATGAGACGTTCACGCTGCGCGGCCCTCCAGGGTGAGAACTCGTCTTGTTGCCCCCAGCCAGGAAGCGGGCTGGGCTTCAGGCCACCTCCCCCCATCCTCTCTGAGCCCCAGCTCTCTGCCATCGGTCTGCAGCCTTGGCAGAAAAGAGTAAATATGTTTATCCGGTCTGAATCACCGTGAACGCCATTAAAGGGCACCCCAGGCCTGGGCATCCCTGGCTCCACTGAGGGAGTCAGGGGATTCCACCCCCTGCCCCCACTGTGGGTCCCCCTTTGCCTGGGCAGCAGCCGGCTCACAGGCTGTCCTTCCCATCTTCAGGGCTGCCCCCAGCGCCACGCAGATCACTGTGGTCCTGCCACACTCCTCCCACCAGTTGCTCTACCTGGGCACCGAGAGCGGCAACGTCTTTGCGGTGCGGCTGCCAGCCTTCCGCACGCTGGAGGACCGGGCCATCAGCTCGGACGCCGTGCTGCAGTGGTGAGCCCCAGGCCCCTCGTGCCCTCGGGGTGGACGCAGCCCACTCCCTTCCGCCCCAGTGATGCCTCAGGAGCTTATCATTTCTCTCCTGGAAAGTCTGTGGGGACAGGAGGGCAGACTCTGAGCACCCCCCAACCTGTCCCCCAAACTGAGAATCTTGCCCTCCAAAGTATTAGCACCCCAGCACCAAAAGCGGTCTTGGGAGTACTTGTCATTCCATTTAATGGGGAGGAAAAGGAGGCTCACAAAGACCGTGTAACGATGCCGCTCTCAGCCCGGTGTTCCTGGCACCGGTACCGCCCCTTTCAAAGCCTGGGGGCTCTGCTGCAGGGCAGACAAGGCCCAGACTTCCCTGGTCAAATGGGCAGTTTCCGCTGATGCTCACGTTTTGGAGTCTCGGCTACTTGTTCACTCGCAGGCAGGCTCCACGGCCCCAGGCGCCTGACGGCCACAACCTGTAGGATTTTGGGGATCATTTCAGAATCTTTGCTCCTGGACGGTGGTGTCTGAAGTAGAGAGGAGTTCAGATCAGGTCTGGGGGTGGGGAGGGGGTGCCAGGTCCCAAAGGGAGGCAATGGAGGAGTCCAGCAGGAGCCCGTGGAGACGGCAGGGCTGGGACTTGCAGCCCCTTCAGGCTCAAGCTTCCTTAGGGCTCTGGCCCAGGCCTGTCGTACTCGCAGTCCTCAGGCCCCAGGTGATGGTCAAGCCAAGCTGGGTGTTGCTGGGCTGGGAAGATTCCTGCTTGGGGCTGGGTCCGGGTCCCTCTGAGCACTGGGCAGGGTAGACTCACACTGGGCAGTGTGACCATGGTTGGAGCAGGACTGTTTGCAGGGGGCCAGGCGTGGCTGGTGCTCACCAGGGCCTCCTGGTTTGCAGGCAGGACAGTGGAAGGACCTGCTCCTCAGTGTGGCCAAGCCAGCGCCCACCTCACCCACACCAGTGGGCATTTAGTCGGTCAGGGAGGAGCCCTTGCTGGGCTTTCCTAGCCTGAGTGCCCTGGGAATCCCTCCTATGAGTCTAAATCCTTGTTTTAAATGTAGCAAGTTAGGTTTGGGTTTGAGCATAGAAGCGCCCTCAGGATTCGGGCTGTTTCCATTTCATCCTTGCTGTTGGCTTTTGGTCCCGTGCCTGCTGCCTCATAGGCTTCTGTTGGCTGCAGCACCTCCAGACTTCACATCAGCATTCCAGGCCCAGAAAAGGAGGGGCTCAAGGCCACGAGAACTGATAACGGAGTTTTGTTTTGTGGGGCTCAAAAACTACTTTTATGGAATGCCACTGCCTTACAGAAATGCACTAAATTTGAATGTACGTTTTAACAGATTCTTGTTAAGCGAGTGTCCATGCAGCCAACTCTGGGAAAAGACAGAACTTTGCCAGCCCCGCCCCCCTCCCCCAGGATCCCCCTCCTGCCCCTCTCAGTCACAGCTCCCTCCCTCCCCCAGAGGTAACCACCCCATGGACTTTCCTAGAAACCACGTTCTTGCCTTTCCTGGTGGTCGTACCCGCTGTGTCTGCATCCTTGGAGGGTTTTCTCCATCTCTGTGCATTACTGTCCCT
>NW_011494943.1:7370363-7373587 GCF_000754665.1 Bison bison bison
CTGTCCCTCTCTATGCATTACTTCTCTCTCCCCTTGATGATGCGTCCTAGCAGCCTTTCCATGCTTGACACATTCAGCGCCTACTGCTTTGCAGGTGCCGTGTATGTAGTTAATGGATGGCCGACACTCTCAGCCATGCTGCGTCGGTGCCGGTGACCTGGCTCACACTGTCCCTTTGCCCAGGTTGCCAGAGGAGGCCCGCCAGCGGCGGGCGTTTGAGATGGTGGAGGCTCTGCAGGAGCATCCCCGGGACCCCAACCAGATCCTTATCGGCTACAGCCGGGGCCTCGTCGTCATCTGGGACCTGCAGGGCAGCCACGTGCTCTCTCATTTCCTCAGCAGCCAGGTAGGGGTGCCACCTGGTTCTCCCCAACGCCCACCTGACACATCCAGCCCCTGTCTGAGGCAGGGGGTGCAGGCGATGGGACCACCCCCCGACCCCAGCCCACGCACGCTGTTTCTTCTTTCCCGCCATGAAGCAACTGGAAAATGTCTTCTGGCAACGGGACAGCCGTCTGATCGTCAGCTGCCATTCTGACGGCAGCTACTGCCAATGGCGCATGACCAGCAACAGCCCGAAGCCGGAGCCCCTGCGCAGCTGTGTGCCTTATGGTCAGTGCTCTGCCCGCTGCCGGGGACCTCCCGCCAGTGAGCGGGGCAGTATCCTCTCCAGTCCCCAGGCGATCTCCTGCTTTCCAGGTGTAGGTGCCCAACTCAGAGGAGCAAAAGCTGGGGCATGGAGAGGGTGGAGAGGGTGAAGGCAGTGATGACAGCCACACAGCGGGTTTTCTGACACCCACTCTGTGGCTTTCTCTGGGAACTGCTCCGGCCAAGACTCCTAAGCCTAGATGTGCTCCGTGGGTGCGCGGGGGTCGGTGCTGTGGCCCACGGGCCTCTGAAAGCAGGAGGAGCGTTCGAGCTCGTTCCTTCTCTTTTAGGTCCTTTTCCTTGCAAAGCTATTACCAAAATCTTCTGGCTGACCACCAAGCAGGGGTAGGTGTCAGTGCCCTGTCCTATTCCCTTGCTAGAGTCTTCCTAGGGAGCTAAAAAGGCTGCTTAGGCCTCTTCCTGGGGAAGGTGGTGCATAAATGATGCCTTTGGGTCCCACATCTGGGCCTCCAGGCAACAGAGGGGGGGCCATTCATAACTCTCTCTGGCAAATTCCTGAAAAAAAATATTCCCTTTCTTTCCCTTTGACCCTCCTGGAGAGAGAATTCAGATCAGCAGCTTCCAAACTCTGTCTTACCAAACAGAATCATACAGGGAAACTTGATACAGAAGCATAGAGGGTGATGGGATCTGATTGAAGTGGGCCTGGTGGCAGAGACTCAGCCCACAGTCTGCGTGCCCTGCTGCTCACCCCCACGTTCTCCCGGGCTATTGAGTTGGGACAAGATAGGGGTCCGCCCCAGCCCCTCCCGGGAACCTTGAGTGCACACTCGCCTTGAGACTGGCCGCCCTCCCAGGCCCTGCCCTGGAGGCCAGTCACAGGACTGTCCCTCGGCCGGCTCAGCCGTGAGGTGAGCCCCAGCCCACCCCTGCTCTTCTGTGCCTGCCAGGTTGCCCTTCACCATCTTCCAGGGCGGCATGCCGCGGGCCAGCTACGGGGCCCGCCACTGCATCTCGGTGGTCCACAACGGCCAGCAGACAGCCTTCGACTTCACCTCCCGCGTCATTGACTTCACTGTCCTCATCGAGGTGGACCCTGCGGCTGGTAGGCGGGCAGGAGTGGGTGTGGAGGACGGGTCCCCACCTGTAAACAAAGAGGGGGTGCCTGCAGGTGATCCCAGCGCTGCCGCCCCGAGTCCCTCAGCCCCACCGGGGGCTGCTCCCTCTCCTTCCCTGCTGGCCTGGGGCTTGTCCTTGTTGGCCACACCTCCCACTCACCCTAAAGCTCTCCTTGTCCTTCAGTGGCTCACCTGGGACTTAGCCCAAAGGGGGCCAGATCTGCACTATTGGCTTTAACACTCACTTGGACATAGTGAAGCCCTCCTTGTGGGGTGGGGCAGATAGCAGTGTGGGGCCATTCGAGCTGGCCTCCTGGAGCTCAGCCAGGCCAACAGAGCGCTGAGTCAGCTTCCTAAATTGGGTGACAAGCAAGACCAGAAAGGGCCGGTGTCAAAATCTGGAGAGGAGGCCTGGCGGGAGATCTCCTGATGACTCGTCCCTGGACGGCTCTGACCTGACAGGCCCGAGGCCTCCGGGTGAGGGGGACTGTGGGACGGCTCCGGTCACCCTGGGCTGTGCTCTGCAGGCCTCGCCGGCAGCTCTTTGGAGGGAGACTGTGAACCTGCTTTTCCTCTTTTTCTCAGCCCCTTCCATCCTCACATCTGACAGCGTGCTGGCAGCCAGGGCCAGTTTTGGGTCAGTTCTTTTAGATTTCCTATACTGATGATCTGTGAACAAAACCAGTTTTCCTTCTTCCTTCCCAATCATCTGCATAGCTTTTATGTCCTTTTCTTGTCCTACTGCGTTAGCTAGTGCTTGAATAGGAGTGTTGAGAGGAGGCCTTCTTGCCTTGCTCCTGATCTCAGTGGGAAAGCTTCAAGTTTCTCACCATCGATTATTACATCAGCTGTAGGTTTTTTCCTAGATATTCTTCGTCAAGTTGAGGAAGTCCCCTCTATTCTTCTCTTTACTGAGAGGTTTTTTTTTTTAATCATAAATGGGTATTAGGTTTTGTCAAACACTTTCTCTGCACCCAGTGTTATACTCATGTGATTTTCCTTTTTTAGCCTGTTGACACAATATATTACATTAATTGATTTTCAAACATTGATATACCTGGGATACCTTACATACCTGGGATGAAACCCACTTAGTCGTGGCATATAGTTCTTTTTATGCATTGTTGGATTTGGAGCCTGTTTTAAATAATTTATTATTTTTAAATATTTATTTAAATTTATGTATTTTTCTGTGCCCAGTCTTAGTTGTGGCATGCAGGATCCTTAGATGCAACATTCAGGATTTAGTTCAATCCCTGGCTAGGGATTGAACCCAGGCTCGCTGTCTTGGGAGCATGGAGTCTTAGCCACAGGACCACCAAGGAAGTCCCTGAGCCTGTTTGTAAAATGCAGATTCCCTGGCTACAGCCCCTGAGCCTCTGATTCCACCGGGCCGGGCCGGGCACACTGCTTCCTTGTGGCTCCTGCAGCCCCTGACCCTTGGCCTGTCCCCACAGCCTTCGATGACCCCTATGCCCTGGTGGTGCTGGCCGAGGA
>NW_011494943.1:7373776-7375081 GCF_000754665.1 Bison bison bison
CACCCCCGCCCCACCGCAGGCTCCGCCCCGCCCGTGAACTTCATCATCTCCTCCAGGAGTGGCCCATTGACGGCGGCACCAGCCTGGCCCCGGCCCCGCCGCAGAGGGACCTGCTGCTAACAGGGTAGGTGATGCCAATGGCACTCTTATGCCAGATGGGACGTGCGGGGTGGGAGCAGAGCCTAGAGGGCTGCGTGCCGGCCCGGCAGCCCTCTGACGGGCGGCAGGCGGATTCCGCCCACAGGCATGAGGATGGCACGGTGCGGTTCTGGGACGCCTCGGGCGTCTGCCTGCGGCTGCTCTACAAACTCAGCACCGTGCGGGTGTTCCTCACCGACACAGAACCCAACGAGAGCCTCAGTGCCCAGGGCGAGGAAGAGTGGCCACCCCTCCGCAAGGTGAGGCCCTGAGCTTGGGCACCAGAGAGTGTGGGGGCGGGTCAGGCCCAGAGCTGAAGGCCACTCACGGGCCTCCTCTCCCTTGGCAGGTGGGCTCCTTTGACCCCTATAGTGACGATCCTCGGCTGGGCATCCAGAAGATTTTCCTCTGCAAATACAGTGGCTACCTGGCTGTGGCTGGCACAGCAGGGCAGGTAGCATGCCGGGCTGGGCGTGGGGAGCAGCGGGGAGGAGTGGTCAGAGGGTCCAGGGCCAGGAGCTTCCTTCTCAGCTTTGTGTGGGGGTGTTGGGGACAGCAGGGCCAGGAGCCTGGGCTTCCCAGGTGACTCGGTGGTTAAAAAAAACCCGTCTGCCCATGCAGGAGGCATGAGACCAGGTTCGATCCCTGGGTCGGGAAGATCCCCTGGAGGAGGGCATGGCAACCCATGCCAGTATTCTTGCCTGGAGAATCCCCATGGACAAAGGACCCTGGTGGGCTACAGTCCATGGGGTCTAAAGAGTCAGACACAACTGAAGTGACTTAGCATGCACACACTGAGCCAGGAGCTAGTCTCCTGAGTGCCCACTGATGGTGTCGACAGGAACATCACCTGCCCTTGACTTTTCCCAGTGAATAGGAGTTCCCAGATCCCATTAGAAGGAGGCCTTTGGGATGGTGACTTCTCCAGAAGCCAGAATTAAGGGCCAGAAGTTGGGCACTTGTGACCCTGGGCCTTGGTGTGTGTCTTGGGTGCCCTGCCATCGGGGTCCTCGGGCCCAGCTGTCCCTTGGAGCCGGGCTGGCTCAGCCCATCTGCCATCCGCCCAGGTGCTCGTGCTGGAGCTGAATGACGAGGAGGCGGAGCACGCAGTGGAGCAGGTGGAGGCCGACCTGCTGCGGGACCAGGAGGGCTACCGCTGGAAGGGCC
>NW_011494943.1:7375195-7389724 GCF_000754665.1 Bison bison bison
GGGCCCGTGCACTTCGAGCCCGGCTTCCAGCCCTTCGTGCTGGTGCAGTGCCAGCCCCCGGCCGTGGTCACCTCCTTGGCCCTGCACTCCGAGTGGCGGCTCGTGGCCTTCGGCACCAGCCATGGCTTCGGCCTCTTTGACCACCAGCAGCGGCGGCAGGTCTTTGTCAAGTGAGCAGCCCACCCAGGGCGGCTGGGACCGGGTCTGGGATCGGCGCCTGAATCGGCAGGGAGTGCCCCAGAGCGTGACGGTGCTGACGGCCCCACGTCCCCCCCGGCCCCCAGGTGCACGCTGCACCCCAGCGACCAGCTCGCCCTGGAGGGCCCACTGTCCCGCGTGAAGTCCCTGAAGAAGTCCCTGCGTCAGTCCTTCCGCCGGATCCGCCGCAGCCGGGCGTCCAGCAGGAAGCGGCGGCCCGCCGGCCCTCCGGGAGAGGGGAGGCCAGGGCCGGCCGTGCCTGCCTTGGCCACGGGCTCCGGCTCATCTACCCCCGCCTGACCCCGTGACCTCGGATCTATCGCCCAAGTGTGAACGGCAGTCTCTGTAACACCTCGGGGTCACATCCTCCGGTCCATGAGACCAGGCAGATGGCGGGGGGGGGCGCGGTGGACAGTCCTCCCTGGAAGGGAAGCATGGAGCAATCCGATGCCCCCTGGGAAGGAAGGCCCTTGCCCACCCTCAGGCCACGCCCACCCGCTGCAGGTGCAGGAGGGGAGCAGCAGGGCAGAGCGGACCGGCCTGCAGAACATGGAGCTGGCGCCCGTGCAGCGCAAGATCGAGGCGCGGTCGGCAGAGGACTCCTTCACAGGCTTCGTCCGGACCCTCTACTTCGCCGACACCTACCTGAGGGACAGTGAGTGGCTGGTCTGAGATGGGGGAGCCCGGGCAAGCATCCTCTGGCTTGAGGGTGTGTTGGAAACTGCTGGCTGATTTGCCCTTAAGAGGGTTGCCCCTTCGTGAGCTCGGGCAGAGCTGGAGCCCCCGCACCTGCCTCTTTCTCTATGCGGCCTGAGTCTGGTCGCCCTGGCTTCATACCCAGGCCCCACTGCGCTCTAGAAGCGTGACCTTGGATGTGTCACTTAGCCTTTCTGGGTCTTGCTTCTCCCCCATAACGTGGTGGCGTGGCTTCCTCCTAGAGTGGTTGCATGCATTGGGAAATGCATGAGGTCCTCTGGAAGCTGTCTGACTGTGTCTCTTCTCCTGCCAGGGTAAGGGTGGGCCGAGGGCTCTTTGCTGCTGTATCTCGAGGGCTGAGCCGTCCTGGGCTTGGGATCATCTGCTCAGGGCCCTTGGTTGTCAGGGAGCCTTGCAGGCCCTTCCTGTCTACACCAGGACGTAGGCAGGGCCCACAACAGCTCCATTTCACAGAGGAAGAAAGTGAGGCTTGTGAAGTTCGTGGGCTTGAACTTGGAGTCACACGGGTAGTGAGCCAGGTCTCCCAGCTCCCCTTGAGCCCCAGAGCCAGGGGTTAAATGTAAACCTCGGCCTCCTGGCAGGTTCCCGCCACTGCCCCTCGCTGTGGGCTGGCACCAATGGCGGTACTGTCTACGCCTTTGCCCTGCGCGTGCCCCCTGCCGAGCGGAGAATGGATGAGCCAGTGCGGGCAGAGCAGGGTGAGTGCTGGGCAGGGGGAGGGTGCTTGTCTGCCTAGGCTGGGGGCAGGGTGGCATCTCCAACCTGACCTCCATCCCTACCGCCTACCTCCATCCTGCAGCCAAGGAGATCCAGCTAATGCACCGAGCGCCCGTGGTGGGCATCCTGGTGCTGGACGGACACAGCGTGCCCCTTCCAGAGCCCCTGGAAGTGGCCCACGATCTGTCAAAGAGCCCGGACATGCAGGGAAGCCACCAGCTGCTCGTCGTGTCGGAGGAGCAGTTCAAGGTGCCTTACGGGAGGAGGCGGGGCCCCCAGGGATCCCTCCACAAAGGACAACCACTGGGACTCCTTTAAAGTTGTGTATGTAGTTGTGTGAAGGCTGCAGAGGCACCAGAGAGAAGCGAGGTCTTGGTGGAGTCCGCAGGGTCAGTGGTAGGGACACTGAAGCGGGACTTGTGTCTGTGGAAGGGAGAGAAGATGCAGACAGGGAACTAAGAGACCCTGGCATCCTCACAGTCCAAGCACAGTAACCACACGTCTGAGTGCCGAGGGCAGGAGCACTGGGGCTGAGCAGGCCTCGCCAGGAAGCTGGGCAGGCGGCAGAGGGCCAGGCCCAGCAGCGACACCGGGCAGGGACTCGAGAAGTCCTCGCTTGGCCGGATGAAGCACTGCGAACTGGTCCGGCCACCGATGTGACTGGCTGCCCTGCGCCCTAGGTGTTCACGCTGCCCAAGGTCAGTGCCCGGCTGAAGCTGAAGCTGACTGCCCTGGAGGGCTCGCGGGTACGGCGGGTCAGCGCAGCCCGCTTCGGCAGCTGTCGGGCTGAGGACTATGGGGAGCATCACCTGGCCGTCCTCACCAACCTGGGCGACGTCCAGGTGGTCTCGCTGCCCCTGCTCAAGCCCCAGGTGCGGTACAGCTGCATCCGCCGGGAGGACGTCAGCGGCATCGCCTCATGCGTCTTCACCAAATACGGCCAAGGTGTGTGGGGGGCGGGCCCGGCGGGGCCTCCACCCCCTGGGCCAGGTTTGGGGCTCCCACTGCGTCGTGGGGGCTGCTGGGAAGGACAGCCTGGGGTATTTCGGCCAAAGCCAGGCTCCTCAGGCAGAGAACTTTTGGAGGCTCTGATCCCTAATGACCCCCCAGTGTGGGGATTGGGGGTGGGTGGTGCAGTGCTGTTGGCAGCCGCAGGGCCAACTCGGGCTGCCCTCACCTGCCAGCCTTCTCCACCCCACCCCCAGGTTTCTACCTGATCTCACCCTCCGAGTTTGAGCGCTTCTCTCTTTCCACCAAGTGGCTAGTTGAGCCCCGATGTCTGGTGGATTCAGCAGAATCAAAGAAGCGCAGCCGCCCACGCAACGGATCAGGCCCCGAGAAGTCCTTGGGCCGAGCCAGGTGGGTGGAAGGGCAGGTGGCCTTTGCTCCACCCGTTCCTCGCCCCGCCTTCCCTGGGGTGCCCGCTCTGGGGCTGCTCAGAGTCCCTTTCCCCCGAAACTCAGCCAGCCACCCCACCCACCCTTTCCCAGCCAGAATGGGAAGCCTCATGGCCTCCTGATCCTTACGGTCTCTTCCCCACAGGAACTCAGGGAGCCAGAGTGATGGAGAGGGTAAGACAGGTCTCTCTGGGGCCGGGGGCATGTGGGGGCAGAGGTGCGGCGAGGGCAGCTGGGGAGGGTCGGGGAGCCCAGGTGGTCATGCGGCGTTCGGGCTGGGGGTCACACAGTTTCCCTTGTGGTCCTGGGCTCCGGCTCCAGCACCCCCGCCCCCACAGAGAGGGAGCCAGGGCAGCAGAGGGCCGACGGCTCACGTGGCCTGGCCTCTGCCTTTCAGAGCGGAGGTCGGGCCCTGTGATGGAGCACGCTCTGCTCAATGACGAGAGTGAGTCGGGGCAGGAGTTGTGGGCTGGCAGGAGGGATGTTCGGGGTGGGGGTGGAGGTGGGGGGTACTTGGAAGGCCAGGGTGGAAACGCGAGCTGGTTTCCTGAAGAGGGCAGGCCGGTTCACCGGGTCAGCAGAAGGGGGAGCGAGGCGGGCATCCGGCCCTACCCGCACCGGCCTCACCGGGCCTCTGCTCCCCGCCTCTGCCCTGCAGGGGTTCTGAAGGAGATCCAGAGCACGCTGGAGGGAGACCGAGGGTGAGTGACTGTCCGCCTCGCCGGGGCGGGCCCCAGGTGCCAGGAGAGCTGTGGGCGTGAGGGTTCTCGTCCAGAGTCCCATGGACGGTGACAGCCCCGACTTTGCCCACGCAGGAGCTGTGGCGATTGGCGTTCTCAGCGAGTGGCTGTGGGGTACAGCCTCAGCAACGGGGGAGGTAGGGGCCCTGGGCGCTGCTGCGGGCTTGGGGGGTGTGGGAGAACGAGGAGGCCCCGTCCCCACCCTCCTGGACCCTTAGGCTCATCCCAGCCCTGACACGTGCCCCCGCTTGCCGGAAAGCCTCCGTGTCTGGGCTCACGCTCTGGTGTTCCTGTCTCCTGCAGCGGAGTGAACGGGACGTGTGTGCAGCCTGCACAGTGATCACACTACTGAGGGCTCCTCCGCGGGGCCCCGCCTACCTGAAGAAGCCCAGCACCGGGCCGTGCAGGGGCTGGGGGCACCCCAGGGTCCAGCCTGCCGCTGCTCCTGGCCTCAGGAGAGTGGGGACCCCCACGGCCCGGGGCTGTCCCTCCCCGGGCCCTGACTCTCCTGGTTCCTTTGTTAATGTTGCACAATTTTGAACCCCCCTTCCCCCCCTCCCCTTTTGTAGTGGGTTGGGTTTTAAATTATAAATGTTAATTGCCTCTGGATGAAAAAGTTTTTAATAAACACCTTATTACCTCTTCGCCAGACTGGTCCAAAGATTTTAATTTTTTTTTTAACTTGTGCAGAGATTTTTCCATGTAAATAGAAACGATGGTTAGCTGGTTCCCTGCCTTTGCCCCCTGGGGTCCATCCCTTGGACCAGGTTGGTGCTCAGGAGAACCTGTCGGTTCTTTTATGCTATTTGGAATCAGATACATGAACTGTACATGGTTGTATCTGAATACCACATGCCTTCTCTCTTTGGGAATAAATGATAACAAGTTAACCGAATTGAGTCTGTCTGACTGCATCCCTGGGTGGGGGGCCGTAGGAGGGCCCTGGCCACTCCTGGCTGGCCTTTCTCTGCTGTCAGGAGGAGAAGATGCTCACAGGATGTTGACCTGATGGCTTCTCCTGGACTTTGGGGAAGGACTATGGGGTGCCACCCAGGTGGGGTCAGTGCCTGGAGGTTAAGGTCTCGACAAGCCAGGGACTTGATTCTTCTTGGCCTACATCTTTACCCACCTGGTATCTTGTTTTTTAAATTACTTTTGGCTGTGCTGGGTGTTGATTGAGGCACACAGGCTCTTTGTTGCCGTGCACGGGCTTTCTCTAGTTGCAGAGCGAAGGCTTATTACGGTGGCCTCTCTCGTTGCAGAGGCACAGGCTCTAGAGCGTGGCTCAGTGGTTGTGGCACACAGGCTTAGTTGCCGGACCAGGGATTGAACCCGTGTCTTCCTGCACTGGCAGGCGGATTCTTAACCACTGGACCACCATGAAGTTCCCCACCCATCTTCATCGAGCACCTACTCTATGCTGGGTGCTTGAGGTTCAGAGGTGGCCAAGACAAGGTGGCCTTGCCCTTGTGGGACTCATGGTTCCTACAAGTGCAGGAAGTGTTAGGATGAGGGAAATCCGGGGGCCTGGGAGAAATGTGCCTAGGGAGGTGACATTAAGCTGTGACTAGAGGGACCTCCCTGGTTAACACTTTGAGCTTCCAGTGCAAGGGCCACAGATTTGATCCCTGCTCGAGGAACTAAGATCCCACATTTTGTGGAGTAGCCAAAAAAAAAAAAGGCATAAGCTGGGACAGGAGAGGTGACCAGGAGTTGGCTGGGGGGCAGGGAGGCACAGCAGCACACGAGGAAATGGTCTCCTCGCAGCGGAACGAGTGAAGAGCCAAGGGTGGTTGGCAGGAAGTGAGTGAAAATGCCGGGGCCAGTCAGGGAGCCCTGGGAGCCTCGTGGGGGCAAGGGCACTGCCCTGAGTCACAGGAGACCCCCTGGCCTGAGCTGGAAAAGGGCCTGTTGGAAGGACACCAATTAGCATGGGGAGCAGAGGAGGAGCTGAGTTCCAGGTTCCAGGACAGACACCCCGGGGGAGCATCCTCTGTACCTGCCCTCCAGCATGTCCCGCTACAGACACGCTCTGAATTTGGGAACTTGGACCACTCAAGCTCCCTTGTTTCTCCTTGGAGGAATAGTAGGGGCTTACCCAGATGGAAGAATTGATGCTTTTGAATTGTGGTGTTGGAGAAGACTCTTGAGAGTCCCTTGGACTGCAAGGAGATCCAACCAGTCAATCCTAAAGGAAATCAACCCTGAATATTCACTGGAAAGGCTGAGGCTGAAGCTGAAGCTCCAGTACTTTGGCCACCTGAAGTGAAGAACTGATTCATTAGGAAAGACCTGATGCTTGGAAAGATTGAGGGCAGGAGAATGGGGGACAGAGGATGAGATGGTTGGATGGCATCACTGACCCAATGGAGATGAGTTCTAAAGTAACTCTTCTAGAGACCACTGTAGCTTCAACCCCAGCAAGTCGCACTTGGACAAATTACTTACCTGCTCTGCTTCAGTTTCTCCTGGCAACTGGGTGATAATAGTATTCCTTCTTGATCTGTTGCGAGGTTTCTGAGTCCATGTGGTTAATGGGTTAATGATGGTGCTGACCCTGTTAGGATCAGGGAAAACATCTTAAGAGTTTGATGCACAGGATGTCTTTATCCTTTTTTCTCTGGCCGCTCCGGGTCTTAGTTGCAGCATGTGGGATCTTCACGTGTGTCATGCGAACTGTTAGTTGTGGCCTGTGGGCTCTAGTTCCCCGACCAAGGATCAAACCCGGACCCCCTGCACTGAGAGTGCAGAGTCTTAGCCACTGGACCACAGGTAATTCCAAGACATCTTTATCTTTTATCACAAATTAAGCTTTGCTGTTTTGAACTTGGGTTGGCACTGGGATCTTCAGTCTGTGGGTCAGGATCCTGCACCAAAAGTGGGTGCCAAGGGAGGAGTGGGAACGTCACATCAGGGGGGCTGGGCAGCCCTTCCCCTGCCTAGGAAGAAGGCATGCTTTTGTGACTGCCCGTTTAGGGGGGCTTCTGCGTGTTTTATCCATTTAGCTAAGTTAACTCACACAAATGGACAAGTGACATGAAGTTTCCTGCCAAGTAACTAAGGATTGGAGATACTGCTAATAATGCAAACACCAATAAACCAGGAGAAAATGGCAGAGCCAACACTTCCATGGCTCAGAGGGGCTTTGTGGCTGCAGCAATGATCCAGTTAATCAGCTCAAACAGGAAGTCAACAGCAAGCACACACACTGAAAATACCTAGAGATCTCTGAAAATTTTGAAAATGGATTAACCCTGTGCCCATTAAGGATGAGCTTGGCCTTAAGTACATTGTGCTTCGAAGAGTGAGCTTATGGTGGTGGTTCGACTATTTCAGTTCAGAAAACATTTTCATATTGGGAACGTGAGTGGCAATTTGTGTGGCTAGGCATGCAGACACGGAAGCACTTGGTGCGCTCTGGAAAGGGGATTAATCCCTGTGGAGGAGTGGGGTGTTCAGGAAGAGGTGGCGAGAGTGCCAAAGCAGGCACTGAGAGGGTGAGTTGACTAGGAAGGCTGCCAGATGGACGGTGCGTGAGCGGGAGGGTCGCTGCCAATTCTAAGGGCCTTGGAGACAGTTGGTCTGGAGACTTACATCTGAGGGCCTTCGGCATCCTACCTTTGAAAGTCGGGCCAATCCTACTCTTTATCACTGGCTTTGTCTGTGACCGGCTGTGTGACCTTGCAGGTCATCTGACCTCACTCCTGCACCTTTGTTTACTTATCTGTAAAATGGGCTGTAATAATAGGGCGGACCTCAGAGGACTGTAAGGATTCAATGAGAATGTGGAACATCCCACAGGACCGGGCTCCCAGTTAAGACCCAAACAAAGGAGGTGAAGGTTATCGTGAGGTGGATGAGGCCAGGAGAGGAGGAGATTGCTCAGGAGGGAGGGAGGGAGTGTGTGTGGAGTCAGAAGAGGACTCGCACAGGTGGAGGAGGTGATCTCAGCCCTTGTGAGCAAAGCGGAAGAGGACAGGTGGGAAGGAGGAGGCGGGGGTGGCGCCCCTCTCCCCTGGTTTGTCTGAGGACTTCCCTGGAGGCTGTTGGAAACCACACAGCCAGGAGGTGGGGGGCACGGGGAACCAAGCCTGTCTTGGTTCCAAAGCCAATCCCAGCAGAAGTGCCGTGGAGCAGCATGACGGGAGCCTCGAATTGGGTCCCCGATTCCTCACTTACTGCCTACATGTCCTTAAGCCACTTACCCTCTCTGAGCCATTTCCCCATCTATGGAATGAGACCATATCCCCTTCCTAAGGTTTGGGGAGGTTTGGATGAAATGAAGCTTGGGAAGGGAGCTGAGGTTCAAGGGCTCAGAAGCGGCCTTGCCTTCCCAGCTGTGTGTTGGTTGCTCAGTCGTGTCCAGCATTTTGTGACCCCAGGGACTGTGGCCCGCCAGGCTCCCCATCCATGGAATTCTCCAGGCAAGAATACTGGAGTGGGTTGCCATTTCCTTCTCCAGGGGAATCTTCCCAACCCAGGGATCGAACCCAGGTCTCCCGCATTGCAGGCAGACGCTTTAACCTCTGAGCCACCAGGGAAGTCCCAGCTGAATGAGAAACAAGTGCTGACCTGGATCAACAGGAGAGAGAGGAGGACCCAGGAGAAGGCTGGAGACTGGAGATGGGAGTATGGAGCTCTCCAGTGCTCACAGGACACATTGTAATGGGTTGGACAAATTGAAGTTCCATGTATAGCTGGTAGCTCTCCTGCCAGGCCTTGGGAGCCAGACTGAGTGGGCATCCCAGTTCTGACACTCAGCTGTGTGCCTCAGTCTTATCATCCATGAAATGGGAATCCTTATACCACCCATCTCTTAGAGTGCTTCTAAGAGTTAAGTGAAGGCTTCCCTGTGGGCTCAGTGGTTAGGAACCCACCTGCCAATGCAGGAGACTTGGGTTCAATCACTGAGTAGAGAAGATCCCCTGCCAAAGGAAATGGCAACCCACTCCAGGATTCTTGCCTGGGAAATCCCACGGAAAGAGGAGCCTGGTGGGCTACAATCCATGGGGTTGCAAACAGTCGGACACGATTTAGTGACTAACAGCAGCAAAGTGTTAAGTGAACTTGTAGTAAAGGATGTAGAACAGTAAGCCCTGAAGTGTTAGCTATTGTTTATTATGTTTATTATTATCGTCATTATTAGTCCAGGACAAAACAGAGCTCTTTCTCTATACTATTATAAAATGCATACAGAATAACACAAGTCAAAGGAGAACAACCCAGTAAACCTTCACAAACTGAACAGTATCACCCACAGAGGCTTCCTTGTGACCCTCCTAGTCACTACCAACCTCCCACCCACAACCCAGGCACCACCCTGGCACTAACTTAGCTCAGTTTCCTCTTTTTGTCCTTTATATAAATAGAATCAGACAGTGACTCTATAGCTCTTTCACAACTGGTTTCTTCACTCACCATCATGTTTTGTGAAATAACCCAGGTATGTCGCTGGCAATGGTATGTCGTTTTCAATGCAACAACCGATCGATCGTTATCTACTTTTGGCAGGTGAAAGGAGCCCTCTGAACCTGATTGCCCTTTGCCTTGCTCAGTACTGGTGGTGGGGAAGCAGAGCGTACAGACTTTTAAAGACACCAGTTTCATGAGTCACATGTAACCAACGTTACCCGTTTGCTGTGTTCCTTCAGGACAGCTGCTTCCTTGGCAAAGGCCAAGGCACTTTCAACTCCTTGCTCAAACCAGGCTTGAGTGGCCCTCCTAGGTAACGTGAGTGCTTGTGGCAGCTCCACCCAGGTTGGCTCCAGATGTGCAGAGAGGTGGGTGTGAGACAGTTCAGTCCAGTTCAGTCGCTCAGTCGTGTCTGACTCTTCGTGACCCCCTGGACCACAACATGCCAGGTCTCCCTGTCCATCACCAGCTCCCGGAGTTTACTCAAACTCATCTCCACTGAGGCAGTGATGCCATCCAACCATCTCATCCTGTTATCCCCTTCTCCTCCCGCCTTCAATCTTTCCCAGCATCGGGGTGTTTTCAAATGAGTCAGCTCTTCACATCATGTGGCCGAAGTATTGGAGCTTTAGCTTCAGCATCAGATCTTCCAATGAACACTCAGGACTGATTTCCTTCAGGATGGACTAGTTGGATCTCCTTGCAGTCCAAGGGGACCCTCAAGAGTCTTCTCCAACACCACAGTTCAAAAGCATCGATTCTTCAGCACTCAGCTTTCTTAATGGTCCAACTCTCACATCCATACATGACCACTGGAAAAACCATAGCCTTCATAGATGGACCTTTGTTGACAAAGTAATGTCCCTGCTTTTTAATATACTGTCTAGGTTGGTCATAACTTTCCTTCCAAGGAGTAAGTGTCTTTTAATTTCATGGCTGCAATCACCATCTGTGAGAGCCCCAAACACTGTTTCCACTGTTTCCCCATCTATTTCCCATGAAGTGATGGGACCGGATGCCATGACCTTAGTTTTCTGAATGTTGAGCTTTAAGCCAGCTTTTTCACTCTCCTCTTTCACTTGCATCAAGAGGCTTTTTAGTTCCTCTTCACTTTCTGCCATAAGGGTGGTGTCATCTGCATATCTGAGGTTATTGATATTTCTCCCGGCAATCTTGATTCCAGCCTGTGCTTCATCCAGCCCAGCGTTTCTCATGATGTACTCTGCATATAAGTTAAATAAGCAGGGTGACAATATACAGCCTTGACGAACTCCTTTTCCTATTTGGAACCAGTCTGTTCCATGTCCAGTTCTAACTGTTGCTTCCTGACCTGCATACAGACTTCTCAAGAGGCAGGTCAGGTGGTCTGGTATCTCCATCCCTTTCAGAATTTTCCACAGTTTGTGGTGATCCACACAGTCAAAGGCTTTGGCATAGTCAATAAAGCAGAAATAGATGTTTTTTCTGGAACTCTCTTGCTTTTTTGATGATCCAACGGATGTTGTCAATTTGATCTCTGGTTCCTCTGCCTTTTAGAAAACCAACTTGAACATCTAGAAGTTCACGGTTCATATATTCCTGAAGCCTGGCTTGCAGAATTTTGAGCATTACTTTACTCGCGTGTGAGATGAATGCAATTGTGCAGTAGTTTGAGCATTCTTTGGGATTGGAATGAAAACTGACCTTTTCCAGTCCTGTGGCCACTGTTGAGTTTTCCAAATTTGCTGACATATTGAGTGCAGCACTTTCACAGCATCATCTTTTAGGATTTGAAAGAGC
This sequence comes from Bison bison bison, assembly GCF_000754665.1. Taxonomy (NCBI): domain Eukaryota; kingdom Metazoa; phylum Chordata; class Mammalia; order Artiodactyla; family Bovidae; genus Bison; species Bison bison. Next base: position 7,386,156 of record NW_011494943.1, read on the forward strand.
TCAGCTGGAATTCCACCACCTTCTCTAGCTTTGTTCGTAGTGATGCTTCCTAAGGTCCATTTGACTTCACATCCCAGAATGTCTGGCTCTAGGTGAGTGATCACACCATTGTGATTATCTGGATCATGAAGATCTTTTTTGTATAGTTCTTCTGTGTATTCTTGCCACCTCTTCTTAATATCTTCTGCTTCTGTTAGGTCCATACCATTTCTGTCCTTTATTGAGCCCATCTTTGTATGAAATTTTCCCTTGGTGTCTCTAATTTTCTTGAAGAGATCTCTAGTCTTTCCCATTCTATTGTTTTCCTCTATTTTTTTTTCATTGATCACTGAGTAAGGCTTTCTTATCTCTCCTTGCTATTCTTTGGAACTCTGCATTCAATGGGTATATCGTTCCTTTTCTCCTTTGCTTTTCGCTTCTCTTCTTTTCACAGCTATTTGTAAGGCTTCCTCGAACAGCCATTTTGCTTTTTTGCATTTCTTTTTCTTGGGAATGGTCCTGATCCCTGTCTCCTGTACCATGTCATGAACCTCCATCCATAGTTCATCAGGCACTCTGTCTATCGGATCTAGTCCTTTAAGTCTGTTTCTCACTTCCACTGTGTAATCATAAGGGATTTGATTTAGGTCATACCTGAATGGTCTAGTGGTGTGAGGCAGGTAGGAGCTAAGTGGAGAACCCTCCAAGGAAAGGGCACAACCTGGAGCGTCAGCCTCCCCCACTGTGATTTTGGGTGGGGCTCCCAGTTGAGGAGAGGCCAGAGGTCAGCAGGGGCACAGGAGTCCGGTGGGGGCACTGAGATTTGTCATGTTTCAGAGGGGAAAAAATGTTGGATGATATCCTGCCTCAGTGCCATGTGAAGATGGGTGGTCTCCTCTCTTGTTGGTGGGAGTGTAAACTGGTACAGCCTCCACGGAGGAAAATTTGGAGCTCTCTGAGTTATACAAAATCACACACCCTATGGCCTCGCAATTCCACTTCTAGGAATTGATTCGGCCTGGACACAGAGGGAATCAATGTTGTCTGTAATTGAAGCAAAAGGTTAGATGAAGGCAGCCTCCATTTCAGTCGTAAAAGTCTGTTAACCTAAAATAATTTTAAGAGCCAATTATTTTACCAGCAAAGAATTACAACATGGGACAGCAATTAATGCCAACTACACACACCTCTGCAGGAAAGAAAACTTTTTATAAAGGAACCTCTTTTATAGAGGAAAAAGGGAAGTTGGGAGAGGCTGTTATAAACAAAAAGTCCATAGGAGGAAATTGGGAGTTTGAAGTATAGCAGCTTTTCATTGGCTTAGTTTGACAGTTTCTCATTGGCTGCGCTATTGCCAGGCAAGGGGAAAAACTTTCTTCCTCCAGCTGGCAGCAGTAAAGTTCTGTCACTTCCTGCCTGAGGTCCAAAGTACATTTTTTCTCTTGGGATCTATACTGAGGTGAACTGGTTAAGTGTATAAGGACTCCCCCTTCTGGCCTCTGGCCTCCATTTAGTGAGTGTTTCCTTTATTAATTTTCACACTATCAATAAAGAATTCGTTGAACTCTGGCACATTCATTTGCTGGAATATTACGAAGTTGTAAAAAAAAAGATTTTTACTATTATGAAATCTCCAAGTTAATCTGTTAGAATGAAGCACCATGAGCTAGAAAAGCTTCCACCTGTTCTCAAAGGGAAAAATAATACTTGCTTTTCTCTGCCTGGATAGCTCTGGAAGGAAATACAAGAAATGGGTAACCTCAGGGGACAATGAATAGCTGTGGGTCAGGAATGGGAAACTTTCATCTTCCGGACTACCTGTTCAAAAAAATTAAATATTAGAGCAACACACACATCTGGGTGCTCAGGAATTTAGTGGGGTCTGGTTATGTTCCATGACTAAGAAACATTTACTTACTTCACACCAGTCCAAGGTGTACATTTATGTTTTATGCAGTTTTCTTTAAATCATATTTCACAATCTAGAACAACAACAAAACTAACAACCCTCACTGGGTTCTGGCCGTGCACCGAGGTCAGCCTGGTTCCAGCCTCCAAGGGGCTAAGGGAGGAGGGTGGGTCCCCTAGAGCCCCCCAGGACGAGGAGGATGACCCAAACAGGTTCTTTTGGCACCCGCCCCCACCCCCTGATGCCAAAGTAGTGAGGCAAGAGCAAAGGGCAGGCCCCCTCGATCTGGCCCAGTGCCAGGCTGGCCAGGCTGGCAGTAACTCAGGGCAGCAGGGTTGCCCTGTCCACGGCCTTTGTCCGCACCTGCAGCTCTTCTTTCCTGATTGGCCTCCTCTCTATTGTTGGCGGAGGAGGTCAGGACCGGCAGCCACCTGCATTATTGATGCCCTCTGGTAAGGCGGGAGATGTGGGGGGCGGGTAGATGGAGCCTGTAGCCCCCATTAGCGCAGAGCCCGTGTGGTGTGCTGCTGAGGGCACGTCTGCGGGCAGCCAGCTCCTGAGGCGAGAAGAGGAGACAGACACCAGGAAGCCATGGGCAGGAGCAAGGGCAAAGCGCCCCAGGGCCCGGAGGGACCCGGGAGGCCCCCCTCGGGGGAGCAGGAATCTGGGTCTGCCAGCACAGACAGCGTGCCCAGCCAGGAACACCGAAAGGGCCACCATAAGGCCCACAGGGAGCCCAGCGCCAGGCGAGGCCAGGAGCCCCCCGGTGCCCACAGGAAGCCCACTGTAGGGAAGAACAGGGACTACAGACAAGCAGAGGCTGGGCTGCCGCCAGACGCCAAGGGGAGAGGAGGCAGCGGGCATGCCCGTGGGGGATGCCGGGCTAAGGAGAGGGGCAAGCGGGGGGACGGCCACGGGGGGCACCTGGAGGAGAAGGGTCTCCAAGGAGGAGGAAGGACACGCGAGCACGACCGCGGCAGAAGGAGAGGAAAACAACGGGGATGCTCGGCTCAGCGGGGCCGCCAAGAGACACGGAGCCTCAACGGGGACACATCGGGGGGAGACAGGGCCAGCTCCTGCCTGGACAGCGAAGCCCACGAGGCCCAGGAGAGCCACAGCCAAGGTGGTGGGACCCCAGAGCGGAGGCCCAACTTGGAGCAAACGGACATGGGCTCGGGGGGCACTCAAACCAGCGCAGACTCAGCGCTGGAGGCGCCAGGAGCTCCCCAGAACAGCGACAGCCCAAGCAGCAGCGACGGCAGAGGCAGTGACAAGCCCCCCTCGCAGCCCCAGAGCCCAGAAGGATCGTCGGGGGCGAGGACCCAGGGAGAGACCGAGGATTCCGGGACAGACCCAGACTCGAGTCAGGAGGGGGCCGGGCCGTGCCGGAGCCCAGGAGCAGCCCCAGGAACGACCCGCGGGGCCCCTGAGGCCAGCGAGGCTGACCCGAACAGAAAAGCCGCAGCTTCCAGCCCCCTCGAGGGCAGCCCCGCCTGCATCCCCCGGAGCTCGTGGGGTTCTCAGGACCCCAGGCAGGGCGGGGATGCAAGAGACGATGGGGTGCAGCCCGAAGCTGAGCCGAGGGGCGCCCCGCCCGAAAGAGCCGAGGTCTCGACCGCTCCGGGTCAGCGCCGCCAGATTGGAAAGGTGATGGGGAAGGCGCACGAGGCGGTGGGCGTGA
>NW_011494943.1:7390319-7392296 GCF_000754665.1 Bison bison bison
AGGACGAGGACCCGACTCCAGATCCCAAGTTCGCCGTTGTGTTCCCCAGGAGCTCAGAAGAAGGGTCCGCGGACGCCCCCGCCGGGGAGGGGCGCGATTGGTCCTGTGCTGGGGCGTCTGCGGACAGTGCAGGGCGCAGGGCCAGTGTAGAAGGGGTGGCGGAGTACCCCCGCGGCTCTCTCGGCCCGAATCCCCACGAAGAGCCCCCAGTCGACGAGAGCGGCTCCAGCAGCGAAGCGGAGCCCGAGACCTTGGGAGCCGCGGCTCCGGTGCATTGGGCAGAGGGCTCGGACCCTCACAAGGACCCCAGGCTTGGCACCGAAGCACTGCTGCCCCGACTCACCTTGGAGACCCGCCGGCTGCCGGAGGGAAGCCCCGGCCCCCGCGGGTCCTTGAGGGATCGGTGGGAGCCAGAGGACGAGGTGGAGGAGGCGCTGGAGAGGGACCTGGAGCTGAGTCTCGTGCCCGGCCCGGAGGAGCCTCCTTTTCCCAGCGGCGCGGACGGCTGGACCGTGGGGGAAGGCCTGGAAGACACCGAGGACCTGGCCCGGCTGCGGTGAGTGGGCGCGGCCCCAAACCTGCCCTGCCTGGGTCACACCTTCTCCTGTTCCACCCTACCTCCGATTTTTATGGAGGGTCTCCTTCGAAGGGGTTTTGCCATACAGGGTCGTCAGGCTGGAAGGGGCAGGAGAGGGGTGAGAATTCAGATGCCCTTTTTTTCTCTAATTGGCACAAAGCTTCCTTCTGGCTCAGCAGCCTAGTCCTGCCTGTAGCCCCCACGGTAGGATCTCTTGTTCAGGAGGGGCGAGTCGGGGGAGGGCTGTGTTATGGACAGGCTTGGAGAGGCTGCGGGACTTGGTGGAGGTGTCTCTGCAGCCAGCTAACCCAGGACCTCTTTCTGCTCCCAACTCCCCTCTCCTCCACCCCACGGCCCTGCAGGCCAGTGTGCGACAGCTCCGTGCTGCTGTGTCTGAAGAAGAGGTTTCACCTGGGCCGAATCTACCTACGGGGGCCCAGGAGGGGGTGGTGGTCTGGAATTCCTTTTCCCCAGAGGGCCCTCTGGGCACACACCCCCCAGAGTCTCCCCCTCCATCCTCCCTAGGCTGGGTGCTGAACCCTGCTCCCTTCACATTCTGATGAGAGCTTTCACTGTCTTCCTAGACCTTCGGCGGGCCCCTCCTGCTCGCTCTGAACCCCCGCCGGGCCCTGCCTCTCTACGCACCTGAGGTCCTGGCCAGCTACCGCCCTGGGAAGACCCCCAACACCACCCCGTATGTGAACTTGCCCCACTAGGCACCCACCGGGTGGGTACCCCAGCATGTCACACTGACTGAGGTCAAGGGAACTGTGGGCAGGACCTGGAGTCGCTGGTAACCTTCTCTCTCATCTGCTTCCACTCTCCTCCCCCAGACACATCTTTGCCGTTGTGGCATCGGCGTATAGCCTGTCTGAAAGCACTGGGCAGGCCACCTGCATCCTTCTGGGGTGAGTGGTGGCTGAGCCCCAGGCCACGCTGAGGGCTGGGAGGAGGGCGATGTGAGGTCCGTATTTGAAATTGCCTGTCCGGTCCACTGCTGGGCAGCAGCTCTGGCCTTGCTAAGACAGTGCCCTTGGGGACTTTTTTTCTGTTTGGCCTCCTTGCCCTGGATCTATGTTTCTGTATTTCTGGGAGCCTCCCTTAGGGTGGGAATCACTTCCAGGTGGGCACATCCCTGCTTTGGGGCTCATTTAGGGGTCACCCTATGTGCCCCTTCCTGGAGGCCCTGCCAGCCCTTCTCTCCTGCAGTGGGCACAGCGGCTCTGGGAAGACAGAGGCAGCCAAAAAGATGGTGCAGTTCCTACACAGCCTGGAGTGGGAGCAAAGGGAGAGAGGGTGTCGGGTGAGGGGCAGCTCGCCATGCCCAGGGTTCCAAGAGGGACCTTCCCACTCCTCTGGGCCAGGAGAGTGGTCTTCAGGCCTCTGGCTTCTCCTTGGGG
>NW_011494943.1:7392405-7403496 GCF_000754665.1 Bison bison bison
GCCCCTGCTCAGCAGTTTTGGCCATGCCAAGACAGTCCTCAACGCCAATGCCAGCCGCTTCGGCCAGGTCCTGGGCCTCTGCCTGCAGCAGTGAGTGACGGGGGTCCAGGTGGGCAGGGGCACCCACGGCCGGTTCCCCAGATTGGGAACCCGAGACTGCCACCCTTGGGTCCAGCCCTCGGTGGGCCCTGGGCCGCGTGTACCCTGGGCACCCTCACTGTGTCCTGTGCCCACAGTGGGGTCGTCGTAGGTGCTTCTGTGTCACATCACCTGCTCGAGACCTCGAGGGTGGTGTTTCAGGTACGACCCCGGCCCGCTGCTCCCAGCGCAGGGGAGAGGGAGGCGCTGTGACCCCTCGTTCCCCTGGCCTGCCTTCCCCCGGGGGCTTGTCCTTGCTCCCCGGGGCACAAGACCTGGCTGCCGCTCCCCCTAAGCCAGTCCTTCTCCCCCAAGGCCCAGGCTGAGCGGAGCTTCCATGTTTTTTATGAGCTGTTGGCGGGGCTGGACCCCGTGGAACGAGAGCAGCTCTCCCTGCAGGGGCCAGAGACCTACTACTACCTCAACCAGGTGAGGGGAGGCGCTCCCCAGTGCCGGGTGACAGGGCCTGCTCAGGGCCTAGGCGAGGGAGGCTGAGGGAGGCTCAGCAGGCCCCTCACCCCGAGCTCTGCTGTGCTTGGCAGGGCTGCGCCTGCAGGCTCCAGGGCAAGGACGATGCCCAGGACTTCACAGGACTGGTGAGGGCCCTGCAGGCGCTGGGCTTGTGCACCGAGGAGCTGACCGCCGTCTGGGCTGTGCTGGCCTCCGTCCTGCAGCTGGGCAACATCTGCTTCTCCTCGTCAGAGGTGAGCTTCCATGGAGGTGCTGGTTTGGTGGTTTGGCTCGTCTGCATCACCGGTGGTAACCTCAGAGTGCAGGAGGCCACCCGCAGGGCCTCACTGCTGTCCCGGAAAGTGGATGGATTTCCATCTTTTTTTTTTTTTTATAAATTTATTCATTTTAATTGGAGGCTAATTACTTTACAATATTGTAGTGGTTCTGGATTTCCATCTTATAAACAAGAAAACTGAGACTAGGGTCTTCTGCCTCTATACTAATCCCATCCCACTAAGGCCCCACCCTAAGACGGGCGCTTGGTGTTAACTGAGCGGCTATGATGTACCTGGGACTTCACGTGTGTGTGTGTGTATTTGAGTGGGGGGTCTACACCGAGCACTTTGCATGATCTTAGTTCCCCAACCAGGGATCAAACTTATACCCTCAGCAGTGATAGAGCAGAGTCCTCACCACTGGACCATCAGGGAATTCCCTACATAGAGTTTCTTTTTTTTTAATATTTATTTGGTTGCACCAGCTCTTAGTTATGGCATGAGGGATCTAGTTCCCTGACCAGGGATCAAACCTAGGCCCCTTGCATTGGGAGCATGGAGTCTAAGCCACTGGACCACCAGGGAAGTCCATTTAGTGCTCCTGAGAACACCGTCATATAAAGCTTATTATTTCCCCTCTAACGACAAGACAGTGGAGGCTCAGAGAGAGGAAGAGACTGGTCGGGGCCACCAGCTAGCACAGAGGTAAAGTCGGATTCACACTCAGGCTCTCAGACTCCAGAGCTAGCCACCCCCCGCCCACCCAGGTCTACCTCTGGGTCACGGGCACCTTTCCGGTCTGAGCGTGGCGCTGCCCCCGTCCATGGGAAGCAGCCAGTCCACAAGCAGAGTGCTCCTTCCTCCCTCCCGCCTCCGTCCAGAGGGAGTTCCAGGAGGTGGCCGCCGTGTCCAGCTGGGCCGAGATCCATGCTGCAGCCCGGCTGCTGCAGGTGCCACCCGAGCGCCTGGAGGGAGCAGTCACCCGGAGGGTCACGGTGAGCTTGGGGGTCCTGAGCAGACCACCCAAAGGCTTGGGGAGCCCCGGGGTGGGCCTTGGGCCTGGCACACCAGCTGCACATTCTCTGCCCTCAGGAGACACCCTATGGCCAGGTCTCGAGATCCCTGCCCGTGGAAAGCGCCATCGATGCCAGGTAGCCCTGGGGACATGAGAGAGCTGGGAGTGGGCCTGGCCCCTGCTGCACAGGGCTCACTCACCGTGCCCCCAGGGACACCCTGGCCAAGGCCCTGTACGCACGGCTCTTCACCTGGCTTCTGAGGATGGCCAACGCGCGGCTGGCGTCCCCTGTGGAGGCAGGCAGCACGGTTACCATCACTGTCATCGATGTCTACGGCTTTGAGGTCACCCTGAGGGTGGGGCCCAGAAAGGGGTGTCCACCTCATCCTGGATATTCCTGGGGACTCCAGCAGCTCTTCTGTGGGGCACACTCATGCACTGCTTGCCTCTCTGACCGTAAGATGGTCCATGAGACACTGCAGGCTCCGTAGGTGCAGCCGTCTGCCCCGTCCAGTCATGATATCACCTCTGGAGAGTCCTAGCTGCTTGGCCTTGTTGCAGAGTCTCATGGAGCCTTGAGGTGGTGAAAGACCCCAGGATTGGTCAGCCTCACTTCCTGTGTCCAACAGGCGGGGGGAGAAAGGGACTCCCACAAATCACCCTGAGTTTCCATAAGCTCGTCACCCCTTCCCAGAATATCCGGCCCCCTCAGGCCAGGGAGGAGGGATGAGATGGGCACCGGTCACTGTCCTCTGCTCTTGCCTCCTCTCCACGGCACCTGTATGTGTTTATGTATATTCATATGCACATTTGTGTGTATTTTAGAGCATGTACAAAACTCTGTACAAAGCTGCATGAAGCAGGGGCTCTGCTAGGCTTGCTGGTCAAGTGTTGGGGGCACAGAGGAAGGAGCCTGGAATTCTAACAGGAGGACTCCCGGAAGGCTTCTTGGGAGCAGCAGCCTGGAACTCTGCTTATGAGAATGTGGCATTCGGATGGTCCCTGAGCTAGGCTGTAGGAAAAGGTGCCTTCCAGACCACAGGATGGCTGTGATCAGATGCCTGAAGGCTCACAGCAGTGCTGAGGCAGAAGGCAGGGGGACAGCTTGCTGGAGGGGAGGCCCAACTGGGGCTGGGGCAGCACTGAGGCGGCCGCACACTAGGCCAGGGTCTTTGGACTTGACCCTGGAGGTGGCAGCATCAGCCCTGGGGCAGCATCCTGCCTGGTGCTGGGAGAATGTGGGCAGCGGTGGGAGCAGGGAGAAGGGCACCAGGCCTGTGTGCTGGCCCCCCTAGCTGCCCTGGCCCCCCCACCTCATGTGGGTGCCCACCTCACTGCTCACGTGCCCCCAGGCCCTGCGGGTCAACGGTCTGGAGCAGCTGTACAACAACCTGGGCAGCGAGCACCTGCAGCTGTGGTGCAATCGGCTGCTGCTGGCCCAGGAGGAGGTATGGGACTGGGCTTGGAGGAGGCTGGGGATGCCCAGCTGTTTCCTAGAACAGAGGCCATTCCTGGGGGAGAGAGAGCACTGCACTGAGAGCCCTGCCCCAGAGCCCCCTTGCTGTAGGCCGTCTCAGTCTTCCGAGCCTCAGTTTACTCATCTATATAATGGGAGGGTCAGCCCTACTCTGGCTCAGATGAGGCCCCCCATGGACACGGGTGATCTCCACAAACCAAGTGCTGGCTGTTCCCAGGAGGAGTGTCGGAGGGAGTTGCTACCCTGGGTGCCCATCCCGCAGGCTCCACAGGAGTCCTGCCTGGACTTCCTGGTAGACCAGCCACACAGCCTCCTGAGTATCCTGGATGCCCAGACATGGCTGTCCCAGGTGAGCCCTTCGTGTTGGGGGACAAGGAGTGGGGGGTGCCTGGTGACCAAGCCAGAGCCAGCAGTGCCTCTCAGGGGAGAAATGAAGTCTGAGGTCTTGGGACCTTGCCCGCAGGCCCTCAGCACAGCTTGGGAAGGCAGTGGCCACACTGGGTTCAGATCTCTAGTCTCCGGATAACCCTGAGTGAAATGCTGACCTCTCTGAGAGTCCTCGCTTCAGGAGGGGGACCATCGTGCCTGAGGGGCCAGGTGGTGCAGACTCTGCAGTCTGCGCGAGGGGCTTGGGGGTTCATCAGGAGTCTTTGTTATAAGTTCTTAAACTCCATAAAATAGCCTCTTACTGGATGACTTTTTTATATGTGAATCTTTAAAAAAAAAAACACATCCCATCTATTTAATGTTTCATTTAAATGTACTGTATCCTTCCCCCTTTTTTATTTTCTTGGCCACATTACACGGCATATGGGATCCTACTTCTCTGACCAGGGATCAAACCCACACTCCTGGCATTGGAAGCACAGGCTCTTAACCACTGGCCTGCCAGGGAAGTCCCTGGATGGGTTCTTAAGAGTATCTTTGAAAAACTTGCTCAGAAACACCTGTAACTGTGAGACCAGACTCCCAGGAGTCATTGCCAAAACTGCCTTCAAATCCCCCAGACCCGTTTGTTTTAAATAATTTTATCAAACGTCTCTAAGCTGCCAAATCTTATTGACTGAGGTGTGCAAGTCTTCCGTGTTTTTTCTTGATCGTTCAAAATAGTCCCTGGGAAAGAGGTCGTGCCCTTTATAAAGACTCAGATATGGAGCGACCTCCTAAAAAAGCTCGGAGACCAAACTGAAGCTCACCGTGTGTTCAGTGCTGTGGTTTTGTGGGGCAGGGGAGAGAGGCACAGCCCCACCAGGGGAGCCACACCTGCAGAGGCCTGAGCATCTCTTCCTTTCATCAGGCCACGGACCACACCTTCCTGCAGAAGTGCCATTATCACCATGGCGACCACCCGCGCTACACCAAGCCCCAGCTGCCCCTTCCCATCTTCACCGTGCGACATTATGCCGGGCCTGTCACCTACCAGGTATCGGGTGAGGGCAGAGTGACCCTGGGGAGTCACCTGACGGGTGAGCGGGGTAAGTGTGGGGAGGCATCTTCCAAGGCTTTAACCATCTCTCTCTGCCTGGGCCCCTCTGCCTCTCCTAGGGCATGATCACTGAGCTCTGGGCAAGCATTGTGGGATGGGGGAGTCAAGGTCTTGGGACCCTCCAGACCCAGAGGGGCAGAGCGTATGCATGGGACCTGGCTCTGATGACCTCAGGGAGTCTGCTTCTCCTTCTGCGCCTCCATTGTCCTCATCTGTAAAATGGGAAGGGGAACCTGTCCTATAGTATTGTCCTGAGGATTGATGTAATTACATGGAAGTGGTGAGACAGGTGCCTGGCACGTCTGAGGTACTCAGTAAAGAGACCTCCTCTTCCCCTTCTGAGTTTCATGATGACTGCACACCTACCCAGGAGGAGAGTTTCAGGGGGTCGGGGCGTGGTATAAATGGCATATTTGGGTGACTGGTTTGGGGTGGAACAAGTCATCCTTGTGGGTGGGAAGTGGTATCTCATTGTGGTTTTGATTTGCATTTCTCTAGTGATTAATGATGTTGAGCATCTCTTCATGTGCTCCTTGGTCATCTGTGTATTTTTCTTAGATAAATATCTATTCAAGTCCTTTGTCCATTTTTGAATTGTGTTGTTTTTTTTTTAACTGAACTGTAGGAGTTCTGCATATTAATCTGGATATTAATCCCTTATCTGATATGTGATAGTTCCTTCCATTTTGTGGGCTGTCTTTTCACTCTCAACACTATATTCTGATGCACAAGAGGTTTTCATTTTAATGAAACCCAGCTATTTTTCCTTTGTTGCCTGTGCTTTTCGTGTCTATTCAGGAAATCCTTGCCAAATCCAGTGTCATGAAGCTTTCTCCCTTTGTTTTCTTCTAAGAGTCTTATGGTTTCACGTCTTACATTTAGGTCTTTGATCCTTCTATTTTGAGTTGATTTTGGTACATGGTGTGAGATGAAAGGCCACCTTTGAAGTTGGACTGTTAACAGAGGGAAGAGGCTGGGTCACTTGCCGAAGGGACTGGCTTCCACACCCGCCTTCTCTCCTTGACGTCCCCTCCCCGCCTCACATTGTCTCTCGCAGGTTCACAAGTTTCTAAACAGAAACTGGGATCGTCTTGACCCTGCAGTGGTGGAGATGCTTGCCCAGAGCCAGCTGCAGGTGCCCCTGCTGGCCGTCCTGTACCCCCCGACCCTGTTCTGTCCTCCTCGCCCAGACAGTCTTGCCCAAGGGGCTGGCCTTCAAGATCCTGGCACCTTGAGCCTTTGGCCGACCCACCGCAGCGCCCCAGGGAGTGGGGACGGGGAGCAGGCTGGGCTATGGACAGGCCTGGCGAGCCACCGCAGTCCCTGTCTCCCCCCGTAGCTGGTGAGCTGCCTGTTCCAGGAAGCAGAGCCTGATGAGTTTGGGGGAGGACGGGGCAAACCCACGCTGGCCGCTCGCTTCCAGAAGTCCCTGGGGGACCTCCTAGCCCAGCTGGGCAGGTGAGAATAGTGCCCCCACACCTGACCCCCGGGAGTTTGAATAGGGGGCCAGTCTGTGCTCACGTGACTCCCCTTTCCACCTACGAGGAGCCATGTCTGCTTCATCCAGTGCCTCAACCCCAATCCAGGAAAGGTGAGCCCTCCCAGAACCTGGCCGCAGAGCCCTCCCGTCCCTGCCCTGCCCTCTCAGCACCCTCGCCACTCCCGTCCCCTGCCCCGTGCTCCCCATGGCTGTGAGCCCCTCGACTCCATGTCTTTGGCTCTGCTGCACTGCCTGGCCACAGCTTCCAGGCCTCTTCGACGTGGATCATGTGGCAGAACAACTGCGCCAGGCAGGCATCCTGGAGGCAGTGTGTACCCGCAGCGCCAACTTCCCCATTTGCCTGCCCTTCCAGGCCTTCCTGGACAGGTAGGGCCCGGGATGGGGGGAAGCAGGCACCTCAGGGCCAGACTCACTAGGCAGGCCCACCTGGAGTGGCTGGAGGACCTGGGGCTCCTTCTGGGGAAGACGGACCCACTTTCCCAGGGACCCTGGGCCGGCTGTCCAGTCCTCCCTTCTTCCACTCTCTGTCTCTCTCCTTCTCTCCCTCCATCTGTGTCTCCTTCCACTGTTCGTCACCCCCATGCCTCTTCATGCCTCTGTGCATTTATGCACCTCTCCTCCTCTTAGCAAAACTCTCCTGGGTGTCTGGCACTTAGTAGGTGCTTTCCATAATCATTGTTGAATGACTTACAGACTGAATGGACCCAAGGGGCTCGAGGATCAAATGAGTGTGGGGAGAGGTGCTCATGTGCTTGTTCTGACTTGAGTTATCCATCCCTGGGCAGGTTCCGGGCCCTGGGGACAGAGGAGCAGGGTGAGCTCTCTGACCGGGAAAGGTGTGGCATCATCCTGAACCAGGTGCTGGCGGCTGAGTCACCCCTCTGTCACCTGGGAGCCACCCAGGTGGGTGGTGTGTGTGTGCAGAGAGGCAGGGAGGGCTGGCAAGTGGGAGGAGCATTCTGGGATCCTCTCAGAATCTGGGGGTCCTTCCAGGTGGCGGGGAGACAGAGTGGGCTGGGCGTCCCTGACACCCCAGGAGAACGGGTTGCCTGGAAGGAGGCTGAGGCCTCAGGAGAAGGGCAGGGTGGTCCCTGCCTGCACACCTGGCCTGCCTCCAGCCCACACCTCTGCCCCCAGGTACTGCTGCGGGAGCCGGGCTGGCAGCAGCTGGAGCAGTGCCGGGCCCAGCAGCACGCCCAGGCCCTGCTGACCCTGCACCGAGGCCTCCGCGTCTGCATCTCCCACCAGCGCCTCCGCCTCCTGCTGCGGATGCAGGCTCGTGTGCGTGGGCTCCGGGCCAGGTGTGTGGGGGGCGCTGAGACTATAGGCCTCCTCAACGTGGCGGGGCAGGCTCTGGGAGACATAGGGCCTCGAGGCAAGCCTGTCTGCCCGCATCCCATCGGCACTGGACTCTTCTTCCCGACACCCCTGCCCGTACCTCTGCTGTCTCTTCTTGAATGCCCCCAGCCACGAGGAGCTCATTACCTGCTGAGGGCACTCAAACCTGCTGTCTTGACTCCTTGACTGGTGTTTTTTGTTGTTTTTTTGCTGCATTGGGTCTTCATTGCTGCATGTGGGTTTTCTTTAGTTGCAATAAGCAGGGGCTACTCTTCGTTGTGCTGCAACACTTCTCGTGGCCGTGGCTTCTCTTGTTGCGGAGCGCGGGCTCTAGAGTACAAACGCAGGCTTAAGCAGTTGTGGCTCACAGGCTCAGTTGCTCAATGGTATGTGGGATCTTCCTGGACCAGGGAGATCCCTGGATCGTGGGATCTTCCTGGATCCCATATCCCTCACATTGGCAGGCAGATTCTTAACCACTGGACCACCAGGAAAGTCCAACTGTCCTTTTTTCTAGTCCATTCTGCACTCTGCAGCAAGAATACTCTCTCTCTTTCTTTTGGCTGCAGTGGGTCTTAATTGAAGCATGCAGGATCGCTGGTTGTGGTGTGTGGAATCTATTAATAGCTCCCTGACCAGGGATCACACCCAGGTCTCCTGCATTGCACGCAGGCAGATTCTTTACTGTCTGAGCCACCAGGGAAGTCCCTCCAAATCGTTTCATCACCAGCAGGAACTCTGTACCCGTTCAACAATCATACCCCACTCCTCCTTCCCTCCAGCCCCTGGTAGCTTCCAGGATAATTTCTGCTTCTGTGAATTTGCCTGTTCTAGATATGTCATCTAAGTTGACTCATACAATATCTCCCTTTACATCTGGGTTATTGCACTAAGCATATTTTCAGGGTTTGTCCCTTTTGTAACATGTGTCAGAACACTGTATATTTTTTTACACCTGGAAATTGTTCCGTTGTGTAAGTGGACCACAGCCGTTTATCCATGTGTCTGTTGAATGTGCGTGTGGGTTGTTTCTGCCTTTGGGTTTATTGCAAATAAGGCTGCTATAAACATGAGCATGCAGGCACAGTTCAAATCTCTGCTTTCAGTTCTTTGGGGTCTTTACTTTGGAGCGGAATTCCAAGTTATCTGGTAATTCTGTCTTTACCTTTTTGAGGAATTGCCAGATTGTTCTCCATAGTGGCCGCACCGTTTCAGCCTCCGACCAGCAGTGTGTGCAGCTTCCAGTTTCACCACATCCTCGCCGAGACTTGTTATTTTCTGCTGTTTAAATTATTGCCAATCTAGTGGATGTGAAGTGGCATTTCATTGTGGTTTTGATTTGCATTTCTCTAACGACTAGTATGCTGAGCATCTCTTCATGTTCCCCTTGGCCATCTGTATGTCTCTTTGGAGAAACAACTATTCAAGTCCTCTGCTTGATTTTTAATTGGGTGGTTTGTTTCTTATTGAGTTGTAGGCATTCTTTATATACTATGGATACTAAACTCTTATCAAATATTTGATTTACAAGCAGTCTCCTCTCTCTTATTTATTTTTTAGTCTCCTCTCTTGATAGTGTACTTTGATATAAAAAAAAGCTGTAGACTTATTTTTTATTGAAGTATATTGGTTTACAATGTTGCAGGTATATAGCAAAGTAATTCAGTTACAAATATGTACATGCCTGTATATCTGTCTATATATTCTTCTTCAGATTCTTTTCCACTATAGGTAATTATAAGATAGCGAATATTATTCTATTCTGTATTCTATATATAGATATATATGTATGTATACATGTGTAACTGAATTACTTTGCTATATACCAGCAATATTGTAAACCAATATATTTCAATAAAAAATAAGATCCTTGTTGTTTATCTATTTCATATATAGTAGTGTGTATAGATTAATTTTTAAATATTCATCATGCTCAGGGCTGCTTCCTTGAGGAGTCTGGTCTTTCTTATATCTGGAAAATTCTCAAAGATATTGTCTCTTCAGGGATCTACTAGACTTCCAGAGATGTAATTTTTTTCATTTTTAGGAGTTCTTCTTGGGGGGAGGGGAAAAAAAGTTCTGTTTCTTAAATAGTAATGTGCCAGACTCTATTCCAAACACACCTCTTAATTCATTTCATCTTCTTGTGGAGCAGACAGTCCACTAATTCTCCTTTTAGAGGTGATGAAAATAAAACACGAAGAGGTGAAGTAGGGAATTCTCTGGCGGTCCAGTGGTTAGGACTCAGCACTTCACTGTCAAGGGTGTGGGTTCAATCCCTGGTTGGGGACCTAAGATCCTACAAGCCACGAGCATGTCCAAAAAAAACCCCAAAAACCCAGAGAGGTAAAGACCTTATCCAAGACTGCTGTGACGAAACAGTAGAGGAAGGCGCCTGGGTGGCTGGCTCCAGAGCCTCAGGCCTCAGCCCTGTGTGTACAGCAGCCTCTGGGTTCACTTGCTCTTCTGCCCTGTCCTTTCCCCGTTGCTTGTTAGGCAGCCGGGCGCTTCATTGGGCTCTGGTTTTACACTCATGTCTTGACTCGGAGGATCCGGGTATTGGGTGTGATCGTGGACTCCTCACCGGCCCCCTTCCCGGCCTCCAGGAAGCGGTACCTCCGGCGGCGGGCAGCTCTGGGGCAGCTGAACACCATCGTGCTGGCGGCCCGGCCCCTGCTCTGGAGACGGCGGAGACCACAGGTGAAGCCCACGGGTGGGGTGCTGCCTGGGGTGTGCTCAGGGGAGAAGCCAAGCCAGCCTTTGCCCGTCCAGCTGGCCGAATGACGACAGTGACCACCTTCCACGCCCAGCCACACGAGGGGCGGGGCCTCGGGGACCACCGCTGCCTGGCCAGAGCAGCCTAGGGCCTCTGGGAGCTCATCACCTTCCTTCACGCCAGGGCCTGACTCTCTCTGCCGGCTGGGGTGCCTCCATCCCCTCCGGGCCCCTTGGGCTGCTCCCTGTCTTGCCCGATGACTCCGATGTGAGGGCCATAAAGCAGCTCGAAGGTCAATGCCTACACGCCAGCTCCCTCTCCTGCCCCTCCCTGCCTGGACTTTGTTCCCCAAGGACCATTTCTTCCCTTCCTCCTGCCCTCTTCCCAGTCCTGGCAGACAGGCAGTGAAACCCACAGCACTTCAGCTGGTGAGGGCTCTGGAGGGCAGGGGGCAGACGCCAGCCCCCTGGGGTCCATCCACACCTGTTCCACTGGTGCCCAGGCCTCCTGGGAGGAGGAGGGGTCAGCTGAACTGCCCAGTCGGCGAGGAACCTCGAGGGAGCTCGGGGTGACACTTCACGGGGACACCACCTCCTCCCTCATCTCCTCCAACAGCTTGGGCATCGGCACATCTGGCACAGCATCGGGGCCTTCGAGACGGTGCCAAGCATGGTAGGTGGTCTGGAAGCTGG
>NW_011494943.1:7403596-7403796 GCF_000754665.1 Bison bison bison
CTGGAAGCTGGAGAGTGTCTGCTGGGTCGTGAGCCTGCTGAATCTGGCCTGGCTTGAGGGGGAGCATGGGGTCCCAAGGGTGCCGAGATGGGTCCTGTCCTCGGGCTCATCCATTGTGCCCCCAAGAAGAGGCCTGGGTGCCCTTGGTTTTGCTCTGAGGGTTCGGGGGCCTTATTGGAGTGCCCAGGACTAGAATCCTT
>NW_011494943.1:7403936-7405620 GCF_000754665.1 Bison bison bison
GGAGGGGAAGCTTATAGCCCCGGGGGTGAGGATGGCCCCTGGGTTGCTGTGCCCCCTCCCTGAGTTTCTGGTCAATTGCTCCTCTCCACCAGGAGCTGGGGCGCTTGGAGATCCCAGCTGAGCTCTCTGTCATGCTGAAGACAGCGGAAGGTGAGTCGTGATGGGCCTCGTTCTTCCACGACCCCCTCCTCTCCCAGTGGCCGCTCCCTCTGATGCTGTCTCTGGGTGCCCCCAGCTCACTGCCTGGCTCCCTCTGCACTGGAGCCAGGGGCTGATGCTGGGAGGTGGAGGCGACACCAGAGCCAGTCACCTTACCTGGGCGTTTCTGGGCTGCCTCCCATGTCATTCCAGGCCGTCAGCACGCCCGGGTCCAGAGCATCACCGAGGCCATGCCCCCGGAAGTTCCCGCCCGGCCCAGCCTGACCCTCTCACCTGACATCAACCAGTTCCCCTTCTCCAGCTTCATCTCCATCGGCTTTCAGGTGGGCTCCCAGGCCTCAGCTCGCTGGCTGCTGCCCATGTTTCCCCAGACACGAGCCCCCAAACACAGGCAGAAGCTGTGTTTGTCCTTCTTTCTCCAACCCCCTCCTCCATCTCCTGTTGTGGGAATTGTGGATGCAACCGCGTTGCTCGGAAAATCCGTTGAACCCACATCTCAGTCTATTGTTACTTATCAGCGATGCCACACCTTTGTTACACCTGTGGCATTGCCCTGCCATTGAACGCTGAAGTCATGCCGTTAAAGCGTGTTTAATGACAAGGCAGAGTGTCCAGGCAACAGTGTTGGAAACAAAAGCAAGATTCAAAAGTGCCCGAGCACAGTCCCGATGTTCCAGGCAACAGCCGGGCGGGTGGGGAGATGACGTGTGTACCTTCACACAGGAAGTAAGACTAGGAAGAAAGAGGTGAAAATGTTAACTCTGGTTATATACCTCACAGTGGCAAATTGATGGTGGTTTTTATTCTTCATCCTTTTCCCTGTTTTCTGAGTTTTCCGTATGCACGGGCTCTAGTTTTCTAATCAGAAAGAGTAATTGAGGTGTATGTTTTTTAATATTGATTTTTATGTTTTGGCTGTGCTGCGTCTTTGGTGCTGAGAGAGCTTTCCCTGGTTGCGGCGAGCAGGCTTCTCATCGCGGTGGCTTTTCTCGTTACGAAGCAGAGGCTCTAGGGTGCAGGCTTCAGTAGTTGCGGTGCGCGGGCTCAGGAGTTGTGACGCACGGGGTTAGTGGCCCCGTGGCATGTGGGATCTTCCTGGAGCAGGGAACAAACCAGTGCCCCCTACATTGGCAGGTGGCTTCTTAACCACTGGATCACCAGGGAAGCCCAATCAAGGTGTATTTTTAAGGCGATTTTCCTCTCCAGCCCGTCTTCCTCTTGTATGCTCCTTCGGGGCTCCCCCGGGCCTGTGTCTGGCAGGTCAGCACGGATCAGCCCCTGCTCAGGCACGTGGCACCCGCCTTCCTTGCAGGAGCCCTCCTTGCCCCACCCTGGACAGCTGCTGACCAAGCCCCTGACCCGGCTGGACGGTGAGAACCCTCAGCATGCCCTGGATATCAACAAGGTGGTGAGTGACCCAGCGGGGAGGGGACAGGGTGGGCCCATGCGGGGGTGCTGGTGGGCACAGGGAGCCCTGCGTGACCTGCCTCCCCTGGCTTGGTGTCCGCAGATGCTGCGGCTGCTG
>NW_011494943.1:7405720-7405960 GCF_000754665.1 Bison bison bison
GCAGAGCCAGCGCGGCTGGGCCCTCATGGCCATCCTGCTCAGTGCCTTCCCACCGATGCACACCCTGCAGAAGCCACTGCTCAAGTAGGGGGCTCCGTGGGTGGGGGGCCCCGCGGACGGGGTCAGCAGGCCACCCCAGGCTCACAGCGGCCCTGTGCTGCGCCCGCAGGTTTGTCTCCGACCAGGCCCCCAGGGGCATGGCAGCGCTGTGCCAACACAAGCTGCTGGGGGCCCTGGAGC
>NW_011494943.1:7406060-7408242 GCF_000754665.1 Bison bison bison
GAGCAGACGCAGCTGGCCCCTGGGTCTGCCCGGGCCCACCTACCCACCCAGCTCGAGTGGACGGCCGGATGGAGGCGGGGCCGCATGGCGCTGGACGTGTCCACCTTCAATGGTGAGGCGCGCGTCCTGCTCAGGGCTCCCATGGCAGAGTCTGCCCGGCACCCTCACCCTCCCCAGACCCCCTTCCCACCGCAGCCCTCCCAATGTGATCCTGACCTCCCGATGTGACCTTGACCTCCCTGCCGTCCTGCTGGTGGGACCCCCACGGGACAGCACCCCTTTCCCCGTCAGGGAGGACCCTGCTGTCCCTCTCTCTCACCCCTGCCCCTCGTCCTTGCAGAGGAGTGCTACTCGGCCGAGGTGGAGTCCTGGACCACAGGGGAGCAGTTCGCCGGGTGGATTCTACAGAGCAGGTCTGGGGGCTGGGGATGGGGGAGTCTGGCTGACATTGACCGTTGTCCCGTCCACCTCCTGAGTCCTTCTTGCCCTCTCAGCCTGCTGTCCCACCAAGCACCTTCTGCGGCTGCTCCTGCAGGCCAAGGCCTGCTGCCCAAGGGGTGGGGGCGAGGTGTGGGAGTCATCGGGCAGGGTCCAGACAGCAGATTCCAGATGGAGAACGAGTAGGGAGTATTCCTGCTAGATTTGGCCCAGATTCTGATCAAATTGGTAAAATAAATACAGCAGAAAAATACATAAAAACAAAAACAAATACATCAGAGCTAACGCAGAGGTAGAGGGCCTTTTTTTGCAGAAAAAGAACGGAAACCGGGTCCTCTCGCCCCCCTCTGCAAGCACCTCACCCCGCTGCACCCCCAGGTCCTTGCCGCTTCCGGATGGTCACCTGCCTGGCTGACCACCCTCTCCTCCCTGCCCCTGTCTCACCCAGAGGCCTGGACCCGCCCCCGCGTGGCTGGTCTGTGTCACTGCACTGCAGGGACTCCTGGAGAGACTTGGCCGGCTGTGACTTTGTGCTGGACTTGATTGGCCAGACCGAGGACCCGGGGGACCCAGCCTGGCATCACAGCTACCCCATCGCCCCCCGTGGCCTGTAGGTGCCACCCCCAGCACCTCTGGCTCATGTCCCTATCCTGTTGTAGGCGACCCCACCGCCACCCTGTCATACCCTGGGGTTCCCTGGTGCTGCCACAGGTCCAGCCCCCAAGCCTCCTCCCATCCCGTGGGGATGACCCCGACCACCCCCCGCCCCTCTCCATGGCAGCTTCTACACCCTGCCTCAGCCTGGGCACCCCACCTCCTTAGCTGGGCCTCCATGGCTGGAGGTGGCCCCACCAACCCCTTAGCTGGACCCACTGTCTCCTGCAGAGCCGAGAATATCCCCCTGGCCCCCAGCATCCAGGCCCCCTCACTGCCCCCAGGCCCACCTCCGGGTCCAGCCCCAACATTGCCCAGCAGGGGGCTCACAGGTAAGGCGGGGAGTGGGCACACTCGGGTGGGCAGGGCGATGAGAATGGGTTTGCAGGAAGCCCCTGCCCCCAGCAGGTGACACCAATTCTCCGTAGGTGAGTCCCGGACCTCAGGGAGTCTGGATGGCTTCCTGGACCACCTCTTCAAGCCAGTCCTCTCCCCTGGCCTCAGCGTGAGTGTCCTGCACCCCAGCCCAGCCCGGTCCCTCCTGTTCTGGGTCCTTTGCTGCCTCTCCCAGCCCTCCTAGGACTCTAGCTCTGACCTTTTGACCTGTGACTTTTGCCTTCACAGGATCTGGAGCAAGGCAGGGCTCTGAGTGGCCGCATGAAGGGAGGGGGTGCCATGGGGCCCATGCAGCAAGGCAGCTACCCCATGAGTGAGTGCAGGGCTGAGCCCATCCGGGGTCTCTCTGCCCACGGACGGGGGGAGGTGTGGGCCGGGCTATCCACGCGGCTGGCGTCAGAGCTCCAGCCTGCACCCCGGTGGCCCATGCTCATCTCCTTGCCTGGGGCTGGAGGGAGGCTGTCTGAGGGCCTGGGTGGGCACTGATGTGGGAGGACCCTGTCCCTGCAGTGTACCCAGGGATGGTGCAGATGCCCAGCTACCAGCCAGCCATGATGCCAGCACCCATGCCCATGATGCCAGCCATGGGGCCGGTCCCAGGTAAGACTGGACTGTGGCCGCCTGGTCCCTTCTTCGGGGGGTGGGGGTGTGGCGGACCGGGACTAGAGGAGGGAAGGGCCCGCCTGGAGGGGAC
>NW_011494943.1:7408342-7411903 GCF_000754665.1 Bison bison bison
CCCCCCAGCCACAGCCCGTGCTTCCCAGCTTGGACGCGAGGCAGCTGGCGGCCCAGCAGCAGGACTTCATCAACCAGCAAGCACGGATCCTGGTGAGGAATGGTGGGGCCCACGGATCGCCTTGTGGGTACCAGCCTGCAGGGAGAGGCGAGGCTGGCTCTCATCTGGCGCATCACGCCCCGTCCATCAGGCCCAGCAGATGACCACCCAGGCCATGACCTTGTCCCTGGAGCAGCAGGCAAAGCAACTCCAGAAGCAGAGTCAGGCCCTGGCCCTGGTCCCAGCCCCAGCCCCAGCTGCAGCTCCAGCTCCAGCCACAGCTCCAGCCCCAGCCACGGCCCCGGGCCCAGCCCCTATAGCAGCTTCCCTGACCTCACCTCCTCCAGCCATCACCCAGAAGCCCAAGACACCCACCCCCCAGAAGGAGCCAGAGAGTGGCCTGGAGTTGGTAGGTGCCCGCTTGAGGGTGAGGAGCCAAGGCTGGGGAGATGGCAGGGCCTGGGATGGGCAGCTGGTTTCAGGGCTGCAGATGTGGGAGACGTGGGGGGTTGGGGATGGGGCCACAGGGCGATGCAGAAAAGATGCTGCCCGGCCTCGGCCCTGCGGGTCCGAGTGGGTGCACTGTGCGAGTGGCAACTTGGCCGGCAAGGCTGCTCCTTCTGTTCCCCTTCCTGCCAGCAGGAGGCCCCGCAGGAGGCTGAAGACAGGCACCCACGGCCCAGGAGCTTCCAACAGAAGCGAGACTATTTCCAGAAGTTGGGTGAGCATCCTTGGGGAGGCAATCAGACACAGACTCAGACACCGCCCCAGCCTGGCCAGGGGATGGGAGGTTGCCCTCTAGTCAGGGTGGCCCATCCAGGAGCCCAATGTCACTCAGTCGTGTGCAACTCTTTGTGACCCCACGGACTGTAGCCTGCCCGGCTTCTCTGTCCATGGGGATTCTCCAGGCAAGGATACTGGAGTGGGTTGCCATGCCCTCTTCCAGGGGATCTTCCCAACCCAGAGATCGAACCCAGGTCTCCTGCATTGCAGGCAGGATTCTCTACCATCTGAGCCACCAGGGAAGCTCAGAGGGGCGGGCCAAGTGGAAGGTAATAGACAGGACCATCTGGGGGGCATTTACAGGGCAGCAGCCGAGCAAGGTGAAGACCATGAAGCCTCCAGCCAAGGTTAAGATCCCCCAGGCAGAGGTGCAGGACGAGGAGCCAGAAGAGGAGGAACAGAGAGCAGGTGGTGAGGAGGCGGGGGGCAGGCTGGGCCTTCGGGGTTCTGCACAGGGTCTCACTTCTTTCCTCTCTTCATGGGCAGGGCCCTCAGCTCCGCCTCCCCAGGTGGTGAAGAAGCCGCCACTGTCGCAAGGTGCAGCCAGAGCTGCACAGGAGGCCGAGGCTGAGCCAGCCACGGAGGTGGGGCCTGGCGGGGGGCACAGGCCGGCCGGGGGCAAAGCCGTGGTGCGTAGCTCGGACCCTGAGCCCTGGCGGGCAGAGCCCAGCAGGGAGATCCGCAACATCATCCGCATGTACCAGAGCCGCCCTGGCCCCGTGCCTGTGCCCGTGCAGCCGGCGAGGTGCCAGGGGAAGGGGGGAGGGGAGGGGAAGGGGAGAGGAAAGGGGGGAGGGGAGGAGGGGCTAACCGCTCCCCAGAGAGTCACCCTGTGAACTTGTGACCTCTTCCTTCTTTCAGGAAGCCCCCCCAAAGTTTCCTAAAGAAAAACAACCCTAAGGATGAGGCTCTGGCTAAGCTGGGGATCAATGGTGCCTCCTCGCCCCCTCAGGTGAGGTGCCCTCTGGTCCAGAGCATAGCCGCTCCGCTCTGGAATCCTCCTGAGGCTCCCTGGGGTGAACTTGGCCCTGGGTCACAGCCTCTGTGTGTTCCCTGTGTTCCCAGACGCTCCCCAGCCCAGGGAAGACCCCCCCACCGGCCGTGGCCCCTCGACCCAGGGCCCGACCACGGCTGATGCCGTCCAGCTCCATCAAGGAGAAGCAGGGGCCCCTTCAAGAGCTGTTTGGCCAGAACCCACCCACTGCCCAGAAACCACCCCCTCCGCCCGCACCTCCACTGCCTCCGCCCTGGGAGCCAGCGAGCCCTCCAGCTGAGCCCCGCAGTAAGGAACCCCACATTCCTGCTAGGTGGGCTTTGGAGGGGGCACGGTAGGGGGGATTCCCAAGGACCTATCCAAGCTCACAATGCCAAGGTCAGCGGCTCGGGCTTCTGGACTTTGGAGCCGTAGGCGAGGAGCCCCAGCTTCCGTGTTCCCGTAGGGGGCAGGGCCGGGGCAACCCCGGGGCCTGTCTGGCACAGACGGACTGTCACACATAGGGCGTTGGCCCCGGCAAGAATTTAGTGGCCCTGCTGACGTGGTCAGGGAGGGCCCACGCATGTCTGGGACAGCTGGAGGCGGGAGTTGGGACAGCAGGTGGGAGGGAGCGGCAGAGATGAAGCTGGCTGGGCGTGCGGGGCTCTGGGGAGGAGGGTCTTCTCTGCCTGTGCCCCCAGGCAGGTCCACACCCGATGCTCTTCGGCCCCTCCATCTGCCAGGCTTGGTGGAGCCCATGGGGGACCAGGGGGTCTCCACCCAGCTGCTCGTGCCCTCGGGCAGCGTGTGCTTCTCCTATGCCAGCGCCCCCTGGAGGCTGTTCCTGCGCAAGGAGGTGGGCACCAGGGTGGGCTTCACCCCAGCTGCTCTGGGTGGGGGGCGGGGCACAGGCTGTGGAGGAGCCAGCCTGGGACCCCGGCGTCGGCTCCCCACTGCCCACCTCCTTGCCTGGTTTCATCTGAGCCCAGGAGGCGAGGTGGGGCGGGAGCCGAGCTGGCGGGGGGACCACCCGCCCACTCTCGGTCTCCCGTGCCCCCATCCAGGTGTTCTACCCCCGGGAGAGCTTCAGCCACCCCTACTGCCTCAGGCTCCTCTGTGAGCAGGTGAGCACCCAGCCCCACCGGGGTATGTGCAGACAGACCACGCTCCCCACCCCTGGCCAGGCTACCACCGTGGGGCGCTGGCATGTTTCAAGCCCTGTCTGCCTTTATTTATTCCTCACAACATCCTTCAGAATGAGGACCGTTTTTGACTTCTGTGTGTTAGTCTCTTAGTCCTGTCCAATTCTTTGCAACTCCATGACCCGCCAGGCTCCACTGTCCATGGGATTCTCCAAGGCAAGAACACTGGAGTGGGTTGCCATGCCCTCCTCCGGGGCATCTTCCTGACCCAGAAATCGAACCCAGGTCTCCTGCACTGCAGGCAGATTCTTTAGTGTCTGAGCCACCAGGGAAGCCCTTTTTTGACTCATAACGAGGGTTCAAAACGAAGAGCATGCAGCACCCAACACAGGCCAGGCACACAGCAGGTGCTCACCGGCGCCTGCCTGCTGCCCGTGGACGCTCCCAGAGGCTCGTGTTTGCTCCCCCCAGTTCTACAGCACCCCCTCCTCCCACAGGTCTGTTCTTTCAGGGACGCTTAGCTGAAGGAGGAGCAGCAGCTCGACTAGTGCAGGCACCTGGGGGGGCAGGTGGGAGCTCCGGGTGGATGCAGCCCTGAGCTTGGAAGCCCCTGCGTCGCTCAGT
>NW_011494943.1:7412003-7413758 GCF_000754665.1 Bison bison bison
CCCATGGGGCCCTGCAGCTTTTCCTCTGTGCGTGGCTGCATCTGGGGCGCGCTGAGCCCTCGGGACCAGGTGGTGACTACATGGCTTTGCCCCCAGATCCTGAGGGACACCTTTGCCGAGTCCTGCATCCGCATCTCCCAGGACGAGAGGCGCAAGATGAAAGACCTGCTGGGTAGGGTCCAGGGACCACGGGAGGCTCAGGGAGCTGGAGTGATGCGGGTTGCGCCTGTCCAGAGGGAGGCAGTAAACTCTGGGCTCCCCGCTGTGAAGGAGCCTGGGGACAGGCTGGGGCTCTTCCCACCCGCAGGAGACCTGGAGGTGGGCCTGGACTCACTGGACACGGCTGAGGACGGCGTCAAGAAGCGCATCGTGGTGGCCGCCAGGAACAACTGGGCCAATTACTTCTCCCGCATCTTCCCTGTCTCGGTCAGTGAGGCTGGGTTGGCAGCGGCTGGGTGCCACCTGGATCCCTCGGCAGCAGGATGAGAGCTGGGGCGGGCTGGGTGGACAGTGGCCTGGAGCCGGGAGCTGGGCTGTGACCCACCCGCCTTCCGAGCAGGGCGAGAGCGGCAGCGATGTGCAGCTGCTGGCTGTGTCCCACCGGGGGCTGAGACTGCTCAAGATGACCCAGGGCCCCAGCCTGCACCCCGACCAGCTGAAGACTCTCTGCTCGTACAGGTGAGCGGAGGCCAGGGCTGGGGCAGAGGGCGGGGATGGGCTGGTGAGACGGCCCCCCGGCTCATGCTCTCACCCTGGGCGCAGCTTTGCTGAGGTGCTGGGCGTGGAGTGCCCGGCCAGCTCCACCCTGGAGCTGTCGCTGAAGAGAACAGCTGGTGCTGCACACGGCTCGGGCGGGAGCCATCAAGGCCATGGTCGAGCTCTTCCTGAGCGAGCTCAAGAAGGCAAGTGTGGGCTGGCAGGGGGCCTCCACCGCTGCTGCCTGCTGCCCAGTCCACCTTGGCTGGTCTCGGGGCTGTCAGCCACGCTCCTTCGAGCTGCCTGGAGTTGGGGACGCTGGGTGGAGAGTGAGGCCAGCAGGGGAGCAGGGGGGACAGGGAGGAAGGGGTCACAAGCAGGCTGGCCCCTCACCTGCCTGCCCACCTGCAGGACTCTGGCTATGTCATTGCCCTGCGAAGCTACATCACCGATGACCACAGCCTCCTCAGCTTCCAACGCGGGGACCTCATCAAGCTGCTGCCGGTGGCCACCCTGGAGCCAGGTATCTGTGGACCAAGCAGGGTGGCGGGCAGATGAGGCGGCGCCTCCAGTGGGCACGGGGCGGGGGGGGACGGCGCGTGGGTGAGGATCCGTCCTTGGACGTCTCTAGGCTGGCAGTTCGGCTCCACGGGCGGCCGCTCCGGACTCTTCCCTGCTGACATCGTGCAGCCGGCAGCTGCTCCAGACTCATTCTTCTCGACGGAGCAGAGGAGCAGCCAGGGGCACAAGGGTCAGCTGCAGCGCAGAGAGTGGGATAGGGCATCGGAGGTGAGGAAGACGGGAGAAGCCGAGGCAAGGCCTCACTAGGAGCCTAGGAAAGGGCTCCGTGGCCCCCAGGCGGCGGAGGACCCCCCCCCCGCCTGGTGGGCAGCGCTTGGCCTGGTGCCGCCCCTCCACCTGCTCCCAGTTTCTTGCCCTGTCTCTCCCCAGCAAGACTGTGAGCTCCCCGTGGGCAGGGGTGAGGCTGTCTGCCTCTCGTGTGGCCCTCGTGGTACCTAGTATGGTGGCGCCTGAAAAATGCTCAATAAATGGCTCTTG
>NW_011494943.1:7414068-7416414 GCF_000754665.1 Bison bison bison
TCGGGACACGCCAGTGGACCCTCGGGTGGCACCAGGTCTCCTGTGTTTCCAAGTTCCCCACCCACGCCTGGAGCCAGGCGCGCAGTGACAACTCGGCCACCAGCCTGTCCCCCTCTGTGGCCTACGTGGCCCTGCCCACGGACTCCGACTACACCATGCAGGAGTTTGCCCTGCGCTACTTCCGGAAACCCCAGACCCTGTGAGTGCCCTTCCTGCCCCCATCCCGTGCCAGCCCATCCTCAGTCCCCCTGAAGTGGGCCTCCCTGCTTGAAGCCCCCAGGCCAGGGTTATCTGTACCCTCTAGACCCGGCCTGGGATGGGGGGTGGGGAGGGCTGAGCAAGCAGAGGTGTCCTCCCCCGTCCCCCCTCAGGCCGGCCCAGACCGGTGGAGATGCTGAGAAGGCCACGGCCAGCCTGGTGCAGTACAGCAAGGTAAAGGGGACAGTGTGGGGGAGCCAGGCCCGCAGACCTGCCCGCTGGCCCTGCCCCGCCAGCCCCAGACCTACAGCCCAGCCTCTTTGGCTGCAGGCTCCCATCCAGGAATCGCTCATCAGCTTCAGTGATGAGGACACGAACAGGCAAGCTGTGGAGAGCTTCCAGGGTGAGTGGCCACAGCCTCTTGGGTCCCTGTGCCTTCGACCTAGGAGTCCAGTCGCCTTCTTGAGTTTGCCTTCTCAGGGAGGCGCACTGGTGGCTCCTGTGCCACGTGGCCCTCCCCACTTCTACTCATGCTCAAGGGGTTGTGGCTTGTACGGGGTCTGTGCGGGAAGGCAGTGGTGGGCCCAGCTCACTATGTGCTCTGTGTAGCCCTGGGGCCCACAGCATCTCTGAACCCTGTCTCACTGGTAAGGCTGGGACTGCCACTCCGCTTGGCTCCCATGCATCTTGACAGCAAGGCATGAGATGGCCCCGCGTAGCGATGGCACCAGCCAGGGCCAGGGCCAGGGCCTCGTCCCAGCTCACCATGCATCTTGTTCTGCCCACAGCTCTGATGCAGTTTATGGGGGACCAGTCCAAGCCACGGGGCAAGAACGAGCTGGATCTCCTCTACGGGCTGCTGAAGGTGAGCATGGGCTGAATGTGCCAGAAGCTGCAGAGGAGACAGTGAGCCCTGGGGGCCCCTCTCGACCTTCCTGCTGGGGCTCCAGGGCATCCCCTCTCCTTGCTCATCATCATCCTCTTTACGTGTTCAAATCATCCGGTAATGTTCATTGAGCAGCTGTTACACGCTGGGCCCAGGACAACAGGGCCAAGTTGGTGAAGCCCCCACAGAGCTTACCACCTAAAGAGACGGTTGTAAACCCTGATGCCGCGCGCCTGGGGCCAAGAGTGCCCTGGAGAGAGAGAGCAGGGGCGGGTGCTGTGGGGCAGCAGACTTGGTGACAAGGTGACCCTGGAGCAGAGGCCTGAAGGCGTGAGGGGGTGAGGCCTGCGTGCCTCGGGGCAACGCGTGTGGGGGGCGGGGAGGGGAGAGGAGGAGCCTGGCGCCAGCGAGTGAGGGGGAGTGGAGGGTGAGGACCGGGAAGGGCGGTGGGTCCAGGGCACGGAGGCCTTGCCGTTTGTCAGGAGGTCTGAGTTTTCAAGACTGGGGAAAGCACTGGAGAATTTGAAAGACTGACGTGGCTTACAATTCTTGGGTTTGCTCTGGCTATTGTCTGTGATTCTGGGAGTTTAAGGGCAAGGGAAGGGTTACTGCCATGATCCTAGGTTAGACATGGTGCTGGCTCAGGCCCAGAGGCAGCAGGAAGGGTTTGCTATGAAATGCACGTGGTGTGTGAGAGAGAGGCCAAGGATGACACCAAAGCTTTGGCCAGGGCACTGGCTGGTCTCCCACTGCGATGCCTGGTGAGGGAGCAGGGCTGGCCTGTAGCGGAATCTGCTGAAGTCTGAAGTTCCAGTCTTCAAGTGGAGGGTCTGGGCTTCAGGGGAGACGTCTGGGCTGGAGGCAGAGGCTCAAGGGCACTGCAGCCTCTAGAGGTCCCGGTGGTGAGGGGAGTCAGCTGAGACGACTGGGACAGAGGGACCAGAGAAAGAGGACAGGACCCAGCTCGGCCTGGAAGCGGGTGAAGTTGGTGACCTGGCAAATGGCCAGTGGTGCAGATGCTGTTGAGTCGAGTGAGACCAAGCCCGAGAGAGGACCATGGCTGTCACCCCGACCTGCCCCCCTACCGTGGCCATTAGTAGGATCTCTCTGACCTCAGATTCCACGCCATCCCACCCCCACCGCCCTGCCCCTCCTGTCCCCACAGCTCTGCCAGGAGAAGGAGGATCTCAGGGATGAGGTTTACTGCCAGGCCATCAAGCAGGTCACAGGACACCCCCGGCCGTGAGTGGGGGACGGGGGTG
>NW_011494943.1:7416514-7416975 GCF_000754665.1 Bison bison bison
CCTCACGGGCTGCGTTCCCCCGTCGAACACGCTGATGCCCTACGTGACCAAGTTTCTGCAGGACTGGGGTCCTCACCAAGGTGCCAGCAGGGAGGGGATTCCGGGCTGGGGTCTTGGCTGCTCAGGGAGGGGCTGGGAGATGCTCACAGCCCGGCCTGGCTCCTCTCTGCAGAGCTGGCCCAGAGCAGCCAAGAGCACCTGCAGCGCACAGTCAAGTATGGGGGGCGCCGGCGGCTGCCCTCCCCAGGCGAGATGCAGGCCTTCCTGGTACTGGGGGTGCGGGCTGGGCAGCATTCCAGGACTCCCTGTGGGTGGCAGGAGCTGGGGCCTCTTTCCATGGGTGGACTGACCCTGCGCTTGCCCTGGCAGAAAGGACAGGTAGTCCACCTGGTCCTAATTCACTTGCCTGGGGGTGTGGATTACAAGACCAATATCCGCACTTTCACGGTGAGTGCAGGGCC
>NW_011494943.1:7417152-7417682 GCF_000754665.1 Bison bison bison
CAGGGCCACAGCCGGGGGCGGGGGGGGCAGGGGAGACACGGGAAGCCTGGGAACCCCCCCACCCCCGAAGTCCCATTCCTTCCCTGGCACCCCCATCTCTGTCCACATGTCTAGGTGGCAGCAGAGGTGCTGGAGGAGTTGTGCAGGCAGATGGGCATCACGGACCCCCAGGAAGTGCAGGAGTTTGCCCTCTTCCTCATCAAAGGGGACGGTGAGCCACCTGGCCTGGGGAGGATTCCCCTGCTGTGGCCTTGAGGGAGGCAGTTCCCACGCTTGGGGCTGGCCGGGCCGTGGGCGGGGCTGGCCCTGGTAAGCCTGTTCAG
This sequence comes from Bison bison bison, assembly GCF_000754665.1. Taxonomy (NCBI): domain Eukaryota; kingdom Metazoa; phylum Chordata; class Mammalia; order Artiodactyla; family Bovidae; genus Bison; species Bison bison. The sequence goes on from NW_011494943.1 coordinate 7,417,476, forward strand.
GTTGTGAACTCCCGGTGCAGGTGAGCTGGTGCGGCCCCTGTGGCCCCAGGAGTACCTTAACAGCGTGCTGGGGGGTCCGGATATGAGCCTGCACAGCCGGCGGCTCGGCTGGGAGACCCGGCTGCACTTTGACAATCCCACCTACATCAGCACCCACTACGGCCAGGTCAGCCTTGCACGGTAGTGCCAGCCTCAGCTGCCCGGGGG
>NW_011494943.1:7417782-7418575 GCF_000754665.1 Bison bison bison
CCCCAGCGGGCTGGGGGGGGGCCCTCCAAGACTCCCTGCCCTCAAAGGAGAAGGGAGGGTGGCAGCAGTGGGCTTGAGGCTCAGGAGCCACCCCCTTGCTGCCCCCGCCCCGCTCAGGTGCTGCGGGACTACCTTCAGGGAAAGCTGGGGCTCAGCCCCCAGGAAGACGCCCGACTTGCCAGACTGGCTGCCTTGCAGCAGCTCAGCAGGAGCACGGAGGAGCCCCCCTCAGAGTGAGCGTGAACGCAGCCACCATGCCTCCTGTCACCCCCTTACCCCCTCCTCCAAAGTCGAGGCCACTGGTGCCCTTCATGGCCCTAACCCAGCGGGCTATGTACACCTGTCCCCCATCCTACCCCACACTCCTCCAGGGCAGGGCCCACACCTCATCCACGTGTCTGGATCCCTGGTCTCACCCACGGGAGCCACTAGTTCATTGATTTAGCACCAGCTGTTTGCCCAGCCTCGCCTGACCAGGCTGTGTCCTAGGCAAGACCTCTTGGCTTACGTGCCAAGGCAGCAGCAGTGGCAGCAGCAATGGCAGATGAACGTGGCCACTGTGAAGAGCCTGATGGGCCGGGAACTGAGGCAGCTACAAGGATGCAGCCCCCAGGAAGCGCAGATCAGCTTCATCAGTGGGTCTGGGGCAGGGGGACGGCCAGGGAGGGGGACGGGGGCGCCCAGGAAGGAGGGCCAAGGGTAGAGGAGCTCAGCAGCTTCTCCACCAGCCCTGCTCTCCATCTGCAGAGGCTGTGAGCGAGCTGCCCCTCTTCGGGTACACGGTTTACCTGGT
>NW_011494943.1:7419260-7421644 GCF_000754665.1 Bison bison bison
GCGAGCCTCATTCTGGGGTGGGCCTGCAGTGGGGACTGCGGGAACTCGGCTTGGGTGTTGGGGGGTCACCCAGCCTCGGGGAGATGTCCACCTGGGGCCTGGCCCCACATCAGCACGTGCCCAGACCTGGGAGGAGCGGCTGCTGAAGAAATAAAACTCCCAAGAGAACAGGGCTGTGCGCGTGCGTGTCAGAACCAACCAGACACTTTATTCTCCTGTAAATGCTGACGTCCCGCCCAGCCTTCCTGACCAGGAGCTGAGCTGGGGCAGAGCGGGCTGCTGCCCCTCTTGGCATGAGCTCTGCCCCTGGGCTGGGCTGCAGGCGGCATCTGGAGGGGAGAGGGCGGTGGACCAAGGGCAGCTCCTCGAGTCAGCTTGACAGCCTTGGCCTGCTGGGCCTCGCCCTGAGTTTAAAGTGTTTTAAGAGGGGGAGGGACCGTTTTCTTCTGCTCCTCTGGCAGCCACCACACCATATGCCCCTTTCTCACCTGGGGATCTGGCCCAGAAAACTCAACCGCGAGGGCCAGGAAGGCAGGCAGGCGAGGAGAAAGAGGGCCTCAGGCTTTGCGAGCAAAAAGTAAGGTGGGCTGACCTCGCTGTGGGAGGCGTCTAGGCCCATTTCCAAAGTGAGGTGGGGCTGGAGGCAGGGAGAGCCTAGGAGCAGGCCGCCCGCCCTCCCTGGTCCTGAGCGAGGCCGGGCGGGCCATGCTGGAGTCTGGGGGGCAGGCAGGAATGCGGGCCCCATCGGTCATCTCTGCGGGCCACACAGGCCGTGCCAGTCGGCTTCACTCTCACACCGGGCTCGGCTGTGGAACAACTGCTTGATGACGTCCTGCGCCTCTTCCTTCACTAGATTCGGGGGGGAGGGGGCGTGAGGGCCAGTCCCCTCCCGGCGGAGCCCCCACAAGTCCCTCCCAGCTGGTGCCACTCACACTCACCGCTTCTTCCCGGACAGGGGTTCTGGGTCAGTGAGTGTGAGAGGTGGCGGGCGAAGGCTTTAAACAGTTCCTGGAGAGAGAGTGTAGGGAGGAGCCAGGAGCTCCCACGCCAGGACCCAGAGCAAGGCAGACCCTGGAGGGGGCCACGGGCTTCCGCCTTGTCTTGTCCTGGGCTCATGCTTCCCCCACGCCGTCTGCACCCCAGTGCCCCAGGCTCAGGGGAGAACAGGGCCCAACCACCTACCATACCTTGGATGCAAACTTGCCCTCCTTGTAGAAGGGGGTCAGACACTTGACCACCACGTTCGCAGCCTCCTTCAGGGAGATGCTGGGTGCCAAGAGCTGGCAGGAGCCTTGGGGGATTGAGGGGCGCTGGTCGTTGGCTGAGACGCTGCCCTTCGCCTCAGCTAGGATGGAGGCCTTGGCTGAGGGACGTGGCCTCTTCTGAGCCTGGCTCCCTGGGCTCTCCTGGGCAGGGCCACAGCAGAGGGTCACTCTGGGGTCCCCTGTTCTGGGCCCCTCCCTTCCTTCTGGAAGATGGGGCCTCCAAGCCCGCTGGCTCCCTCTGGCCCGGCCCATCTGCCCTGGGGTGTGGACAGCGGAGACTGTCTCGGAAACCCCCCAAGCAGGCTCCAGCATGGCAGCCTCGTGCCTCTCGGTACCTGCTGGGGTCTGGGCCGCTTGCCTCTCTGTGCCTCCTCTGTGGGGCTGGGCTGGCCTTCGGGGGGCCTCTGATCTCTGAGAGGGCAGGCACTGGCCAGAGGGGGAGCAGGCGTCAGGGTCCAGTCGCCTCCTCCCCCTCAGCCCGGGCAGCCCCGCAAAGCCCGTGGCAGGAACCAGACCCACTGCAGAGGCCCAGGGAGCCAAAGGGATGCCAGGACTGCCCACGCACTCACCTCGGCCCCTCCTCAGCACACTCCTCGGTCTCAGCGCGGGCAGCCAAATGCCCCACGGCTCCATCCTCCTGCCCTGAGCCCTTCTCCAGGAACGTCAGGGGTCCCCGCGCCCCATCACGGGAGGGGCTGGTACCATCTGCCCCCGGGGCTGCAGTGAGTGGGGGCGGGCTCTTGGTCCTTCGGCAGAAGAAGCGGGCGATGTTCTGAGAGTCCTTGAGTGCCGCGGCGGCCAGGAGCTGCTGCTTCTTATTGACCCGGGCCTTGGCGGTGGGGCTGCCCCGGGCAGGGCCTCTCTCCTCCTCAGGGGAGGGCCCCCGACAAACAGCACCGCTCCTGGGGGCCTCTCCTTGGGGCCCAGGGAGGGACTTGGCGCGCTCCGCACCCTGGCAGTCACAGGGCTGGCTAGGGGCCCCCCGCTCGCTGCCCTGCTTAGGCTGGGGCTCTTGCTCCGGGACCCACGTCTTCTCCATCAGCTCTGTGGCCGTCTGGAACAGGCAGGAGCCTTTGGGGAAACCAGCTCCCACCCGCTTGGGCTTGAGCTGCGAGGAGG
>NW_011494943.1:7421905-7425518 GCF_000754665.1 Bison bison bison
AGCAAGGACTGTGCTGACACGAAGGGCGAGGGGCCAGGGCGCCGGTGGCTTGGTGGACGCACCGAGTACACCTGGGAGGCGGGCAGGATGTCATGCTCGGTGGGCTCCGGGGGCTCGGCCTGGGCGCTGCAGCTGCTGGCGCCGCCGCCCACACGGTACAGCTGCCCATCCTTTGAGGCTCTGTGGATCTCAGCCACCTGGGGCGGGGAGGGAGGGGGGAACGCCCTGGCTGGCACCCGCTAGCTCCAGGCTTTCCATGAGTGGCTTCTGTGGCTCACGCTTGCAGGCAACTGGACACTGAACAAGTTCTAGTCCCCACAGGGCTGGCTAGAAATCCTTGCAGCCAGGGAAGGAGGGAAGTCGGGCTTCTCTCCACCTACGTGGCCCCCTGGATGGGGAGCTGCCCTGCCCACCCCTGCCCGGCGCCTACCTTCTTCAGCACGCTGGCCTTGTACAGGTTGGCCACCTTGGCATTTCGGAATGTCTCGTGTTCCAGCTCCACTGCCTTGGCCTGGAGGTCAAGTCTGAGGGCAGCAATGAGATTAAGGTGTCAGGCCTGAGGTCAGCCCTGTGAGATTCCCCCAGGGAACCCTGGAGATGGCTTCAGGGCCTGGTGGGAATGGCCTTGGGCACAGGGATTCCAGCCTGGACTGTCTGGCCCCTGTGGCTTACTGTCCTTCGGCAGTTCCTGGCACCCTGTCACGGCCAAGTCTGCCCCCCGGTGGGGCTGTGTGAAGACCCACACCCCCTTGGGAAGAAGATGAGTCACAATTTGGGAAGAGGTGCTCAAATAAACCGGGCTTCCTAGGTGGCTCAGTGGTAAAGAACCCGCCTGCCAATGCAGGAGACACAGGGTTCGATCCCTGGGTCGGGAAGATCCCCTGGAGGAGGAAATGGCACCCCACTCCAGTATTCTTGCCTGGAGAATCCCATGGACAGAGGAGCCCGGTGGGCTGCAGTCCATGGGGCCGCAGAGAGTCGGACACTACTAGGCACAGAGCACGCACGCCCAAACAAGCCAGGGGGCTGACGACGCTCACCCGTCAGTGGAACCTGCGGCCTGGCGGTTACTGCTCAGCGCCTCCTCCAGGAGCCCCAGGCAGTGCTCACGGGCCTGCATCGGGGCAGGAAGGTGGTCACACAGGTCCCAGGTTGGGGGAGGAGCCTGGGGGCAGGTGTGAGGAGCTGCCCACCTCTTACCTTCACAGTGAGCCTGGGGATCTTCCTACTGGCAGCCTCTCTCAGGGGACAGTCCTCATCTGCGGGGGGGAGAGGCAAGTCCTTCCACCCTACTTCCTGCTCTCTGGTGTCCCTGACCCTCCAACGAGGCATCCTCCCCCCACACCCTGGGACCACCCCAGGGGACGTTTCTGTACTGACCTGGGGGTACGAATTCTTCTGTCTTGGGGTCTTTGCCCTGGAAGATGACATGAAGTCCTGTGAGCCATCCTGTCCCATAGCAACACAGCTCCCAGTCTAGCATAAGAGAGGGGCTGAGAGGGTGTGAACAGGGGCCACCAAGAGCCCCCTGAACCCCACTCCCTTCACCTTGCGCAGGCGCATCTGCTTCTGGTAGAAGAGATTCCATTCCCGCTTCTGGGCCTCATCTCTGCCCTCGTCCCCGCTGCCTCCAGACCCTTCGTCATACCTAGGCGACAGGCTGGGCGTGAGCCGTCCTGGGTCTGGGCTTTGCCCTCCCATCACGTGTCTGGTAGGGCAGTGATGTCTCTGATGCCCTGGACACTTGGGGGCAACGCTGATGTCCTGGCCCCAGTGTGGCCCTTGGGGCGGGGACATGTGTCACTTCTGATCTGGCCTTGGCCCCAGGGAGAGAATGCCAGACTCTTTCCAGTGGGTTGGGGGGCCCTGGCCTCATGGCCCCTTACCTGCTAAAGCCCCCGTAACCCCTGCGGCCTCCCTCGTACAGCTCAGGGTCATAGCCATTCCCCTGGGAGGGGCCAATGCAGGTCTTGTTCCAGCTGCTTCTCTGCTCCAAAGCGTCCAGCTGCTTCCGCACACCCGTGGGGTTCTGGCAGCAGTCACAGCCTTTGGTGCAGGCAGGGGGCGAGTCCCCGAAGTACTTGGCAATGGCAGCATGGCGGCACCTGGAGCAGGGGTGGTGAGGGGCCCGCTCGGGCCAGCGTTCGTTTACTCAGTCCCCAAACTCTGCCTGAGCATGGCTGTCTGGCACTGTGGCTAGCATCTCATGCGAGCTCCACGAGGCATCACTGGGCGGGGTACCCATTTTATAGATGAGGACGACGAGCTGAAGGAGAGTCCTCAAAGTCATGTAACACACGTGCCAGGGGAGCCAGGGCACAAACCCGCTCTGCTTCTCCATGGGGCACTCCTCAGGGCTCCAGGCCCCAGCCCCCTCTCCATCCTCCGGTAGTGGGGCACCCTGGGAGAAGCATCGCCTCTGGGTGCAGACGCTGACTCTGCAGCTGAGGCTGTGTCCTTGGGGAAAGCGCCTGACCTCCTGAAATGAAGCTTAGGCACCTCGAGCACAACACACCAACAACATGGTACAAGGAGAGCCCTGGCCCCTCGGGCAGCGTAAGAGCCGAGACAGCGCTCGGAAGTGCGTAACAGCACTTAGCACTTAGGGCTCTTATTACCGCTCCTTACTCTCTTCTTCTGAGTGGGGCTGGGGAGAGGGAACAGCAGGAAGTGGCTCTACCCTACCTCAGCGCTCAGCTCTGCTTCTGTCTCCTGGCGACTCCTCCCTGTTGTCCCTAACAAGCCTCTGCCTGACCCAGTGTACACGGCCCGGAACCGGGAGACTGCTTGAGAGCAGGAACCAGGCAGCTCTGGGTTGGCACCCCATGCCGGGCACTGGTGAGCACAGCCTTCCCGTGGTCTTCCTCATCACATCTTCCTCTGCCCTGACCCACCATAGCCCCCTTGGGGTGCCAGCCTCCAGCAGTCTCTCCTGTGGGGGCCCAATGGATCACTGGGGCAGATGTAGAGACCAGGGGTGTGGGTGGAGGGCACAGCTCCATCCGGGCCATTACAAACAGTGGTCCCTGCAGCAGGCATGCGGCACAGGGTGGGCGAAGCCTCTGGGGAGGCCAGAGCAGAGGCAAGGCCATCCAGGTACCACGTCCCAAAGACAAGAAGAGCAGACACCACTGCTCTGGCTGGGACACGACTTAAACACAAGCACTGCTTGGGGCTGCAAGGAACAGGCTGAGGAGCGGAGACCCCGGGCCAGCTTGGAGAACACGGCCCAGAGGAAAGGTGGGCTGGCTGCGCAGCCACCAGAGGGCGCCATTCCTGCCGCACCCAAACCCACGCTGCTCACCCCGCCGCCCAAGTCCCAAGTCCGTGCCACCGCACAGTGGCAGCCTGTCCCGCCTCTGGGACGCTCTGGCATCCAAGTGGTGTGGCCACAAGCCTGGCTTCCTTCCCCGCGCCCTCCCCCAAGCCCTGACTCACTGGCGTTTTGTGCTCACACTCAAAGGGTTCCATTGACAGCTCGCAGATGCGGGCTGGGGTCGGCCCCTGTCCTGCTCCGGGTACCGCCTGGTCTGCTGGGGTGGCACGACCAGCCAAATGTCAAACGGCCCTGCTGGCCACTGGGCTGCTCTGGAGCCCGTCCCTGCCGGCCGGG
>NW_011494943.1:7425621-7430958 GCF_000754665.1 Bison bison bison
GGAGTGTGGAGACAGCCCCAGCAGACCCTGTCGAGAAAAGAGCAGCAGTGTCCTCTCTCCTCCGGGGCCACCTCCCGAGGGATGGGTTAAGCCTGGACTACTCCCCGGTCACTCGGGACTCCCGAGCTTCCCCGAGATGCCGCCCCAGAGGGCTGACGGCCTGGGTGGTCTGGCATCTCCCCGGCTTTCTTTCCCAGGAGAAGAGAGGAGGGGGCCCTACTGGGGAGTCGCCTGAAGGACAGAGTGGGGGCTGAAGGACATGGGTCCCCCCCCCGAGGGGGCCGCGGGGTGCCAAGGGTTGGAGAGCTGCAAGCCCCCCTCCCGCCCGACTTCTCCGCTCAGGTGGAGCCTCCCAGAGGTCATCCTTGCCAGGGAACGTGCGAGTCGCCCTCCTCTTTCATCAGCTCGCAGCCCAGGCCCAGCCCACACCCGCCAGGAGGGAGGAGAGGAAGAGGAGGAGGAACAGGAGGGCCGGCAGACCTCGGGGCAGGGAGCAGGCACAGGAAGCCTGCAGGGCGCCCTCCCGGCAGGGATTCCCTCTGGGCACAGCGGGGGCACTGGCTCCCCACTTGAGCGGCCGCCCCAAGTAATGTGACACTTGAATCTCCAGGACGACCAACAACAAAAAAGCCGAGACAGCAGCTGGCTGTCAACAGCCAGGAGCTCCGCTGCGCTGAGCAGAGGCACTCGGGGCGCAGCCGCGGGTCAGGAAAGACGCGTCCGCAAAGGAAGGAAGAGGTGTAAGCCCGGCTGGCCGGGGGCGGCAGGGAGGAGAAACTCGAGGCCCCTGGGCTGCCCTGCACCTGCGGCCGCCCCGCCGCACCTGACTCGCAGGTGAGTGGCCGGTCACAGAGGAGGGGGGAGGGAGGGAAGGGCGCCACCAGGGTCCCCTGCCTCGAGGGTGGATCCACCACGAACACGGAGAAGAGGTTTTTGAGGGACACACTTGGGCACAGTCTCCGGACAGCGCCCCTTCGAGCCCGGGCTCTCCCCTCTCCCGCTGGGACCCAGCACGGGCCCTGGCCTGAGGCTACAGCCCTTGGCACAGGGTGGTTTCCTCTGTTTGCTGAGCAGGCAGAGGGGCCTGGGGAGCCTGCTTATTCGACAGAAGTTAGTTTAAGCTCTTTCTATTCAGGGGGCTTAAATGAGGGATTTGGCTGGCCTGGCCGGGGAGGGAGCAGTTGCCTGCCCACTGAGCCTCCCTTTTCCCCCAGGATCAAGTACCTGCTTTCTCCCAGTTGAGGAGGCCCACCCAGTTCAAACCACCCAGGATGTGGATATCCTGAACAAGAGCAGCAGCTCCCACCTCTTATTGGGGGACGCTTGGTGTTCTTGACTCGGGGTGGGGGGCTAGGCCCAGGTCCTCCTTCCGGTGCCCACTGAGATCTCCAGGAGCCCCCAAATCTCCCTGAGCACCAGGCCAGCACTTGAGGGCCCTAACCCCAGGGTGGGGTGGAAGTGAAGCTGGGGGGGACTGCCCCGCCCCATTGCTGGGCCCACAGTGCGGACCCCCCACACACTGCTCCAGCCTCCCTGTCCTCACACAAGCAGCATTAAAGGCTCCCTCCCCAGCCACCCCCACCCCCCAGATGTCTCCCCAAGGCAAACAAGTCCACATCTACTTGGAAACAACCACCCAGGTTAAAGCGGGAACCAAAGCCCAGCCTGTGTGTTCCTGGCTCCGCTGAGGCTGTAGGAACGGGCCTGGGCTGCGGGCTGGGGAGGCTTAAAAGCCCTGCAGCGACGGGCGGTGACGAGAGAGAGAGGGAACAGACCCCGAGCGAGGGAGGGACGCAGCGGTGAGCCACTGCAAGACGGCCCAGGCAGGCAGGCAGGGATTAGAGTCCCCAGACGCAGAGGACACAAGTAGATGGAGCCCCCCAAACACAAGTCCCTGAGCAGGGACACAAGGGTGATGCCCAGCTCCTGGGCCTGCAGGAAGAGTCAGCAGCAGCAAGCAGAGCTATGCGGCTGGAGACCCCGGGCTGCCGAGGGCGCAAGTGTCTTCCTTCCACCGCAAGGTGGGGCTAAGGCCAGAAGCGCAGCGCACAGTGGGCATCTCTGTCTCGCTCCTTAGGCCTCGGGAATCTGCTAAGACACCCACGGCCTTTAATTATGCCTCATTCTGGTTGTTTCTCCAACAAGTAAGGGTGGATGAAACCCACTTTGATAAAATAACAAGGCAGGGCAAGAAGCCCTTGGACCCTTGAGGCACCAACACGCCCATATCAGTCACCAAACACCCGCAGGCTGGGTTCTCCCCAGGCAGCTGTGCCTGGACTTGGAGCGTCAGTTTGGCAAGAAGGAAACAGGGCCGCTTCAGTACCAGGTGGCAGTTGTCTGGCCTGCAGGATGCCTGCCTGCTCAGTCGCAAGGCCCTCTGTGCCAGGGGATGCCACCCAAAGGCACGTGTCCTAGTCCCTCCAGCTCTGCTAGCCTTCCCTCAGCCTGGCTCATCTCCCCGCTCTGCAGGCTGCCCCTTTGGCTGGGGCAGGGCCATGAAGGGCTATGCGGGCCGAGAGCCAGGGAAAGCCACCACTTGTTCTGGCTGCTCCTAACCGAGGTGCTACCGGGCATGGGGCTGGGAGATACTCTAGCTTCCCTGGTTCACAGGCAGGAAGTACAGTCTGGGAAGGAGTGTGGCGGACCTCAGCTAGGAAGACTAGCAAAACATACAGATAGGCCCACAGGGCTTCCCTGACCATCTCCCTCCAAACCTGGGAGGAAGGTTAAGGGGACAAGAGGCAGACCTCCTGGGAGGGCCCCTCTCCTGTGGCCACAGCTGGGAACGCTGAGGGCTCCCTGCTGAGCGACGGCTGGGCCATGGCCACACGGTCACCTGACGACGGCTGGTTATATCGGGCACCCGGCGTCAGGCACCCTTGGCCTTGCTTTAAATAGCATGCTGGGAAGCCCGCCCGGGACCTGCTGGAATGTGCCTCCACCCTCTAGGAGTACAAGGCCCCTCCAACTCCCCCACGGGCCCCACTAAGGCTCCTTTCACTCAAGGCCAAGCTGGAAAGGATGAAATAGCAACTGGAGAGCAAAGGGGGCTTTGGTCTTCGGGGCAGATCCACTCCTGTCCCCGGTGCAGACGGGACCCCACAGGCACAGCCGGGGCCGACCCAGGCACAGCTGGCAGATTCCGGTCCCCACAGGCCCCGGCTGTGAGAGCCTGTGGCCTGCAGCGGGCGTGGACGGACGCTCTTCCCAGAGGGGGGCCCGGGCCCCCCGGGCATGAGTCTGCAGCTTTCTGACTTCCTAAGCCCTGGAGGGCCAACAGGCCCCACCTTTCCTGCACAGTTCAGCCTCCACTCCACCTTCCTCCTCCCTGCTTTGGGGATCACACCTGCACCCCCTCCGCACCCCAACTGACCAGGGTCTCCAAGCAACCTCTCGCTCAGAAGCGGACCCACCCCCTCTGCAATCCCTCCTGAGCCTTTACGCATGGGGGCACAAGTGGAAAAGCCCCCTGCCAGCTCGCGCTCCCTGCTTCCTCTCTGAAGGAGTGTCTCTGATGGCTCCATTAGGCAATGCAGGCCCTGGGCCAATCAGCTGAGAAAGCCAGGCCAAGTGCAGCTAAAGAAGGGAGGCGAGAGCAGCCCAGTTCTGGAGCCTGGTGCATGTTCCCTAAGGGCTCCGGTCAGCCCACTGGGACAGGCCAGGCGGGCAGGCTCCCATCCTCCAGGAAACCCGGGGAGTGGGACGCCCAGGGGCCAGGGGCCCGGGACAACGCTCCTGTGCATGCCTGCTCCCCAGGTCAGCGGGAGGTGGTCTGCCCGGCGTGACCTGAGGAAAGGGGTCCTTGTGAACTTGACACAGAAAGACTCGTGAGATCTGCCCTTTGGTGACAAGTCACAGGAGGTTCTCAAAGGGCAGGCGTGGCCCGGTGAGTGAAGACGCTGTGCTCCAGATTCCCACGTGTGGGTGGGACTGGTCTCCGCAGCCCCAGTCCTGTGCTGAGCCTGTCACACGGGCCAGGCCCTCGGTGCGCGGCTCCTGATCTTGTCTGCAAAGAGCAGGCTTCCCAGAACAGGCGCCTAGGGAGGCACAGTGTGACCGTGGAGAGGTCCCTTCCTCTCTCTGGTCTCAGGGTCCCCAAGTACAAAAGAAAGGAGGCAGAAGGGGATGACGCATGGCATTCTAGAATCCTATGCCTCCTAGGACATTGGAAGACTGGGCTCCTGATCTCCTCTGTAGAAAGATGCGGACCCTGGGCTGGGGCGTGGGAGAAGCTGGGGGGCTCTGACTCCAGGAGCTTCGCTCTCTGACAGAAAACCATCCAGTCCTCCACGGAGCCATCTCCACCTGCCTGCCACCCCCATCATCACTTACAACACAGCTCCCTGCCTCCAGCCGGCCGCCCACCACCTTCCTTCATCTCACACACCACAGACATCCTGGCATGAAGGACACAAATGACACTCCCCAAAGGTGCTGGAAGAAGGCCACTGGTGGCGTGCGCGGCGAGGGGGCTGTGACTGCCCCAGAGGCCGTCCGGCCTCTCCCTGCCCAGAGCAGAACCACGTGCCCCGGGCACTCCCGGAGCCCGGCGCTGGGCTCAACCCTCCCTCCTGACAGCCTCAAGGCGGGCACCCCGTCTCCATGTAAAATGAGGGGAGGAACAGACCCAGAGAGACAAACTGACTCCAAGTCACAAAAGCAGGGAGGAGGCTGGCAGCATCAAACCCAGAATGATTCAAATGCTGTGCTACAGGGCCGGCTGGCCAGATGGGAGCAGGAACCCTGTGGAGGAGATACCTGTGCCAGCCACCGTCCAGGCCCCAAAGGACCACGAAGTGGATGGGGGACAGAAGTGGCCTAAGTGACCACAGGTGGGGCTTATGAGGCCACCAGGAGGTCCCATCCTCTAACGACCAGAGCTGCCCAAGAAGGAAGGGCTGGGCAGGAGGGGGGCTCCCCTCCTTGAGCAAAGGCCATGTGCCAGAGAGGGCAGGGAGCCAAGGGCGGCGCAGAGGGCCCGGCAGATGACCTTCCAGGCGGCTCTAAGGACGCTACGCTGCAGTGGCAGGGCCAGGGGTGACCGCAGCCCACACCGGGCGAACCTGCCAGGCAGAGATCAGGGACGGAGCGGTGGCAACAAGAGCTTAAGGCCTGGCGCAGGCCCCGGGCTGCCGGCAGCCCCGCCTCGGTGAACAGGTTGAGGCTGGGTTGGCCCAGGCTGTCTCTGAGCTCTTTCTCAAGAGGTGCTGGCTCCCTCGTGCCCACCTATGAGGCACTAGGGGAAGAAAGTCTGGGGCATAATGTGCTCTGACTCACTGACTTGGCCTGGGCCTTCACCTTTGGCCCCTCAGGCAGGATGGGCTGGAGGAAGCC
>NW_011494943.1:7431058-7431221 GCF_000754665.1 Bison bison bison
CTTGCGAGCCAGAAGGGCAGGTCCCAGCCAGCAAGAGCAGGGCGCTTACACCCTCCCTGGGACGCCTGGTCCCATCCTGAGAGAAGACTCCTTGGGGAAAACTGGAGGAGTACGGTGTCACCCCACCTTCTCACAGGAAGACACCGAATGAGGAAAGAAATGG
>NW_011494943.1:7431331-7464056 GCF_000754665.1 Bison bison bison
GAAAGAAATGGGGCTGATGAGAGGGGTGGGGACCCCAGGGGGCCTCAGACCGCCCCCCCAGTCAGCTCTCACCTCTGGCTGACCCTGGCCAGCAGCCCCCATCAGCCTGCTCCCAGGAGAAGCGGACCCTCTGTCCCCAAAAGTGACCAAAAGTAAGGGTGCCAGGCTGGGATCCCAGAGCCCCGTGTCCCCACCGGGAAACCAACCAGGGAGCTGTTTCCATACCAGACACCCTGACAACACCTAGGAGTTGTGTCTCAAAACAAAGGAGCGGAACAGGGCAGTCACCTTCACGGCCAGCAAGCATGGCTGACCCTGGCCGCTGGCAGAGCCCTCCCGGGGCTGGCTGTGCCCGGCAGCCCTGCAGCGGGGCCTCAGGGTCCCCCGTGTCCCTGGCCGGGGCAGTGCCAGTGAGGCGGGGTGAGGGCCAGCGCTGAGCGAGGGGCCCCACGGCTTGCTTCCTCTCTGGTGAGCCGCCGGACTCTGATGGGTGAGGCCTGACAAACTCGTTCTGCGGGCCAGGGCGGGTGAGAGGGCAGACTCTCCGGAGCCAGCTCCGCAGGGACGCCAGGCCCTCTCTCTGCTCTGCAGCCCAGGAGGCGCCCAGCAGGAACCCGGCGCAGCATGGCAGCCAGCAAGCTCATGCAGGAGATACACTCCATTGGGGACAGGCTGCTGCTCAAGCTGCAGAGACTGCCACAGGCTGAGCCTGTGGAGATCCTGGCCTTCTCGGTCCTGGTGGTTTTTACAGGTAAGCCGGGGCTCCCAAAGTCTCCTCAGCACCCAGGGCTCTTCCTCGCGTCTGGGAGAGGAAACTATGGTGCCAGTCGGAGGGCTGGGTGGTTCCCCAGACAGAGGAGGAGCAGCAGATGTCTCCAGAGGGTCGGGGGTGGGGGGCAGGGGATCTCCCCCTATTCTCCGACATGCTGCCCCTGGGGATGGGGTGTGCTGAAAACCAGGGCCCAGGGGTGCTCCCTGGACCTCAACCCAGGGATGAAGGGAGCCAAAGCTCTGGGGGCCGGTGTGGGGACAGTCACTCCTCTCCCCAGATTCTCGGTGTTTCTGACCAGTAAGCAGACCTCTAGGGAAGGTCCTCCAGGCCCCCAAGGGGGCTTCTTCAGAAGCGAGGTGGGCGCGCTTTCTCCCCCCCGTCTGAGTTTCCCGGGCTCTCTGCTGTCTCCTCATCCCCTCCAGCCACTGTAGTGCTGCTGCTACTGATTGCCTGCGGCTTCTGCTGCTGTCAGTACTGCTGGCCCAGACGGAGAGGCAGGAGGACCCAGGTGGGACCCATGACCCCACCCTGAGGGCCAGGGAGTTGGCCGAGAAGCTGGAGAGGAGACCGCCGACGCCACGTCCCAGGTGTCAGCCTAGCCCCGCAGCCCTCGCCCCTCAAGACAAAGACCCACGGCTCAGCCCTGGCCGGGCCCAGGGACCCGGACACTGAGACCTGGAGCCTCAGCAAGGAAACGGGCTGTTTCGGCCACAGAACTCTCACCTGCAGGGCGCCCAGGAGGGATCGATGGTTTCGAAGACAGAAAACCATCAGGGATTCTTTGCCGACCTGCACTTTTTAACAAAGCACAGAGCGTAGTCCCCGTACTTGGAGAATACCCCGCATCTGCGGGGAGCTGGCCCTCGGAGGTCCCACGCCAGAGAGGAGCAGGCCAATTTGAGGGGCTCTGTGCAGGAGCTACTGGGTCCCAAGCGCTCCCCAGAGTGGGGAACATGTCAGTGTTCTATTCCAGGGTTTGCCTGCTTCTTTCCAGTGTTTGCCTGCTTCTTTCCAGTAAAGGCTTTCTGGTTATGTGTTTCTGCGGTGCCCTATTCCCTGGGCTGGGCCCTGTGCATCGGGAGGTCGGCGTTCCAGGATCCTGGGGGTGTGGCCAGTGACTTCTCCTTGCAGCCTCTGCTCTCCCTGTGCCCATGGAAGCTGGAGAAACACGCAGGCAAGAATGCCACATGGGGGGAAGGTGGCAAGACTCCGGAACCAGGGGAGGCTGCAGGGCCCCTCCTGCCGAGCGCTGCCTCCCAGATGCCTGGTCGGCCGCGATGGAGGCTGTATCTGCCCCAGGCAGGTGCCGGGCTCAAGAATGCCACGCCACGGTCACCACGGCCATTAACTGTAGGCAGTACGCCCTATCCTAGCAGGTCCCCCTAAACTTCCAGAATAAGAGAGGTGAGGTCCCTACTGTCATCCATAACCTGCCTCCCGACCGCAACATCCTTTCCCCAATGGGCCAGACGGTCTGGGTTCAAATCCTCGCCACCACCCCCCACCCCCGACCAGCTATATGAATAGGTGTTAGCGACTTGACCTTCCAAAGCCATGTTTCCTTCCCCTGTGAAATGGGGACAATCCTGGTACCCTCCTCCTGGGGTAAGCCTGTGAGGATAAACCAAGATGGCCTTGGCACGATGACCTGGCCCAGCACTGGGCATATCCTAAGAGCTCCACCGCTACGAAGCATCCTTATTTGCCCCTCTATTCGGGGGGCCGAGCCAGAGCAACGTGGACCCGTTTTAAGGACTGCTCCTGCTGACAACAACACTGCCCACCTCCTGCCCTGCAGTTTACTTTCTCTCCACAGAACTTTCCAGGTAGAACTACAAACCCAGGAATGAGCGCAGGGGAGGCAGAGGCTCTCACGGCACCTGCCACCCTCCCCCAACACCGGTCCATCAGAGCCATAAAGAGCCCCGCGTTCTTTACACACCTCCATCGTCTCGGCCTGTGCAGCCTGTCCTGGTTGCCTGGAGGCAGAGCCCCAGCCACTCGGGAAACAGCGAGGAGAGGGGGATGCCAGCCCCCGCCACTCCACCATCTCCAGCTGGCAGGCCGGCAGGAGAAGCCCTCTCCCTGGTTGGTTTCCCTCCCTGGTGTCCAGGGACTTGTCTAACGGGTTTGGTTTGGGTGGAAGACCCAGAGAGGAAATGCTTCCACAGAAAACAAAAGAAATGCAAGAATCTGTCTGTACACTGTACCCTTCTACCACCATCACGAAAGAATGGGGTTCAGAATAATAGTGATAATAATAATAACAATAACGGTGAGCACAGAGGTAGCTAAAATGCACCGAGGGCTCATCCCCCCCGCAGGCATGTCTGAAGCCTTTTGACACAGATTAATCCATTTAATCGTCACAACAACCTCATGCCAAAGGGACCATTACGATCCCCTTTTCAAAGGCGAGGAAGTAGGTACCTTGCCTAAACTGGACCAGCTGAACAGTGGCAGGCCCCGCCTGTCTGGCTCACCACACCCAGGCCTCCAGCTGCAGTGCTGATAAGGCTGCATCACCCACCACCTAACAATCTCAGGCCCCAAAGAGCCCCACCCTACACCCTTCCCTGTGAGCGGGTGTGGCCTAGGAGTTAGGAGCCGGGGTGGGGCCCATCTGGGCTCCCTCCCAGAAGAACACAGGGAAGGCGGGAACACGTGGAGCCCCGCCTCTTCTGGGCCTAGCACCCGTGGCTGCAGGCTCCCCAGGAAGCCTTCAGTTCAGAAGACACAGCAACCTCAGCCCCGTGTGATCTTCCTTCAGCAGGCTCATCAGCATCGAGAACATCCTTCGTCAGGGTAACTGACACTGAGCCTCTTTTCTAAGATTCAGGCTCCTGGGTGCAGCTGCCAAGAAGTGGGGACCACGGGCAGCCCTGGGCACCTGCAAGTGGACAGAAGTTCACTCGTGTTTTCCTCCTCCAGGCCAGGAAGTACCTAATGCCGACTCCAAATAAGATGCTGTCCGCACCCTCAGGGGCTTCCAGGAGCACAGCCCCGCCACCAGTGGCTCCCCCGCAGCTGTCTCGTCAGGTCCCAAGCAGGCTCCAAGCCCCTGCGGCTCAACCAACCAGACCTCCTTGTGCACAACAGCAGCCTGACACACTCTGATCGGCCCTCTGGGGAAGATAGGCATGGAGAGGAGACAGCAACCACCCTCCCAGTGTAGGAGGGACTATACAAGGAGGTGCAGCAAAGCAGGTGGGGGCCATGGGGGAGGCGCCGTCAGGCCGTCCAAGCCCAGAGAACACCCGGCTGAGGCTGGCGACCAGACCTCTCTGCTCCCACTGCTGTGCCACCCTGGACCAGGCCGCCAGCCGCGTCTACCTGCAGTCACTGCCGCAGTGTCCCCGCCAGTCTCGGCGCTGGTCTCCACACCTCTTCACGCCACAACCCCTGCTTATGGCCTCTGCTCCAACAGTGCCCACGATCGTGGTCTCGGTGCCTCACAAGGGTTTTTCACTCTACGCTTCGGATCTGCACACTTTACTGTCCAGACATCACATCTCAGAAACTACAGTCAAGCCGCCGGTGCAAGAATCTCATTAGCAGAGGCCACATAAAACTGTTTGCTCTGAAATCTGTTTTCCCGAACATTAATGTTTGAAAGCAATCTACAAGTAACCAACCTTCAGGACAAGATATTTGCTTGTGGGTAACAACAAATTCCACAGCCTAAAACACAGAGGACAAGGAGTTCCCTGGTGCCCTAGTGGTTAGGATTCTGGACTTTCGCTGCCATGGTCCAGATCCAGTTTCTGATTAATCCCCTGGGTTAGGTTCCTGAGATTCTGCAAGCCACGCGGTACAAACAACAACAAAATGATTATTTAAAAAATTACTGAAAACAAAATAATTCTGTACGTAGAAAAGGTTTCTTCACTCTCCTCGGGAAGCAGCTGGCTGCTAATTCTCACTCTTCCATCATCTTCACATCTCAACTTAATCATTGCTCCTCCTAGGGGAGTCCCCTGGGCCCCAGGCCATGCCAAGGGCACCAACAGTATTCTCTACCTCTTCCCATCATATCACTCCCTTCCTGGCGATCATTTCAGAAGAATTTTCTGACCTGGGCCAGCAATTAATAGAAAAAGTCAATTAAAGCAATGTTTGCGTACATGAGACATTCATACTCTACACTCCTCATGAGATGGAAACACAGACGCACACATCTTTTCTCTGAGTGTGGGTTTGCTGATCAGGTTTCCTGACTTGTCTATCTGCTAAATTTTATTTCTTTGAGGCAGAAGAGGGGGCCTTCCATGGTGGTCCAGTGGTTAAGAATCCACCCTGCAATGCTGGGGACTCAGGGTCGATCCCTGGTCAGGGAACTAAGACCCCACATTGCCTCGGAGCAACTCCGCCCACGTGCCACAACTCCTGAGCCTGCGCACCACAACTAAAGCGTCCGTGCACTGCAGTGAAAGACCCCGCGTGACTCAACTGAGACCCGACGTGGTCTAATAAATAAATATTGTTTTAAATTAAAAAAATAGAAGTTAGCTTTCTAAAAAAAAGGCATCTGCAAAGAAACCTGATTGTGAAATCCTTCTGCATTTTTAGGAACTGTTTACAGCTGTCTTGTCCACATCTATTTTTGACAGAAATGCCATCTGAATGATTCTGAAGTGGTCAAGTAGTATTTACAGAAAGAAATACTTTCCCTCTCTGCTTGTTCTGAGGTCCGACAAAGCACTTCAGAGCTCAGATTGTGCAGCTGAGTGGAACAGCTGGGTCCAAACCTCAGAGCAGTAACTTCTTAGCTGTGTGACCTTGGGTAAGCTACTTAACCGCTCCGTGCCTGTTCCCCGGTTGTAAAACTGGGGTTTCGGCTATCACCACTGCTTCGTTTTCATGTAATGTTAAGTGCAATTATGTAATTATAATAACAACTACAGCTGCCACAAAACAGGTTGGGGAACAAATAGCTGACTCTTGATAAGCATCCAACTAAGCTGATGGAGCGGAAGCCCGAGGGTGTGCGTAGACCCCGGCAGGCCAAGGGCATTAGTCAGTGTGTTTTACGGAAGAAAATGCGAGGCAGCAGGTGAGCCGGGGTCAGTGAGGCCAGGAGAGGTAAGAAGGACTTCACAGAACCCACCCACCACCTCTTCCATCCCCGGCTGCACGTGAGAATCACCTGGCGAGCTTTACCAAGCACAGGGTTCTAACACACCCAGAGGAGGGGCCTGGGAACAGGCCTTCAGAAATGCTGCCACATGCCTCTAACAGGCCCCAGAATGGAACCCCCGGGAGGGCAGAGCCCGCCTCTCCTGCTCACAACTGGACACAAAGTGCCAGCGCAGTTCCTGGCCACCGTGGACACTCGACTCCTGTCTTTTAAGGAGGGATGGCGGCCACCAGGTTCCACGCACCAGGGCACAGGCCCCACTCCTGCTTCCCGGCTGCTCCATCACACCAGGGGTGGGAACCCACAAGAAACAGTTGAGGCAGGCCTGAGTGACAAAGATACCAAGGGAGAAGTCAGGCCTCCGCAGGAAGCCGGGGCCTCGCTGGTGATAAACACCCCCATGCTGGTTCCAGGAGGTGCCAGCGGGAGCTGTGGTTAATCATCTACCCGGTGCCATGGACAGCAAACAGCCATGGGTGGCGCCCCAGCCCTGGGGCCTCCTGAGCAGGTCCTTTCAGTGGACACAGGTGAGGGGGACAGGTGGCCTGGAGCAAGGGCCCTGGAGCCATTCTCTTCCCACCGACTCCAATTCTGATTTGTCTCAGCCAGGACACTTCAGCCCACACGCCCTGAGCAGCCCTCCAAAGCAGCATCGCAAGAGGGCAGAACACAGCAGAGAGGGTAAGTGTGAAAGGCTGAAAGGGAATGTGGTTGCTCGGCAACAGGCCCTAGGCCACCTTTGTCTGCTCTGGTGACAGCAGGCAGGTCTGGTCAGGGCCAGCCATCAGGGCGACCCCTTTTCCTCCCAAAAGTTGCTTCTCTGAGTCGGGGCAGAGCTCTGGTCTCCTGGCAGTGTCTTCAGCTCGGTCCCTGCAAAGCGTGGCTCTGGAGGATTCCCCTGATCCACCCTCTCTTAGGACACAAGACCGAGAGCAGCAGACCCGGGTAATGGCGCCTTCCTTCTCCGCCTTTACTCCCTTCAATTGGCTACTGGCTCGCAGCCTGCCCGTCTCAGCTGTGTTTCAAGATGATTAGTTGGTCCTGCCTCTAAGGAAGCCGGCTGAGCTCCCAGCTTGAGTCTGTCCACTCCTTGGCTCCAGTGAGGACCTCTTAAAATGCTCCCCAGATGTTCGCAACTGAGGCAGAAAAACTGGGAAGGGTCTACATCAGTGCTTGTCACTTATTTTTTGGCCGTGTCACGTGGCGTGCAGGGATCAAACCTGTGCCCCCTGCACTGGGGTTAGGATTAGAGTCTTAACCACTGGGCCACCAGGGAAGTCCCTACAGCAGTGCTTTGCAGGTTCTGGCTGAGCAGGTCTCAGGGATGGGAGAGAAAGTCCCTCATCACAGCAGGGCTGTTTAGGAAAGGCCTGGGGAAGGCAGAGCGCACTGGACCACCCCCACCCCTGCCCTTGATGCCAGGCCCTGCTTTCACTTTTGCGGAGGAGGAAAGCCCATCCGTTGCCTCCTGGAGGCACCGAGCCCCAAGACCCAGTGTCCCTTCAGTGCCCACTAACTGCAGAGATTGCTGCTGTTCTGAGATGGCACCAGAGGATGGAGTTAGGGGAGTAGGCAGTAGCACATGGGGAGGGCTGTGGAGAAGCCCCGGCATTCAGGGCCTCTGTCCCTGCCTTTCCAGGTTCAAATGGACAGAATGCTATCGAAATACTCCTGGAAGATGGAGTTCTGGGAGAATCCCTGGGACCAGGGGGGCCTGGCAGTGATCATCCTGTTCTTCACCACGGTCCTGTCTCTCGTCTTGTTTGCTATTATCTTTGGTTTCCTCCCCATGAACAAAACGACCAACCAGAAGGAAGAGTCGTGACCTGACTTTCTGCCGGGCAAGGGGGCCATTCTCAAAACACTATGGACTCTTTCTTCAAAGCTCTTTAACAGTCTGGAATTAAACATTTTTCATATGATTATCTGATAAATGCCTGTCTTCCCCACTGGTTCAAGTACCAAAAAGCAGGGACTGGGTCTCTTTCTGTTCCCCATTGTACCCCTTTTCCGGTGTGCCTTGCCCAGAGTCAGTACCAGTCAGTGTTTGCTGATGGAACAAATGAATGAATAAAGAAATGAGCAAAGGAACGGATACACAGAGGGATGCCTGAACCATCGGCTCTCTGAGCCTGGAGACCCTGGGAGATGACAGAGCCCAGTACAACCTAGGCCTAAACCAAAGCAGTTCTTCCTATCTCAGGGTGCAGAGGCCTCTGGGCCAGAGGTACTTTCAACCTAATTACTATTCCTTTTTACACTCAAAGGTAAATTTGGCCATGTCATCAGTAATCAAATGCATTTCATGGTCATGCTCAGAGAAAGCAGCTACACACCGAGAAGAGAGGAAGCTGGCTGGATGCCCCACACTGGCCTTCATATGACCTGCATGTCTTTTCTCTGGTCCCAGAGATGCCCAGGTATCCCTTACAGAGCCCCCCAGCCCCCATGCACCCCGACCCTACAATGCAGCCTTTGTAGACATGTCCCCGCCTCTGCTGACGCCACCATGCTGGCCTGTCCCTTGCTGCCAGGTGCCCTCCCTTCACAAACAGCTGCTTCGGTGTCAACCTCAAACCAGGCTATTCTTAGAAAAGGGGCAAATGTCTGGTGGAGAAGGGGCTTTGCCTTTGTGCTATGTACCATCTGTTCAATAAAGAAACATTCTTTCATTCAAAGAGCAATTTCAAATCTAGCCACACCAGCCATGCTGACTCCATCCCAGGGCCTGGAAGTCCTGGCATCAGACATCCTCACGTGCAACAAGAGAGACAGAAGAGATAAGGCGGCTTACAGGGCAACAGGAGGCCCCCCAGTGCTCGGCCTCTGACACATTAAGAGGCCCCAGCTCCCTGGGCTGAGATAGAAGGCAGAGGCCCCTGGGAGGACCTGGCCTCTTGTGTGGTGAGCTGCTGCAGCCTAGAGGTGGCAGAGCTAAGCCTCCGGACAGCCTTACAGAGACTCAGACTCATCCCCAACAAGAACCCAGCCAGGGCGCTTTCCAGAACAGGGGACTCTGATACCCAGCAAGGACACAGAGCCCTTTCAGGACAAGCGCTTCACTCAAGAAGCCAAAGGAGGCCTAATTTAGCAGTTCATAGTATGAGTGCCTACAAAGGGCTCTGGTCACAGGGGCTGTGGGCAAGGGTCCTGACCACCTCTGCTGGGCATGGTCTCGCGAGGCCAAATGAGAGATGGCCGCTTGGAGAAGGGAACAGCTTCAACCCAGGGGCTACCAACTCATCAGTGAAGAGGAGGGGGTGAGAGTCAAAACATACAGCCCAAGTAAGAGCCTCTCTGGTCTCCAGAGGAAACCCTCAAACCTCTGCTGGACACGAGTACCATGCACTTAATCAGCTCCGTGCTTCCCGAATCTAGTCCGGCAAAAACCAAGGTGGCGTGTGTGTATGAAAACGTGCACGTCCCTGACAATCGGGAGATGGGGATTATCATCTGTCCTACTGTGAGCTTCATGACCATGACCTCTCTGGTCCACTCGATGTCTGAAGCCATAAGTTCTGCATCTATCTTACAGGTTGTCCAATGAGATCTAACCAATGAGAGCAGAGGAATCAAAGACCTTTCTTGAGCCAAGCGCTATACAAATGCCAGGGCTCCCAGCCTGTCTCGAATGCTCCCAGACGTCCCTCACACAGTGTGCCCACAGCTGCTCGTGCCCGGTGCCCACCCTGAGCAGCTATCAGGCTCTTTCATAGCCCCCTCCAGCAGCAGATGCGGATCAAACAGATACGTGGTTTCCAAAGTGGGCAGGCTGCTGTTACGTTAGAAATATGATATCTCTCCAAGCACAATACCGCACCCTCTGCCCCCTAAGAGATAAGCTGAGCCACATGTTTCTGTTTGGGTCTGGGAAGAGACTGACTACCCTACAAGTGAAGCCAGTGGTCCAGCTCCGTGGCATGTGACAACC
Organism: Bison bison bison; assembly: GCF_000754665.1. Lineage (NCBI taxonomy): Eukaryota > Metazoa > Chordata > Mammalia > Artiodactyla > Bovidae > Bison > Bison bison. Next base: position 7,441,172 of record NW_011494943.1, read on the forward strand.
ACAACGCCAGTGGTGCAGAACTGGTCACATCTCTTGGAACTGAGTCATTCACGGGGCCAGCCACTCCAGAAGTGGGTAGAGTGGGATGGGTGGGTGACCACCCAAAATCCACAATGAATCCTCACAGGGCCAGAGTTTCTGAGGCCCTACATGGAAAAGTGCAGGGCCTCAGAAACTCCTTCCGAGGAGTACCACCTTCTATGCTCCCTGACAGGAAACATCCCACACGATGGCCCTCAGCAGGCAGGGGTCCCTTGCTGGCCCAGGAGCTGCCCTGCATGAGCTGGTTAACGCATGGTGACGGGGGAGGGAAAGGTCTCAACACTTGGCTCCACACACGAGATACGTCACTCACCCTGACTCTTCGCAGAAGGCCACCAGGGCATCAAAGGCCAAGACTGCAGCTTTATCAGATGCTTTGTTCCCTCTCTTTTCCTGGAGACAAGAAACAACTATTCAGCAAAAGTCTTACATAGTTGGACGACCACATAGCCCAACAAATGATGAGACAGAAAAACAGCAAAGGACACTAATTAAGACATTCATGAAACAGCCTCCTCCACACCTGACCATGCATCACCTGAGCAGCTTTTGGAAAATAGAAATTCCCCAAAGTACCAGCTCTAGTCAGGTCCCAGGTCACTTTTTTAAAGCAATTTCAGGTGACTCAGTTCCAGAAATAGGCTACCTAGCTTAAAGTGTACCTATATATACCTACGGAGAAGACAATGGCACCCCACTCCAGTACTCTTGCCTGGAAAATCCCATGGATGGAGGAGCCTGGTGGGCTGCAGTCCATGGGGTCACTAAGAGTCGGACACGACTAAGCAACTTCACTTTCACTTCTCACTTTCATGCATTGGAGAAGGAAATGGCAACCCACTCCAGTGTTCTTGCCTGGAGAATCCCAGGGACGGGAGAGCCTGTTGGGCTGCCGTCTATGGGGTCACAGAGTCGGACACGACTGAAGCGACTTAGCAGCATATATACCTAAGTATATACGTATGTCGGAGAAGGCGATGGCACCCCACTCCAGTACTCTTGCCTGGAGAATCCCATGGGTGGAAGAGCCTGGTAGGCTGCAGTCCAAGGGGTCGCAAAGAGTTGGACACTGAGCGACTTCACTTTGACTTTTCACTTTCATGCACTGGAGAAGGAAATGGCAACCCACTCCAGTGTTCTTGCCTGGAGAATCCCAGGGACGGGAGAGCCTGGTGGGCTGCCGTCTATGGGGTCGCACAGAGTCGGACACGACTGCAGCGACTTCGCAGCAGCAGCAGCGTGTATGTATGTATATACACTCTTTCTCTTTTTTTGGCATGTGTGATCTTAATTCCTAGACAAGGGATCAAACCTCACCCCTTGCAGTGGAAGCACAGAGTCTTAACCACTGGACCAAAGTCTTAACCATCGGACCACCAGGGAATTCCCTACCTGTATTTTAAAATTTAAATAGATATTGCTAGATTGCTTCCCTCCTCAAAAGACTGTAACACTGCATTTTTCTCCTGGCAAAGTGTAGACACTCCTTCCTATACGTGCCCACTAGCAACAGGGTTTGAGCTCTTTTCCACGTGTGTCAGATTTTATTTAATTTTTACTTCCTTGACTACAACCAGATTTGAACATCTTTGGATATATCATTTGATGAGTTTTTCTGGGAATTTTTGTTTCGTATCCTTTATTTTTTCTTGTCAGTTGGGAAAGCTCTCTATTTATTGCCCACTTTAACCTCTGGTTTACCTTTTACGTTAAATATTTTTCCAGGTCTATTATTTATCTATTGCCTCTCTTGATGGTATCTTCACCACACAGAATTTTTCCATAGGTTTAGGATTTATAGAAACTTAAGATTATTTATGTATCCAAATATTTGGTTTTTTGAAAAGATAGCTTTGTGGATTTTTACTTTACATTACAGAAGTATCTTCACTGGATCTCCAGCCCCAGGTGACACACAGGACTAACCTTAATCCTTTTGCTTTGGGCCACACAGTTTTTGGGATCTTAGTTCCTTGAGCAGGGATTGAACCTGGGGCCACAGCAGTGAAAGCACCAAGTCCTAACCAGTAGACCACCAAGGCAGGCTTGATCCTGACTACAGAAAATAACATACACACAACAGACTGTACGAAGATACACTAAGTATAAAGAAAAAAGTCTAACCTTGTTACAAGCTATCTACCAACAACACCCCATGCGCCCCCTTGTACTTTTGAGCCTCAGGAGCACCCCTCCAGATTACAGAAGCTCCATCTGAGTTCAGAAATACGCTGTGTGAAATGGTGGAGCGGTGGGTTCGGACAGGAAGGGCTCCTACTGTCCAGGACTCACCTGGAGTTTTGCAACTTCCTTCCTGATCAGGAAGCTGACTTGGTCACGGTCGCTCCTGGAGTAGTAGAGGCGGCACCAGGAAGGCTTTCCATCTCTGCCTGCCCGGCCAGACTCCTGGTAGTACCCAGCCATAGACTTGGCAATATTCCAGTGGGCAACAAACCTAGGATCCAGGGGACAACCAGCATGAGATGTGGGGGGAAGGCTGAGGGGAGGAGAGACTCTGGGATGGCTGAGCAGGGCCCTTCACAGGTACCAGGAGCGGGGAGGCTGGCAGGGAGAGACGGGACCCCAGGGTAACAAGGCTAGGACACCTGCAGCCCGCCAGCAGGCCTCCCTGCCATGGAGCAGCCCATAGGAAAAGTGGCAGACTTAAATAAGATTAGGACACTTACGAGCTGGATAAGTCCTCTACAACATCTTTGAAGAGCAAAAAAGATAACATTTACTAAATACCTACTATGAGCCAGTGTACATGTTTGTCTTGTTTAATCATTACAGTCATCACCACGTGAGCTAGCCTCATTTTATAGGCACTAAACTTGGGATTCAGAAAAGTAAATTCATACTAGGAGATGGTAGAGCTAGGATTTGCGTCTAGGGGTGTCTGATTCCAAAGCTGGCCCCTAACAAGACACAGCCGACCCAAGGTTCAAGCCCTGATTCCAAAGTCCACGTTCTCTCAAGTGCAGTTCATGGTCTAATTCCTACGCTGATCAAGGCAGGGTCACTGTGAGGCTTAATGAGACCAAATGTGCAAAAGTGCTCTGTAAGTCACACAAGGCATTACTGTTGGTATTAATCCGAGCAAAGGACTTGGGGCTGTAGCCCAAAATATCTCCAGAAGGTCAAGAGTGGCTGGAGGTAAAAGACACCCCAACAGTGGCCAGTGTGGGGCTAGGAGGCTGGGACGCACCCATCTCTGCTGGACTGTCCAGTAAGCAGCAAGAAGGGGCGACAGTAACAGGATCTTTGCCTTTGCCTTCCCACAGGGAGTGGTTTTAAGATACTTCATTCCACTCTCTCACAAGCTCCAGTTGCTAAGATGAGAGTGAGTAGGGCTGTGTTAAAGGGTGAGCCTGAGGGTGGGCTGTGCTTCTCTGCCACCAGGGGGCAGACCACACAAGGACTGTCAGCGTCTGGACTACGGACTTGGGACGCTGTCCTGGGGCCTCCATTCCCCGCTCCCTCCCCCCGGCCCCCGACCCTAGAAGGACACACAGTCCTGGTCCTCCAGGCAGAGCACCAGGTGGCCCGCCCCACCCTGAGCCAGGGCCCGAATGGTGGAGTCAGACAAGAACCAGAACTCACCTGACATTGGCTTTGTCCACTCCCATTCCAAAACTAATGGTCGCCACAATTACAGGGACCTTCTCCTCCATCCACTCGTTCTGCACCAGTGTTCTTTCAGGAGCCTTCAGCCCTAGAACAGAGAAGGTGAGGAAGGGAACTCACATCTCTCGTGGGTTTCCCCTGGGGCCTACCGGCACACACACTGTGAATCCATCACCCACCAGGTGTATGACCTTGGGTCAGGCACTTAAGCCACTGAGCCTGAGCCAGTCAACATAAAGACCCTGGCCTGTGCGTGGCAAAGGTTCTCTCATAAATGTGAGAGCCAGGATTCAAACCCAAGTCCAGGGATTTCCCTGGTGGTGCAGGGAAGATTCCGTGCTTCCAATGCAGGGGGCCTGAGTTTGATCCTGGTCAGGAACTAGATCCCCCATGCCACAACTAAGAGTTCGCATGCCACAAGGAAGTGCCACGGCTAACCCCCAGTGCAGCCAAATGAATATTACAAAAAGCAACCCCCAAACACCCATGTCTTCATTGGCCTCCAGAGCCTGTGCTCTTGCCACAACACCAATTCCTGGACTAAAAAAACTCATCACCTGCTGCTGGGTGGGCACAGGGTGACGACAAGAATTCAGGAAGTCCTTTTACATCTCATTCATGTCTAGGCACCTTTTTGTGGATTTAAGTGAATCATTTTAGCTCTGCCTGGGTATCTGGAACTAGATGATGGACCATCTGATCAGCCAGGATTCTTAAGGAATAAGAGACTGGCCAAAAGGCTTCTCCGAGTGAGGAGAGCCACGGAGCCCAGGCGCCCCTTACCTGCGTGGTACGCCTTGGCGTTCACGCCCCTGTAACTGAGCTCTGTGGCCAGCTGTTCACAGGCCTCTCTGGTTCTGCAGTAGACGATGCCACAGCCGGACAACTGAATTTGGAGACACAGGGAGAAAACAAGCATTGGGAAAACAAAACACTCAGCCCATCATGCTGTGGCCGCTTCAAAAGTGGCTCTTTCAGCCTCACAGTCTCCTCTGAGGCAGACCACCTAGCACAGCCCTGCCACTTTCTAACAAGGCGGGACCACACTGGCTCAGAACTCAACCTTTCCAACCTTTCTGCCTCCTCCCCTCAAGCCCTGGATAGGTCTGTAAAGGAGGAGGAGTCCAGGAACCCCAGTAGGTGAAACAATGCCAGGAAACCAAAACGCTTGTGTGCGAGTTTTAAGAAGCTACAGCTGGGGCTTCCACCGTAAGGAGCACAGGTTCACGCCCTACTCAGGGAACTAAGATCCTACATGCCACACAGTGCTGCTGCTGCTAAGTTGCTTCAGTCATGTCCGACTCTGGGCGACCCCATAGACGGCAGTCCACCAGGCTCCCCCATCTCTGGGATTCTCCAGGCAAGAACACTGGAGTGGGTTGCCATTTCCTTCTCCAATGCGTGAAAGTGAAGTCGCTCCGTCATGTCTGACTCTTCGAGACCCCATGGACTGCAGCCTACCAGGCTCCTCCGTCCATGGGATTTTCCAGGCAAGAGTACTGGAGTGGGCTGCCATCGCCTTCTCTGTCACACAGTGCAGCCCCTCAAAAAGAGAAGCTACAGCTAGTCCTGGCTAAGAAAGCTGGAAAAAACCAAAGTTTTTAGAAACGAGAATCTATCTCTATGCTGTGGCTAGCACCCCACTGGCCCTTCAACCCCTGACTTCGGTGCCCTCACCCCTTTATCAGCCTTCTGTCCAAGAGCCTTAAGGCAGAAGTCCCTCAGATTCCCATAAGGATCAGGAAGCAGTTCCTTGAATTGCACGTCATAGAAGAGGTTGGCCCGGAAGCAGGGAGTCTTGAAGGTAGCAACTGGCTGCTTCAGGTGCAGGGCAGCAAACACGTCCTCTCGGACCTGCGGGGTAGCCGTGGCGGTCAGAGCCACACACGGGGCGTCTGCCAGGCGGGAGCGCAGGGCTCCCAAACGCAAGTAGTCAGGGCGGAAGTCATGCCCCCACTGGGAAACACAGTGAGCTTCATCCACCACCAGGTAGGAGAGCAGGTGGCGGGACACCAGGGAGTTCAGGGTGGGCTGGAAGGAGGTGGAGGCTGCCATCTCCGGCGTGATGTACAGAAGCTTGGTCTGGGGCTTTTCCTGCTCCAGGTCGGAGAGCAGCTCCTTCCTCTCCTGCACTGACAGCTTTGAGTTCAGGGAACTCACTCGGACCTTCAGAGCCAGCAAGTGGTCCACCTGGTCCTGAAGGCACAAGAGGGAGAGGCCCAGACAGACAGTAAGTGGCCCTCAGGACTCAGAGGTAAATGTCGCAGCGACTCCCTGAGGGTAGTTCACAGGCATAAATTGTCCTCCTCCCACCCTCCAACGTGTCTTCTCTTTGCATAAAAGAGGTACAGAAGAGGAAGTCCTGGAAGTGTGGAGCTAGACAGACATGGCTTTAATCCCAGCTCAATTACCACATGCTCTTCAGCTGGTCCTTGAACTTTCAACTAACTCATTTTCTTTCTCTTTACTAAAAAAAGAGTAAAACTACCTAATAGGATTGTTGCAAGGATTAAATGAACTTTTATGCCTCAGAGGCAAGTTAACACCCTGAAGGCACTTAGTACAAAGCCTGAGACTAGGGCACACTCACGAAGCATGGTCACTGTTGTTCTCTGCCTTGCCTGCTCTCTTTCTCCTTTTCTTCATGGGGGATGGCTCTTACCCACACAGCCACACTTCCTCATTTCTGATTCTACCAGCCCAGCTGCAGGCTTTAAATATAGCCAGAAGTACAGTTAGCAACATCCCAACAAGTTTCTCATCTGTTTTTCTGTCTCACAGCTGTGTGCCCACCAGAAGCACGCAGAACATACCAGGGCTTCCCCCATATCAATTTACCGCTCTACCCATCTGCATCTTCTAGAACATCAACAGTGCACGTGTATACATATGAGAATGTATGTGTACATACACATACAGTTCCATGTTCCTCCAGAAAAAAAGTTACAAAGGAAGGTAAGAACCTCAGGCCATCAAAACAGAGAGGACTCAATCATTACCCACCAGAGTGATATGCACTAGTGGAGAGCCCCACATTTAGGCAATTCAGAAACCCAATACAGAGGGACAAAGACAAATCAAAGAAAAGCAAGAGACCAGCAAAAGAAGTAAAACTTCTAGCTACTAAAAAAAAAAAAGTCCCCTAAACTTTCTGGGCTGCCATCTTCATTCCCCTGAGCCTCACCTGAATCAAAGCAATGAGAGGAGAGACCACGATGGTGATGCCTTTAGCCAACAGAGCAGGGAGCTGATAGCAGAGGGACTTTCCTGCCCCAGTGGGCATGCACACAAAGACATCCTTATCACCTGCAAAAGACAAGGGGGCAACATCTCAGTGCTCCTGCCTTTTGTATATTCCCCTCATCAAGGCTGCTGATAATTAAAGGATATTGTAAGAAAAACCTCTAGCAGAGTGTCTGGCACATGGAAAGGTCTCAATATAATTGCAATTCCCTTCCCATCCTTTCTAGGAAAAGGGGAGCGATCCAGGGAGATTCAGCAATGCAAGCCAATCATTTCCAGAAGTGGTAACTACTACAAGGGTAAGGAGTCAGAGTCTGCTGGGACATGGATGGCTGAACTGAATCAGGTAGAGCTGAATCAGGATTCAACGAAAGCTGAATTCTTCTGGATGGATGAGCTTTTCTGCGTAGACATGGATACAACATCACTTAGAGGGATTTTGTTTATAAATATTACCGTGTCACTGACATTACATTCCTGCTCCCCTCTTGACAACCTCCATCTGTCAACACAGCTCCGGTTTATAATGTTATTACTCCTTCCCTACTTGGGACCCAAGCCACTCTATCTTCAGCAAAGAAATTACCTGGAAGATGACTGCCTTAAGACTATTCCTGCCAACCACACCCCACACACACACACACACTGCTGTCTACACCAAACAAAAGAGAATGGAAATGTATAGTGTTTTCAAAGACAACCTTAGCCCTGACTGTGAACTGTCAGAATCAGAACAGTTGGGTGGTTCTGCCGATAAAACTGTAAGTTTAGGGTGACATGTCTATATCTCCAAAACCAAATATACCCAAGGGTGGGGAGGTAGGAAGGGTCAGAAGGAAAGTGCTCTGCAGGGAATTCCCTGGTGGTCCAGTGGCTAAGACTCTGTGCTCCCGATACAGGGGGGCTGGGTTCGATCCCTGGTCAGGGAACTGGTTCCCATGTGCCACAACTAAGACTCTATGCAGCCAAATAAATACAAATAAATATTTTTTTAAAAAAAGGAAAGTGCTCTGCAGCAGCACAAATGTAAACACAGATAGTTTGGCAATGTTACCTTTCACTACAGCCATGATCGCCTTCTCCTGCAAAGGCGTCTTAAAAGAGTCAAACCCAAAGACCTTTTTCAACGTGCTCCGGACTCGACGCTCAGGGTCAAAAGGAGAGGAAGGGTGGGTACTCATCTTTACCAACAGTGGCCAAAGGTTAAGGCAAAGGTGATGATCATTGGTTGCAACTAGAAACCTCTGTTCTGCTTTTAAAAGACTGCTTACTTTTCTCTATGAGTATAAATTTGCTTTATTATACTCAAACAATGCACTATTTTCAAGTAATATAGATCCAGGTGAAGAGCCTGGAGCAATACATTCTTGAGTAATTAACATCTCTATTTTTATGCTCAGTGAAAATAAAATATTCGAACTATTCCAGGCCACGGTACAGCGCAGAGCTAGAAATCAGATCACGAGACGAAACATAAATGTCTTAGGAACAGTTTGGAGAAGACGAAATTTTTTTCCCTAAGATCCACCCTCTTCTCCATAAGCACTGCCACTGACAACCATTCTTCCCCCGGGACCTGACCTGACCCCTTCTTCCCACCACCCTCTCCCCCACCCCCCGGAGGACAGCCCTCCCCTTTTCCTCTACTCAGCCCCAGATCCGCTCTTTTCTCCCTTCCCCAGCCAAAGCCTCCCTCTCTTAACCCCAAGATATCAGAGCCGGCCGTGGGCTCCGAGAAGCGAAGGGCTCTTGTCGGGCCGCTGATGCCTGCTGGCTCGGGAACTACTCGAAGACCCCCATACGCCTCAGGTAACTGAAAAACCAAACTGCTGGAAAAGCAGTGTCAGGTAAATCCCACAGAAGCTTGTGTCCGTCGCGCAGTGATGACGTTCTGCAAGCGTTGGCATGAGGGGCGGAGCCAAGCGCTGAAAGAGCCGTTTTGATTGGTTCTCGGTCTGGAAGGGGCGCGGGGTCTCCTGGGATCCGGAAGAAGTCGCCTTTCTGCGCGGAAGTCGGCTCTTCGGAGTCATAGAAGTGAGCCACGCCGGGGCTGTGGAAATAAGATGGCGGGGAAGAAGAATGTTCTGTCGTCTCTGGCAGTTTACGATGAAGATTCAGAGGCCGAGTCTGATGGAGAGGCTGGAGTTGAAACGGCAGGCAGCGCGGCTGGTGAGGCCCGAGAAGGGAAGTGGAAAGGGAGAATCAGGTTACTGCTCCCCTAGCCGGCGGGAGGGAAAGAGATGGTCCCAAGTATCGGGCCCCAGAGCCCTAAAGGGCACTCAGGGTCCTGGGCTAGACCTAGCGTTGTATGCTCTGTAGCACGAATGGACCGTCTCCTTCCGTTGATTGGATTATCCTTCCGTAATTTACTGAAAGTCTCCGTGCTAGGCAGAAGGATGGACAAAGGGGAGAGAGGATCCAAGGCTACTGAACCACTACCTGTTTTCTCTGGTCTTGTTTGTGGGGAAGAGCGAACCTTTTAATTAATAATATGCCCTAGACATATCCTGGAGCTTTGTACCTCCGGTCTCCACCGCGAGAGAGTCTTAATTCAGTAGATCTGGGGAAGGACCTGAGCATTTGTGATCCTTCCAAGGCTTCTTGGCGATTCCGTTAGTTTGTGAGTTGTTTAAAGCCCGTCAGTGTTTTGTTACCGTACTCACGTTGAGAATAACAGTAGTAAGAAGTGGGAACAGATTTATATGGGAGTGAAGAGAGGCAGCAAGTTACCCAACATATTTGAGCCTTTGTTTCCTCATCGGGAAGTGATGGAGGGGCTTGGACTGTTAGCTTCTCAGTGCAAGTGGTCTTGGCCTGTCTGGAAGTTCTCTGCTGGTTTCCCAGTAATTTGCATTGTTTGGCGGGGGTGGGGGGGGTGGGGGGGATTGTTGTTTTTGTTTTAAACATAGAAACAGATTTTGTTTCTCAAGTAGATATGATTGGGAACCTCTCAAGGCACCCGTGTTTTAAGGTCCAGTTCCTAGGGGAGGACTCACAAAAATGATGATGACAGAGTCCTTGTCTTATATGGGAAGACTAGTTCATTGGTGCCTATTATACAAAGTAGACATAGGCAGATCAAAAGAGGGGCTTAAACAACGCGATATAACGGTTCAGAGAAAAGTATGCTTCAGTTGGCATAGGTGGATTGGAAGCATTAAAAATGAAATTTAATATTACTTGGCTTTCTTTCCTGTTCTTTTAATGAATTCATACACTAAATTTTGTAGTCTTCCCCAAAACAGAATCTGGGCCAGTGGTCACTTACATGAGATTTAGGTTTTCCTTGTCTCTTAAGAGATAGTCCTGGCTACTCAGATTACTCAAATGTTTTTCTCCATTCTTTCCCCAATTCATCTTATTTTTCTCTTCTGTTTAAGACGAGAAAGGCGGATTGGTATCCAAAGCCTATGGAGATGATGACTTTTCTCGCCTTGCGGGTGATGAAGATGGTTATGAAGAGGAGGAGGATGAGAACAGCAAACCTTCGGTAGGTAAATCTATTCCCAAATCCACAGCCGCTCAAAGCATCATTTCGTTTGTCAGAAACTTTCTGACCTGTACCAACAGTGTTCCATTTCCCCCTCCCCCCCTTTTTTTGGTGTGTTTAGTATCAGTTGAGAAAATTGGATTGGATATCCGTAGTTCTCTTTGAAAATCTAATTTTTTCACCTGAACCATTTTGTATTAACCTTTGTATTGAAACTTGGGGGCAACAGTAGTGGACAGTTTTGTTTACCCCAGATATCAATAGGTGTTTTATGTTGGTTTTCCCTGTTTAGATAATTTATTCCATTTGAAACAGTGCATTCATCCCAACTGATGTATCGTTTATATCTGCAGTCAATTCTGTATTATTTGTAATCTTGGTTGGGGCTCATTCAAATCTTTCAGTTTATTAAAAAGACTGGGAAGTACCGTTATTTGTGATTCGGTATTTATTAAATCCTTTCTTGATGTTCTACTTGGCACTTTTTATCAGAGTGTTCTTGATCATCAAATCTTGCTTAAAGTTTAGTATGTGCTGACTAGCAAAGAAAAGAGAACTTGCATCTTAATTTAACCAGAAAGACTTTAGATACACTGTAACCTAAAATTTAAAAGTTTGGAGAACTTAAGTCTAGAGAAAAACAAGGATTCAGACTGGTGCTTAACACAGACATACAAACTTGTATCTCAATATAAAATCTGGTTGATTAGCAACAGCTTTAATTAAAACATGTAATAAATTGGTGATGGACAGGGAAGCCTGGCATCTGCTGTCCATGGGGTCACAAAGAGCCGGACATGACTGAGCGACTGAACTGAATGTTCTGTATTATTTGTTTGAAAATGTTATGCATTGCTACATAAACGTTAGAGTTAAAATGCTTTACAAATTAAACAAAAATGCGTTTTGTATATTCTGTTCTTTTGGAAGATATTTTTATCCCTTGAGGTATCCCCTCCCCCATTATTGCTAATAATTCAGAATTGACTAAAATTGTTTAGAAAAGCTTTCTAAGTTGTTTCATTTTCCTGACTGTTCTTAAGTGAGCACATACTGGCTTAACATCCAGTAACTATTTCCTTCAGCAAATTTGCATGATGTGTGTTTTTGAGATGTTCTGCATTTACTTTGCATAGAATTTTCACCATATTTAAGCTTTATTTCACATTTTGGTAAAATCCTCGCATCCAGTCCCAACATACACATTCTAAAATGTGACTATATCTAGCTGAGCTACATCTCTGATTGTTTAGCCTGATGGGTTTCATTCGCAGCAGATTGTATTTAAAAGCTGTGGCTCTCTTGACACCTTGCAGAACAATTCAGTCTCAAAACCATCAGGCTAGTTGAAGTCTCTCGGGTGGTGGTTATATTCACATCTTGTGTGCTCTTTCATATGGGGAGGGGGGCATTTAGAGTGATTGAAAACAGCAGTTTCAAATGAAACTTTCCATTGGATGTGAAATTACGGCTCCCGTGCATTGGGGTGTACTCATGGTGGAACAGAACACAGGAGACAGCTGCCTGACAGGGTAGCTGATCTTTGACCTTCATTGGGTTTCAGTGAAATGGTGGACTAGCTTGTGTGAGGCTGGGGCACGCATTGGAAAATGTCATGCCCACATGATGCTCCATGTCAGGCAGGCCATTTGGATAAGGAACAAGGCTGCCTAGAATGGGTTAGTTCTCCAAAAGCCTGTATGGAGCGGGGTCCCCTCAGCTGGGTCCCAGGACAGTCCTGCCTTTCCCAGATCACTTGCCCTGGTCATTTTATACCTGCCTTCCTACTGTTCATGCTGTTGTGCAGATGTTGCTGGGTTGACGTGCTCGGGTATAGCATTGGGGTGAAGGGTCATGGCACTCAGGGAGGTGAATGCTGTCACGGGAGCTCGAAGTCTGATGTCTTTGTGTACATGAAAGGCAAAGAAGGGAAAAAAGATTTCTGTACTATGAAATCATGTGTATTTCATTGGCAACTCCATGCCTGCTTTATCCTGTGGGGCCTGATCTTCTTTTCTCAAGTGTATTGCAACCTTTCTCCGTTTTTGTGTGTGTAGTCTTTAATCTCAGGCATTTTCATTGATATAGACCATGGCCCTGCTGGAGTAAGGACTTTGAGCGGCTGATGTTCTGTTTTTCCTACCCAGAACATCTCTTTTTCCCCTCCTCTTTCTCTGGAGCCTGGGTCATGTGGTGGGGGAGGGATTCTTGGTGGGACGCGCCAGGCTGGGCACGTTTGCTCCGTACCCTAGTTGTGCATGTGAGAACCTGGCCCGCTCCTTTAAGCTTAATCCTCTAAATTCTTTGTCTTGTAGGAAGATGACGATTCAGAGACTGAAAAACCTGAGGCTGATGACCCAAAGGTATTTGGTGTTGGCTGTGGTGGGGTGGCTGGATATGAACAAGGCACTTTTAACATCATGGCTCAGTTCATATGTCTGGTTCCAGATCTGTCCCACTAACATACGTGTAACCAGTGTAATTTGGGGGTGGGGTGGGGTGGGGATCAACCCAGCTTTAAGAGAACTGGAGACCACCCTGGACTGTCTTGAGGCAGCTTAATTTGCAGCCCCCTACCTGTTCTCTAAATCCAGGTGGGCTTTGTGCCCCTGCAGGTGGGTTAGGTGTAGGAATGTTTTTAGAATCAGGAAACCACAAGGGCTGCCTCGTGCACTGTGGGTTCTCTTTAGTTGTCCAGACATGAAGAAGGGCCATAGAGGGCCAGACAAAATGAGACCTCTTCCAGCTATTGGGGATGTTGAGCCTAAGCCTTGTTTTTCCAAGCTAGTGCCCTCCCACTCTCCAGTAAACCATACAGAATGGTTTGTTTTGAAACAGCATGGTCATTTCTTATTTTTCATCCCAGTAGCAGCTAGGAGTAATTCACACATCTTTGACCCCATTGTGATAAAGGTTAAGACACATACACACAGCCCACCCCTATCCCCCATGTTAGGGAGCCCTTGGAAATCAACACAAAACCCAGCCTTCAGGGTGACCCAAGGCAGTTCTCGTGGAGGGTGAGCATCAGAACCAGACTGAGCTCCACCAGCTCAGACGTCCTCTGGTCCCCAGTGGCCAGCAGAGGCCCCGGGGGTGGGGTAGAAAGACTGAGTCCTCGTGGCATCACCAAGGACTAGAAACGGTCCCCAGCATGAGTTCTGCGTGTTCCCTGCCCTTCGTCCTGCCCCAGCTCCCTCCTCTGCCTAAGCTGGCGTCACACTGCCGTCCAGGTCTCAGTCTCCACCTCAACCCCCCACCCCTCCCTCTTCTGGAATTTTTCTGTCACATTTAAGTTTTATTTCGGTCAATATTTAACAGTACTTTTGCTTTTCAAACCGTTACTTTTGCATATTTCTGCCTTAAGTGTGTGACGTTTCTAGTCTTAGGATGTGTCACCGCAGATGTCATTTATTTTGTTAGCAAATGAGTTGATGTCATAACTCTCTTTTCCACTAGATGGCCCTCCTCCCTACGTTGGCTTTTTAAGATCTGCTTTTAATTATAGCACTTTTCAAAAGTTTTTTTTTAATTGGAGAATAATTGTTTTACAGTGTTGTGTTACTTTATGCGGTACAACATTGTGAATCAGCTATAAGTATACATATATCCCCTCCCTCTTGAACCTCCCACCCACCCCCCAATTTGGTTTCTTTACACAGTCAAAAGCAAGAATCCCAAAGAACTTCTGTTCATTTTGGTTTTATCTTTTGAGGTTTTAAATATATTTTTTTAATTTTAAAATAACATACCTATTACATACTAACATAAATAACATTTTTATGAGAAATTATCACCAAAAAAAAGAACAAAACATGGTATTATTTTACAAGTCTCCTTAATGTCTAATGTCTAGTTGAATAGACAGCTATTAATAGGTTCTTATAGCTGCTCCTGTGTTCGGTCTGTTGCATTATGGTGTTTTGGTTGAAGAATTTGAGGAAACTCTGGCTTGCGACAGGCAGGTCATTGGAAAAGAGTATTCTGGTAGCCCTACAAGTCCTTGTGGGTGTCCTCTGACGCGTCATCAAAACGCAGCAGACGGTAGTTTCCTAAAGGTTGGTTGCGACCGGAATGTGAATCCTTATCAATGAACTGTTCGTTCTCCACTTCGTTAAAATCCTTGGGTCTCTCCCACTGTCAATGCCTCTTATTCTCCTACTTGGTATCACATCATCAGACACTGGTGATTTGGACGGTGTCGGCTCACTGCATTATGTGGGCCCCCTAAGTGTTGACACATTTTGTTCTACGGTGTCCAAAAAAATGCTTATTTGTTAACAACATTACTGATCTCATCAGACAAATCAATAAATATCAGAAAGCTGTCGTGCTCACAGTGGGAAGTAGGTATTTTCTCAGATTCTTGTCTTTGCTAGAGAATTTGAATCTTATCGCCAGTAAATAACCATGAGTGACAGATTTAGTCTTTAAGAAAATGCCTGCCAACTTCGTAAGTCTGAATAACTAGTTTGTCAGTTACTTTTTCAAGCAAAAATGATGCTCCATGAAGAAAGCAGCTTGTTCAGCTTGTAACCCAGTCACACAAAATGTTAAAAAAAAAAAAAAAAAGAACTCAGACAAGTCAAAGATCAAGGTTAATCATTTTTAATGCTTCACCAGGGATTTTCCTAAGTGAAATTGACTTTTTTTTTTTAAACCGAGATTTAACTACTGCTAAATCTGTGCCGCTTCAGTTTATTCTAAAGGGCCAACAAGTTACATTGTTACTTCTGTAAACGTAATAGTGAAAGTGAAGTTGCTCAGTCATGTCAGACTCTTTGTGACCCCATGGACTGTAGCCTACCAGGTGCCTCCATCCAAGGGATTTTCCAGGCAAGAATACTGGAGTGGGTTGCCATTTCCTTCTCCAGGAGATCTTCCTGACCCAGGGATTGAACCCGGGTCTCCTGCATTGTAGGCAGACACTTTACCATCTGAGCCACCAGGGAAGTCCTGTAACAGTGAAAAGGGCAAATATGTATCTTACTCAGTATTATACAAAGGAGTTTTGACCCTGTAGACCCCCAGGGGTCCACAGATCAACTTTGAGAACCACTGTTTTTCAAAACCAAAAATCTTGGGTGGGTAATGTTAGTTAACTGATAGCTGCTTTCATTGCCCTCTGCATGTCCATTGGCTGCTAGCCTCATGGGGGTCTTGAGCCATGTTGAGGGCAGCAGAGCATCCCAAGGATGATAAACCTGCATCATCAAATCTGCCTCGTCTGTTTCATGAGGATTAACGAAATGTAACAGACACTTAGCTTTCAGTCGTTAGTTGTGACGACCAGCGCCCCCTTGGCTCGCTTCCCAGGCCGGCCACACGTGTCACTGGGCTTGTTTTGGGATTTTGGAAGCCGCATTTTAAACTGGAGTGTGCTCTGAGGAGAGCAGAGGTGAGGGGACTTAAAATGACGTCAAGTGGAGAAAGTTAAGGAGCTGGGAGAGGAAAGACCAGGGCATCGCTGGAAGTTCTGTCTGTTTGAGGGCAGGGAGGTGGCAGCCCCATGTGGAACTCAAGGAATGCAGAGAGCTGCAGGGAAGATGTTTGCCTTCACATAATGAAGTCAAGTGGGCCTTAGGAAGCATCACGGCGAACAAAGCTAGTGGAGGTGATAGAATTCCAGGTGGGCTATTTCAGATCCTAAAAGATGATGCTGTGAAAGTGCTACACTCAATATGCCAGCAAATTTGGAAAACTCAACAGTGGCCACAGGACTGGAAAAGGTCAGTTTTCATTCCAATCCCAAAGAAAGGCAGTGCCAAAGGATGCTCAAACTATTGCACAATTGCACTCATCTCACACGTTAGTAAAGTAATGATCAAAATTCTCCAAGCCAGGCTTCAGCAATACGTGAACCGTGAACTTCCAAGTATTCAAGCTGGATTTAGAAAAGGCAGAGGAACAGAGATCAAATTGCCAACATCTGCTGGATCATCGAAAAAGCAAGAGTTCTAGAAAAACATCTGCTTTATTGACTGTGCCAAAGCCTTTGACTGTGTGGATCACAATAAACTGTGGAAAATTCTGAAAGAGATGGGAATACCAGACCACCTGACCTGCCTTTTGAGAAATCTGTATGCAGGTCAGGAAGCAACAGTTAAAACTGGACATGAAACAGCAGACTGGTTCCAAATTGGGAAAGGAGTACGTCAAGGCTGTATATTGTCACCCTGCTTATTTAACTTATATGCAGAGTACATCATGAGAAATGCTGTACTGAATAAAGCACAAGCTGGATTTAAGATTGCCGGGAGAAATATCAATAATCTCAGATATGCAGATGACTCCACCCTTATGGCAGAAAGCCAAGAACTAAAGAGCCTCTTGATGAAAGAGGAGAGTGAAAAAGTTGGCTTAAAACTGAGCATTTAGAAAACTAAGATCATGGCATCTGGCCCATTACTTCATGGCAAATAGATGGGGAAACAGTGACAGACTTTATTTTTCGGGGCTCCAGAATCACTGCAGATGGTGACTGCAGCCATGAAATTAAAAGACACTTGCTCCTTGGAAGAAAAGTCATGACCAACCTAGACAGCATATTAAAAAGCAGAGACATTACTTTGTCGACAAAGGTTCATCTAGTCAAAGCTATGGTTTTTTCAGTAGTCATGTATGGATGTGAGAGTTGGACCATAAAGAAAGCTGAGCACTGAAGAATTGATGTTTTTGAACTGTGGTGTCAGAGAAGACTCTTGAGAGTTCCTTGGACTGCAGGGAGATCCAACCACTTCATCCTAAAGGTAATCAGTCCTGAATATTCATTGGAAGGACTGATGCTGAAGCTGATGTGAAGAACTCACTCATTTGAAGACCATGATGCTGGGAAAGATTGAAGGCCGGAGGAGAGGGGGACGACAGAGGATGAGATGGTTGGATGGCATCACTGACTCAATGGACATGAATTTGAGTAAACTCCTGGAGTTGGAGATGAACAAGGAGGCCTGGCATGCTGCAGTCCATGGAGTCGCAAAGAGTCAGACACGACTGAGCGACTGAACTGAACAAAGAACTGCCCGTCTTCTCAGGCCAAAAGTGGGTCAAGCTGCTTCAGGAGGTAGTGAACTCTGTTTCTGGGCCTTTTATGAAACCGCTAGTCTTTTAGAACCAATGTTCTAAAAGAAAAATGAGGGTTGGAGTTGGAGTAAACCCCCAAGGTGCTTCTTTGGAAAGGACTTGGCATTGTGGATAAGCAAAGTTGTGTATTTTCCAACTTTATTATCTGTTAATTTTGGGGAGTACAAAAGTAGAATACAGAGACTGGAAACGGCCCTCATTTTTATCCCGCTGATGTTTGGGGTTACCTATGAGTACTGCTGCTGCTAAGTCGCTTCAGTCGTGTCCGACTCTGTGCAGCCCCATAGACAGCAGCCCACCAGGCTCCCCCGTCCCTGGGATTCTCTAGGCAAGAACACTGAAGTGGGTTGCCATTTCCTTCTCCAATGCATGAAAGTGAAAAGTGAAAGTGAAGTCGTGTCCGACTCCTAGCAACCCCATGGACTGCAGCCCACCAGGCTCCTCCATTCATGGGATTTTCCAGGCAAGAGTACTGGAGTGGGGTGCCATTGCCTTCCCTGACCTATGAGTGCAGAGTCCCATATTTGGGAGTTTGAGGAAGAAATGAGAACTCCAGGCCCCACTGCCCCCACCCCCCTACTCCCCCCACATAGGGAGCCTGTGTTCCTGATCCATCAGCCCAGGGTGGCAGGGATTGGGCCCTGGGGTTGGCCCTAAACCAGAGAAGAGGGGCTTAGAGGAGGTGGCAGAGTGTCCCGCAGGAATAGGATGCCGGGCACTTCTGTTCCATCAGGTCTTGTTCTCACCTCGCCTCAACAAGCAGCCAGACTCAGGTGTTCCAGTTACTGAACAGAAGGTGGCGCTGCTGTCCTGGACAGAGGCAGACCAGGCGGGGCAGCCCTCTGTCCGGCTCCTCACCGCAGGGATGGGCCCCTAAAGCTCAAGTGCTTCCTCCATCTGTTTGCCCTTGGCCCACGAGCTTCCCTTTCGCCACCCTCCTTTGTCCTTGTTTTACCTCGGTTGCCCTGGAACTTTTCCCCTTGTTTATCTTTTTTCCCCACTCCCACTGTTCCTGTAGATAAAGGTATTTCCACTCAACCCACTGTCCCTGACACACACTCTCTTCCTCTGCAAACAAAACACGGGCACTGATGAGCTGGCACAGGTGAGCTGGAGCAGCCTGTGGGCAACTCACTGGGAGGCCCAGCCTCCCATTGCGGGGCAAGGCGCGCTGGTCCAGGCTTTGACCCGGGGAAGGAATCCTCCAAGCCCAAGGAGCAAACATCTGTCAAAACAAAATAGTGTTTCTGGGTCAAGAAGGTGACATTGGGTGGGGGAAAAAATTGTTCCAGCATTTTTTAAAAGGCGTGAACAACCCCAGTTCAGAAAAAGCATTACAATAATCCTTCAAACCCCAAAAGTAGTGCAAAAATGAGGAATTCACAACCCAGAGCCAGTCTGGTGGGTTTGGAGTCGGAAGACCTGGGTTGAGTGCTGGCGTGGCTTCCGTCCAGTTGTGGGCCAACAGGCAAACTTCAACCACTTGGGGCACGTCTGAAGTCAGGGCTGTGATACCAGGCGGTGGTGGCAGCGATAGAGGAGAATGTGTAGGGATGTGTTCTTTCTCAGCCTAAGATGGAGTTTTAAGCAATGCTTGGCAGTCTGATTCCGCATCCCCATCCTGGAGGTCAGAAGTTACTATAGTTTCTCAGTTCACAGCATCCTTGGTGTCACAGGAATTTTTCACAGAACTCCTAGGCCAAAAGAAATAACCTAACAGTTCTGTTCAGTAAGTATGTTCTCCAAACAATCAGCATCAGCGTCCTCATGATTTAGTGTGTTTCTGTTCGGCTGCTAACTCGTGACTGTAGACCTCCAGGCTCCTCTGTCCATGGGATTTCCCAGGCAAGGATACTGGAGTGGGTTGCTATTTCTGTCTCCAGGAAATCTTCCCAACCCAGGGATTGAACCTGCGTCTCCTGCACTGGCAGTCGGGTTCTTTACCACGGAGCCACCTGGAAAGCCCCACAATTTAGTGTAGTCACATTGGAAAAACAACCCATAAATTAGTGTGGTATCAGACAAGATGTTGAGAAATTTGTTTGCCTTGAAATTTGTAAATTTCACGGCCGCTTCCTGGGGTGCCTTGATGGACAGTTTGGCAGTGTGGCACCGCTGCGTTGGTGGGTACTCATAGAGTTTCAGAGCACTGGGGCTTGGTGGAGGCCTGGCTCAGTGGGCTGAGTGGGCTTCTGCCTTCAGTGGCCGCACGCACACACCTGAACTCCCTCAAGAAGGACCAGCGTCCTGGTCTCCAAGTGTTACTAATTGACCTGGAATTGAGATGAAGGATTTGCCTAGGGCAGAACTGACTCAGTAACTCACACTCTTCCTGTCCTCTCCAGCCGCTTCTCCCCAGCCCAGCATTATTAATGATCTTTGAAAATCTCAGAATCAAAGGTCTGGAGGCTGAAAGCAGCCCACAGAGCTCGTTTCCCAGGAGTTTGTTGACACCATTCTAGGAAGAACTTCAGGAGCCTGCCAGCATTCTCTTAGTGACCATGCACGGAAAGAGGCGCCAGCTTCCGCAGGATCCGTGCAGAGCAAAATGCTTTCCTCCCTGGGCTTTGGGTCTGTTGGCTGTACCTCCAGGGCTCTGGAATCAGAAAGGGAGATGCCAGACTTTTCACGAACAAGCAGCATAGGGTTCTAGTCATCCTGAAGGATACTCCAGAGACAGGTTGTGGGGGTGGCAGAGGAACCAGAGGCCTTTTGCAGCCAGCGGAGATGGGCCATTGTGTGCCTTTGCTTGGTGAGCTTCTGGGGAATCCACCCTTGGGGATTGTTGTACTGAGAATTCTTTTTCAGGATGGGAGCGCAAAGGTTATCTTGTTAGAGTTTAAATGTGGACCTCTTAGAGGTC
This sequence comes from Bison bison bison, assembly GCF_000754665.1. Taxonomy (NCBI): domain Eukaryota; kingdom Metazoa; phylum Chordata; class Mammalia; order Artiodactyla; family Bovidae; genus Bison; species Bison bison. Next base: position 7,461,520 of record NW_011494943.1, read on the forward strand.
TTTGACATGGAAAGGGTCATATGGCACTTTTTCTGGTGGTTATCTTATCAGGGTTTTGTTTTTGTGCATATTTTGTTGTCAGACTATCATAATAGCAAGATTGAATATTTAATGAAAGGAAAAAATCACCTAATATCACGATCCTGACAGTGTAGCCGTTTTTATTCTTCTATCCAGTACTCTTGCCTGGAAAATCCCATGGACGGAGGAGCCTGGTAGGCTGCAGTCCATGGGGTCGCTAAGAGTCGGACACGACTGGTGACTTCACTTTCACTTTTCACTTTAACGCATTGGAGAAGGAAATAGCAACCCACTCCAGTATTCTTGCCTGGAGAATCCCAGGGACAGGGGAGCCTGGTGGGCTGCTGTCTATGGGGTTGCACAGTTGGACACGACTGAAGCGACTTTGCCGCAGCAGTGTAACAGGGTTAACTATTTTGTATCCAGTTTTGTTCTCATTTGTATTATAAACATCTTCAGTGTTCCAGTAGTCTGGGTAATTCTATAATGTTGTTTTAGTCTGACTCTTGCGACCCCATGGACTGTAGTCCATCAGGCTCCTCTGTCCATGGGATTTCTCAGGCAAGAATACTGGAGTGGGTTGCCATTTCCTTCTCCAGGAAATGTTCCCAACCCAGGGATCGAACCTGCGTCTTCTGCACTGGCAGGTGGATTTTTTACCTCTGAGCCACCTGGGAAACATAATTATATAATAGCATGACATAAATGAAAAATTACACTTGAGAATTACAGGTGGGTTTTGTATCTCAATAAAACTACTTTAGGAAAGATTGTTTTTATAATTTTCTAAATACCTTCAACAAATGGAGAATGATGAAGAGGTTGAGATTCACCAACTTTTGTTCTAGTAGTAATGCCAGTCAGTAGCAAAACATTTTTTCACACCAATTCCCTTAGTCCTTCTCATATATTCAGCTAAGATAAAATCCAGAAATGGCACATCAGAATAGCAAGATATGAAAGTATTTTTGTAGTTGTTGACTAAAGTGTTGTATAGGCAATTTCATTTCAGTGAGAGGCCCTGATGGACAGGAAATGTGCCATGCTCTTCACACAAGTCACAAGAAATAATTCATTCTTTAAAATGTAAGTTCTCATTGGAAGTCTGCGGGATTGTTCACCCAGTAAGGGAGGCGGGCTCAGTAGGCTTCAGGATCTGGTATTCCTTCTGTAAGCCCCAGGAGATCTCCAGGCTGAGGATGGGGCGGCAGCGCCCAGTGTGTGGGTGATTAGGTCTTCAGGACCTGCCCTTCCGTTCACGGAAACTCAGACATTACTCACTGGGACACCATGAATTCTTGAGCTGTTTCCCCTGATCATTATAGTTAAAAGATAATAGATCTGGCCGTCTTCTCCTTAAGTGGAGGGTGTAACACCTGTCTGCCTGTGACCTGCTCTGGAGTCATTCCTGGAGAGGAATTTCACCTCCTGGCTCTTTAATGTTGGGTGGCTCAGATAGTAAAGAATCTTGCCTGCAATCCAGGAGGAGACCCAAGTTCGACCCCTGGGTCAGGAAGATCCCCTGGAGAAGGGAATGGCTACCCACTCCAGTATTCTTGCCTGGAGAATCCCATGGACAGAGCAGCCTGGCTGTCTCTAGTTCATGGGGTCACAAATAGTTGGACATAACTGAACAACTAACACTTCCACTTTTTCCAGTGGTTGAACCAAGGGTTTCATAGAAATTGTGCCCATTCACAGCCTCCTAGTCTCAAGGGAGGAGGCAGGAAGTTGGGAAATGGTATTTCTAGGCTTTGCAGTCGGGCTGGAGTTTGAATCCCGACGTAGACATTTACAGGCAAGAAACTGCTTCATTGTATTTTGCGTCGGTTTGCTCCTCTGCAGTGGAGAGGATAGTCTGCCTTACGGGGCTGTTACGAGACTTGATGGACGTGTGTTAGCGTTTGGTGCCTTCTGTCTAGGGTGTGAGGAGCAGGGTGTGTGCTCGGTCCCTCCATCTTGGTTTTCACTTCCTGCCTGCCCCCGTGTTCTGCCTTCCAGATCCATGATCCTTTTAAGTACTGATTAGAAAAAAACAAGACAGTGTGACTCACCTAAGCGCAGAGAAGGAAATGGCCCTTGACCATTCCCGGCTTGTGAGCCATCTGGTCTTGTCTTCTGGCTGTTGTATTTGGCCTTTGAACTGTTGAAAATACCCAGGCCTATTTACCACCAGCATTGCCTTGCTCTCACCACAGTGAGTGGCTGTTTGGCCTTCTTTTGGGCTGCTCTTGAACAAGGCGGAGGTGGTCTTCACAGAGTAAGTAACAGAATTCGCACACCAGGGAGAACCAACCCACCCACCCCAGGCTAGGGTCTGCAAGTCCATCTGGGTGATGATCTGAGCAGCAGGCAGAGGGACAGAGGCAGGGCAGGCTGTGCAAATAGCTCTCTTGTCCAGATTGAAAAAAACTCAAGGTAGGTCCTTTGTCTCACTGCCTTTGGAAGGCAGCTTGGCCACATGTGTAGCCGAAACACCGCTGGGAGAAACGTTGCGGTTGCTGGGAGTTGTGATC
>NW_011494943.1:7464218-7485396 GCF_000754665.1 Bison bison bison
CGGCCCACCCGCCCGCCAGCCACGCAGGCCCCAGCAGACTTCCTTCCCTTCGGGGCCACATGCCACGGATTTCTAACCAAGGTGTGGCTGGGTGCCTCCTTCCCCAGTGAGGACGTAGCTTTTTGAAATTTATGTTGTAGAAGGGAAGCTGCCTGTCTTTAGGGATCCGGCACTTCCCACCTCTGTTCCTTGCTTCAGTCCATGTCCCTTGAGATGCTACTGTAGGATGCCTGGGTTTGACAGGATTTTACTCATTTGTATTAACATTGGGTTTCCCAGGTGGTTCAGTGGTAAAGAAGCCCCCCTCTGCATCTTCAAGTGTCTTGAATCAGATCTGTGGTTACGTTTGAAATAGTCAGCATAGTCTCCCCTTGGGAGGTGGCTCCAGCCAGAGCTTGCCTTCACATGGAGTCTGGGTGGTTCCACGTGACAGAGCCTTAGCGCCATGCGGAGCCATGGGGGCATTACTGAAGCCAGGATTTCAGAGAGACTATTCTTCTCCCCCTCCCTGCCTTTGCTTCCATCTCCAAGGCCAGCCCTGAAGCTGGCTTAGTTTGTCTTGGCAGACGCCTGTTTAACCCTTTCCTGTAGAAACCTCTCTTTGTGGAGCTGAGCCTTCCCAGCAGTGAGCTGGGAGTGAAGGCAAGTCCATTGAATCCGAAACGGCCCCACCAGCTTCCGCCCATTTTTCTGATAAGTTGAGTGTTTCCATCCACGGGCAGGCAGCCTGCCATGGCAGTGGCCCAATCCTGACCATCAGGATACAACTGAAGGAAATGTGCTGGTGATGGGCTTTCTCCTGGGCTCTCCTGGGTGTGTAGGTAAAGCAGCCCCTGCCAGGCGGCCCCCACGCAGCACTGAGTTCAGTGACTGCTGCTGAGTCTTGCGGTTCCTGCCTCTCAGTCCATGCCCCCAACACTGTCTGTCAGACCACAATGATTTTATTTTGGAGCTTGGAGCCATTTGGAATGGCTGCTTTCTGGGCATCCTGAAGTGACTCACGTGTCACAGAAAACCTCGTTTGTCCGTCAGCTTGAAGCCTTCAGGGGCCTTCTCGGGGCTTCCTTGGCTCTTGAAACAGCAGGATTGCCCACAAGTTCACAAGGCTGTCATGAGAACTAAATGAGATCTTTCACTGAAGTGCTTAGCATGATACCTAACGTTATTCCCCAAGACTGAGTTTTGTTCAGATCACGTGCCCAGTGTTTGTACCCAGTGTGCCCTGGTACGTAATAAATGCTTGATAAGTTATTTGTGGAATAAATAAATGAATTAACTTTACAATAATTCTTTTTTTGTGTATTCAAATCAGAAGCAACAAGGTAGACTTAAGGTGTTTTAAATTCAGTATTGGTGCGCGCCCCCGCCACACACACACCTTCCTGCCTACCCCGTATCAACCTTTATTGCAATTCTGCTCCTGTAGCTCCTCCACTGCCTTGCTTTCTGTTGAGTGCACACATTGAAACTACCTGTGGACTTTAACAGGTTTGGAGTCTGGGGGTTCAGCATTGCAGGTGATGTTTGCTTTGAAACCCTAAACTAGACTGAAGAAAAACTGACCACTAGCTGCTTAGGCGTGGGTGGTGGCGGGGAGGAGGGGCGGGGGTGTATGGTGTGGGGAGGAGGGGAGGTGTGTGTGTGTGTGTGTGTGGGGGAGGGGAGGGTGTGTGTGTGTGTGTGTGTGGAGGAGGGAGTTGTGTTTGTGTGTATGTGGAGGAGGGGAGGGTGGGTGTGTGAGATCAGTGTTTGAGCACCTGTTGTGGGCCGGGCACCGACTGTTGCAGGTGCTGGGAACACAGTGGTATATAAGACAGCACAGAACAGGGCAGGTGTCCTCTCGTTGGCCAGGTGGGGGTGGGGTGGAGGCCTGCTTCCTTCCCTGGTGCAGGGGAGGAGGCCGACATGGCCAGCAGAGCATGCCTGGGGCCTCAGGCCACAGTGAGGGTTCTTTTTGAGTGGGATCTCTGCTCATGGAGTGCAATGTCACCAGGGCTTTGTAACTGCTCGGGAGCCCCAGGTCTGAGAGGACAGAAGATTTGGGAGGCTTTGTTTCTCTGATCTGCCTCCCCAGCTGCCCCCTACTTTTAAGATGCAGCGTTTCATCATCGGCCAGAAAACCTAGTCTGAAACATTCTTTCCCCTGGAGCGGGGCGCGGCTGTCCTTTGCCCTCTGCTCAGAGGGTTTTCTCTGTGCCTAGTGCTCCTGAACGTGGGGAGAAAAGGCAGAGTTTAGATGTGGTGGAATCCAGCTGCCAACTTGCCTTGTCTCAGGTTGGACCCCAGAGCTTCAAGTGCACTTTGTGGGGCTGGCTCTCGGAAGGGTTGATGAAGTGTTGGCTGTAAACCTCCATCCTCGCCACCAGGAGCTGTGGCTCCTCTGCTGAGTAAACCCTCCAGCTCACGTGGCCGCACGTCCCGCGTCATGGAGCCATGTTGTTTTCACTTCCTTCCTCTGCTCTGGTCACGGTTTTGCTGGTGGCTGGAGTTTTATATTCTCTGCAGAGGAAACCACATCTCAGATTCTGTAATTCCTAAAAATGCGGCCCCTGTCACAGGGCTGTTAGATTCTTCCAAGTCTCAGACACGATTAACTGCAAAACCAAAATTGTTAGGTTCAGATCACAGCCCTCCAGGGACGGCCCCAGCCCACGGCAGCCGCCTCACACCCTGGTCAGAGGGACTTAAGCCCTGGGAGAATAGGGGGTGCAGACGGTCTGAAGAAGAGGCGTCAGGGTTCTCCTTCCTCCTTTCTCACTTGGCTTCGTGGGATGATACGGATTTTGTTTTGCTTTGTTTTTCCTGTGTCTTAACAGGACTTGAACTGGAGGGCAGAAACCAGGTTTGCCTGGTCTTTCCCCCAGGAACTGCTATGTGCGACGCGGTCCCAGGCAGGACACCCTGTCTCCACCTTCCTGAGGAACTGGGTGAAAAGCGCCCGCCGGGGTGTCTGAGGGGGCGTGTGCTGTCACGTCCAGGAGACCTGGACTCATGCCTCCCGGCTGATGCAGACAGTCATCTGTCTGATAACTGGATCTCTAGGCTGAGTTCATTTCTGTGGCCAACGGAATATCCACCTGGAGGCCAGGGAGGGTGGATTCGACAAGTCAAGGCAGGCTTCCTGTGAGCCTTCTGAAACCCTGCTGTGGGGGAAGGAAAGGAACAGTGGGTTTTTGTTACTTTTTGCTCTTGTCCTCTCCTCCCCTCCTGCCTCTTTAAGGATATACCGAGTCTCTCTCTAGCAAGTTTTGTCAAACCGGTTTCTTGAACTGCTGGCAGTTTAACACGTGAACCTTCCTTCAGTCTCCGAAGGAGATAGCCCTGTTAAATACCTCATCAGTTGTTTTTTCTAACACCATGGCTGGCTTCCAAGATAACTATCCTGGGCATTTTGTTTGTTTTTGCGCTGAGTTCCTGGTATCTGAGGCGTGACTGTCCCATGGGTCTTTGTGTTTAATGCGGAGCCCCGTCCTCGCCCTCAGAGCAGCTTCATTGGATGAAAGTTGCCTCGATGGACTGTTGAGCATAAGTGGTTCTAAAAAGCGTCTCTGGGGTATTTGACGCCTGTCCTCAGTGGTCTCACCGGACACCCTGACTCTCCTTCCTTGCTGGACTTTCTTCAGCATCCCCTAATGTCCTGCAGCCAACTCCATTCCAAGAACATATGTTGCCGTGGCTCCAGGTCCTTGTGGGGTGTAGTCCAGCCCTTTTCAGGCTCAGGTTGGGGCAGCGGGGGTTCAGGCTCCTTTCGGATCTGGAAGCACTTGGGTCGTCAGCTTTCTTCAGGGGCACCTTGGTACCAGGCCACATTCCCAGGAGCTCAGCAGACCCACAGCCCACTTGTCCACGTCAGAGGGCAGAGGAATTCCCTGCTGAAGCGTAACAAGGTGTGGCCACCAGGAGGCACAGAGTCCCATTGTTGGATTCTCCGGGGCCTTAGGAATCACACAGGCGCCTGTGACGCAAGTGGGGGATCTGAACAAGCAGACTCCAAAGCCTCGCCGTAGTCTGTGGCTCCCAGCCTGCGGAGGCTCAGTTAGGTGTTTGGCTTTTAGGGTTGTCTCAAGGCAGGAGAATCTTTGCTTGCGGTTGGGTCCCTGCGCTTGCAGATAATGTGGAGCTGGATTCCAGCTGGGAAGGGGCGAGGGTGCAGAACTTCTTTCTGGGGGGTGCTGGTTTGGAATTAAATAAAAGGCCACAGTTTCATGGGACTTGAGGTGCACGCCGTGAGAGTAGAAAAGCAGAGACTAGTTGTCATATTGAAACCAACTACCAGGTTAATTTGGGGAAGGGAGCATGTATAGAAAGATAAATCTGGGGGAAAATGAGGAGCCAGGTTAAAAAAGGAAAACCTGAAGGTAGTAGAAAAAAGACTTCCTCTCTGTGATTTTGCCCCATCATCTCTTTTTCTCCCCAAGATGTGACTAAATAAAGCTCAGATAAGCCGGCCCAGGCCCTTGTGAAACGCAGGAATCTCCGCCTCTGCCCACCCGCTCCACCTCCCATCACTGGGCAAAGGCAGGCCCAGGAGCCTCACCCCTTTTAATCTCACGAGGAGCTTATGGTGTGAACAGGTCCTTTCTCCTTTGAAGAGACTCCTCAGTTGTTTGGTGACTAACTTCCTGTGCCCCCGGAGCAGACAGCAGAATTCCCACGTGGCTGGCTTGCCTCCTTCCTTGCTGCTCTGCATTTTGGCCTCCAAAGGGCCCAGGGCAGCGCTTTGGGAAAGAGCCCTAGGAGGCCTTTGAAGAGTTAGTGCATCAGGCTTGTGGGACCAGCCAGATGGCCCCAGAGGGGAGGTAGGATGTGGCCAAGTGATGTTTTCCCACAGTGAGCACCCAGACAGCTGTCCCCTGGAGGGAGAATTAGGACCTTTATAGCCCAGCGTGCCACACACTTCAGCATGGGTTCCCCCAGAGTCACAGCTACAAAGGGATCGTTGTGGGGCCCGCTGAGACCCGCTGTCTGTGGAGGGGCTGATTGATGACCAACCTGAATTTGGCTCGGCAGCCCTCTGGGGGTGCCTCTGCTTTTTGCCCACCTGATTGGCAGGGGGCGGGTGACTGGGGGCAGTGGTTGCTAAGCAGCCTGGCCTGGACGTTATGCCCGTCCAGGTCGAATGAATAGCTGCAGTGTTCCAAAGAATGAGGGAGTTTTGGCCTATCCTAGGGACTTTTTGGAGAAGGGGGTTAAGAACTGCTGTTCTGGTCTTAGAGCCTGGGGGGTGGGGGGTTGGTGGCCTCCCTGTGCCTGCCTTCTGAGACGTCACCTTGGTGTCAAGTCACATCATATGAGTGGGGTACACAGCGCTGCCCAGCCGCCTCCACGTGCCCGTCGGGTCCACGATTGTTACTGTCTTATCTCCTCCCTCACTGATCAAAGGCAGGGGACACAAGATCCAGCCTCGTGAGCACAGCTTCTGCCACTGTGATCATTACCACGTCATGGCACCTGAGACCCCGACCTGTGTTGAGGGGCTCGGTTTCTCCAGAAATGGGGAGAACAGCTATGTTTTTACGTTTGTAAAACGTAAAACAAACATTATGCGTTTGGGGCAGCAGAAGCAAGGAAAGTAGGTGCCTAGCCATGTGACCGTGGCCAGAACTGGATTTTCTTCACTACAACACGTGGCACATCGGGCTCTTAGTTCCCCAACCAGGGATTGAACCTGTGCGCCCTGCATTGGAACGACTGGATCAGCAGGGAAGCCTTTACCTGAGCAGTGAGATCCGGAGTGGTCTGATGAGAAACCTTTGCCCCCAGGGCTCTGTATACCTCCAGAACAGAGGACACGGCGTGGTAGTGGGTTCTGGGGGCAGGGGCTCGCATAAAGGATCAGAGAGCTTTCTTTGGAGAGACCGAGCTAGTGTGAAGAAAACCAGCAGGTGAGCTGGGAGACGGAGCCAGGCCGCCTTGCGCTGGGCTGTCCTGAGGGCGGTGTGTGACTCCCTGATGGTCTGCTGCCTGCCTGCCCCCAGTTCCATGAACTGCCCCCTTGTGATAAGGCCTCCCTTTTTTGCTGAAGCTGAAAGTGAGAAAAATCTCTTGGGAGGAGATAGCCTTTTGCGTTTTGGTCTTGAGATTCTCTAGCCACGTCTTGTTTCCTGGGCACCAGGCGGGGTGCTGTGTGCTGGGGCGGCTGGCCAGGCCCGGGGGAGCCGTGGGCAGGGTCCAGGTTTGCAGGTGATGGCTGGCTGGCTGCTGGTTGCTCTCCTTGGCATTGGGGGTGCTGTCACTGCTGGAGGCCATGGAGGAGACACTGAAGCAGGTGGCTGGAGCATCCCGGCTGCTCTGATGAAGGAAGAAGGCATATTCGGAGGTTCAGGGGTCTCAGGAACCCCAAAGTGTCAGCTCGCTAAGTTCCTTGCAATGCTTCTACCTTTTCTCCTTCCTAGAAAATCCTGAGTGGTGTCAGTAAGGAGAGTGACTCTGGGTCGGGAGCCGCACACTTACTCCTTGTGTTTTCCTTTTTCCTTGCAGGATAACCCAGAAGTAGAAAAACGAGATCCCCAGGAATTAGTTGGTGAGTACCCTGGGGTGGAAGGTGCCAGGGACAGGTCTCTGAGCCTCACCCAGAGCCAGCTGGCTTCCAGCCACGCAGGTGGTTTCTCTCTGCTTCCACCGAGGCAGCAGCTCAGCTGCGAGCCTGTCTCTGGACTCTGACTCTCAGGGCCTTTGGCATTTCCTAAGATGTCTGGGTGAGACACCCAGAGAACAATTCTTTGAAAACCGTATTTATGGTGCGTTTCATGGAGCTTTGGTCAGTTGCCAGTGTCGTCAAGAGGGACTCGGGCCCCTCCAGCTGGGAGCTTGTTCTCCTTGTGCTGTGCGCCTGGCCTCCGGCCTTGGACCCCCCGAGCCTCTCCACTGGCATATTCACGGGCTCAGGGCGCAAACATGTGGCCTCTGCTGGCATGCTGCTCTGTCCCCGGGAGGGAGCATGCCTCCCAGCCCTGGAGCCTGGGGCCCTCTGTGTAACTGGCCAGGGCGGTTTCGGTTCTGGAATGCGGCCCGCGTGTCATCCCAGCCCCGTGTTAGCCCAGCCTCTTCAGCCTTTCAGGAGGTCTCTCGACTCCTTTCATTTCTGCCATGGACTTTGTCAGGGCTCCCCCGAGGCCTGGCCCAGCCTCACGTTGTCGGGGGTTGGCCCTCCCCCTCCGTGGCGAGACTGCCCATCTCTTCCCGCCCACTCAATCCTCACAAAGCGGGGTTCCTGCTCCCCTCGCCCAGATGGCGCCTTTGCGGCTCACTCGCCCTGCCCGGGTGAGCCCCAGGCTGGAAATGTTGTATCCAGCAGCCCCTCCAACCTGTCCTTTTTCTGGACAGGATGCCTTCACCAGGAATGGCAGGTGGGGACCCATCCTGGTTATCGTGACTGAAAGACCTAAGCATCATTCGTTACGTTTGTCTCCTGAGGGAAAGACTGGGTAGGACCTTGACCACGTGGAGAAGCCCAGATGCTCAGCGGGATTCTGCCCTTCAGCCCCGGGTTTTCTGATGAATGGGGTATGAGTCTTTCCTATTAAAAAAAAAACCCAAATTTTCCTAAAACCGAAGAGCCTGATCTTGGGAAAATGGTGCCATAGGGGCAGTGCAGTTGGCTTCACAGGCAGAGGGAGCAGAGCAAGCCCCCTGGGAAACCCGTGGCCTTCCCCGAGCAGGCGGTCCACGGGGCCGGCCCTGGACTGCAGCCTCAGCCTCGCTGTCACGGCAGGACGGAGTGGGGGCGGAGCCGCCCCCAGGAACGCAGCCAGGCAGCGCTCTCTGCTCCTACTAGCGGCGCTCGCTTGGCAGGAATGTGTGTGGGCTTCAGCCACCTCGGCCCTAAACTCGTCGATAAACAGCTTTGACTTTGCCTCTCCTTGTCACCGTTTGAAAGCAGCTTTGTGAGGGGCAGCTTACATAAAGTGGAACCCCCGCCACAGTCCTGACGAAGATGTCTCTGTGACTGTAGAGTGTTCCCTGTGCCATCCCCTTGCACACGTTTCCTCCGCTGGCCTCAGGCAGGCAGTGATCTCTTTTCTTCACTATAGTTTTGTCTCTTTAGAGTTTCTCATACATCTTCGGCTGGGTAATTCTTTGCTGTGGCAGCCTGGCCTGTGCGTCGTACAGTGTTTTAGCAGCATCCTTGGTCTCTGCCCACCACCAGAGGCCAATAGCAGTCTCCACTCCCTGCCAGATACAACAACGAAAAATGACACTGCTGCTGCTAAGTCGCTTCAGTCGTGTCCGACTCTGTGTGACCCCACAGACGGCAGCCCACCAGGCTCCCGCGTCCCTGGGATTCTCCAGGCAAGAACACTGGAGTGGGTTGCCATTTCCTTCTCCAATGCATGAAAGTGAAAAGTGAAAGTGAAGTCAGTCAGTCGTGCCCGACTCTTAGCGACCCCGTGGACGGCAGCTCACCAGGCTCCTCCATCCATGGGATTTTCCAGGCAAGAGTACTGGAGTGGGGTGCCATTGCCTTCTCCGAAAAATGATTCTGGACATTGCCACATGTCAACTTGGAGGCAAAATTGCCCCTGCCCAAGAACCATTAATACAGATGGACTCCTTGTTTGTTTGTTTTGTCTGGCTTATTCATTTCCCATAATGTTCTTGAGACCCTTCCATGTTTTTGAGCATATCCATAGTTTTTTTTTTTTTTTTTTTGATTGGTAATATTATTTCATTGTGGGGTTACACCACAGTTTCTTGAATCCATTCTCCCATAGAAAACATGGGTGAAACTTGAAGCCTCCTAGTTTGGATTCCTGTTCCCATTTCTCACTGAGGAGGGGGTGGATGACTTGCAGAGTGGCTTCCGCTCATGGCGCCCTGGGTGTCCCCCTTTTGCCTGGGCCCAGCGCCTTCCGTCCTTGCCTCTGGATGGAGGACTCAGGTTGCTCCACTGGTGTGGACAGCGTTTTCACTTGTGTAGACAGGCCCAGGTTTAGTGGAGCAAAGCCGAGCAGAGAAGCTGGCTAAGGGCTCCCCAGCGCTGTAGCTGCTTGACAGGTGAGTGGACACCCAGTCCTCCCCTCCAGGTGCCCCGTGGGCGGTCCTGGAGCAGTGGCCCTGGGGCGGTCATCCACTTGAGTTCTCTGTGTCTCTGGTGAGGCAGAGACACTCCGCTGCCTCCTGCTTCCAGCCCCACAGCACCCACCAGGCGTGCCTTGACTCCCGCCGTTACACACGCCCCGCTGACGAGCCGCGCCTGTGCAGATCCATGCCTGGCAGCTGTGGATACCTGCGCTGCTTTGTGAGGTGGGCGTGCACCCAGGGTGAATCACGCTGACGGCAGCAGGCTTCTCAGAGCCTGAGTACAGTGCCCGCCCAGAACACACCAGCAGACCCAGAGCAGCCACAGACCTGGGCTGCCCCCGAGGGCCTGGACACACGTCTCGGTGTGTTTCCAGGGAGGTTGATTTGAGGCAGCTGTGGCGGCTCCAGCAGCCCTATGTGTGGGTCTGATGTCTTCTGCTTCAGATGCATTCTGAGACTTAGGAAGGACAGAGTTGCAGGAAGATTGCTCCTGAAATCTGCAAGAGAAACTTGTACCGCGTTTTCTGAATGTGTGCCTTCATTCGCCATTGTTCCAGAGAGGAACTCTCTGTTCCCAGCCCAGTCCCAGCCCACGAGCTTGGGAGGACTCTCCCCTCCCTGTCACTCTTGGGTGGGTGGGTTGCTAATGGCAACAGCGGCACGCCCTGTTTTTCCAAAAGGCTTTCCTGGCAAATGCCAAAGGGCGCTCTTTGTCTCTCTGTCACGTGCACACACACACTCCCCACCCAGGGGAGCCGTCTCCCCCTGCTGTGCACCCAGAGCCTGCCCTGGCCTTCCTGGCTTTTGGTGCTGATGCTTATGAAACGCGAGAGCCAGCACAGCCCAGGCAGTCCCACTCTCAGCCAGCCTCTGCAGCCTGCTTGAGCCTCCAGCTTAGAACGCCTGCCTCTCCCAGGGCTGGGAGGAAGGAGGAAGTTGGGATGAGATCAGGGTGTCACCCTTGCTTCAGGAGGCAGGAGACGGAAGGGGCTGAGCAAAGAGAAGCACACGGCCCCATGGTGGAGCGTGGTCCCAGACCGCACTGGTGTCTCGGTCCACAGCAGGATGACACGCCGACGCCCTGCTCTGGGGCACATCCAGGGAGGCTCCTCCGACAGTGAGAATCGGCACGTGTAGCCTTGCTGGGAGATGGTCCCTGGGCTCGAGCTCCAGCCTCAGTGTGTGCAGGCTCGTTTGGCAGCAGCTGAGAAGTGAAGCTCAAAGCAGAAATCAAAGCACCTTATCTGCTAAGAAAATATTAATCCAGCCCCAGGAGAGAAGGGAAAGGCTCACCCGGCCGTCCACTGGTAGTCTAGGCGGCCATTTAGGGGCTGAGAGAGTCCCGCCAGGGCTGGCACATGTCGGTGCCCAGTGGGTACTTGCTGGGTGTTAGTGGTGCTGGGTTGTCCATTCTTTGCCTTCATCCTGCCCCACCCTGCTCCGCCTGCTGTTTGCTCATTGCATAGTCCTTTTCTTGAGTGAATGCCTTGAAAAGCACAGACAGAATCTTACAACAAGCAGCACATTGTCTGGGTGATCCAGAGCACGACTCTGCAGTTGCCAGGGTGGCTGGAGGCAGCAGGGAGGGGAATGGAGGGAGAGAGAAACGGGTGGGCAAGGGCACATTGCCAAGGGAATTGTCCCTTGGGAGCTGTGGGTCTTCACTTCAGAATCAGGCCTGTTGTTCCCAGGAATGAAGTGGACCGAGTGAGGGTTGATTGATTTACTGCTGAAGGACCCGAAGCTAATAACCAGCAGGTCGTTTTGTATTGAATAGATGTCATTTATGTACAAAGCAGTTTTGAATGCTGAGTCCCGAAGCCCAGGGAACCCTGAGCTTCTGGTGGACCCTGGGTAGCAGAGCCTGAGACAGAAGGACAGCACCAAGCAGCTCTGAGTCCCCAGGATCCTGGGAGGGTGTTTCAGGGGCAGAGCCCGTGGGAGGCAGAGCCTTGTGCGCATGTCTTCCCAGCCCTGAGCTCACAACTTCACATTGGTAGCTTGAAATTGATTGGCCATGACGGGAGAATTTACACCAGAGAAAGGGGCAGATGGCTGCGGGTCATGGGTCTGCCCCTCCCACCTCCCAGCACCACAGTCACCAGCACCCCAGGACACAGTCCTTCCTCTGGGCCTGGCTGTGATATGGCCGCTCGCGCCCTCTGCCTGAACTTCTTTCCCCACTGCACCTCCTGGCTCCTTCAGGTCATTTAAGTTCAACTCAGATGCACCCTCAGAGAGCCACTCTGCATGCCCTGTTTTACCATTTTGTAGTGTGTGATCCCTCCTTGAAAACACTTTATGTACCTTTCTTGTCTTGAAGGGTTTTTTATTGTCCATGTCGGGCCCCCACCCTGACCCTCCCGCGCACCCACAGAACTCCTCTGTTCTCTCTGCAGCCTCCTTTTCTGAAAGAGTCCGGAACATGTCACCTGATGAGATCAAGATCCCTCCAGAGCCCCCTGGCCGGTGCTCAAACCACTTACAGGTACGTGCACGCTCAGCTGCTGAGGCCCGTGCAGACTGGGCGGGTGTCTGGCTGGGTCTGACTTTAAGCGGCTTCTGGAAAAGAAACAGCCCAAGTGGGAAGGAGCCTGCAGTCCTGGTGACCTCACTTAGGCCGCTCCCAGGAGCCGGCGCCCTACCCCCGGCTGCCTCTGCAGCCTCAGCTGGGCCCCCGCCTGCCCCGGGACACTGCCAGCAGAGCAAACAACATGCCTGTTCTGGGCATCCTTGAGCCCAGGGAATGTCTCCGAAGGAACTTGGCTAAGAACCTGAGGGGTCATCAGAATGTTCAAGAAACAAGTAGGAATGCAAATGCTGCTGCTAAGTCGCTTCAGTCATGTCAGACTCTGTGTGACCCCATAGACAGCAGCCCATCAGGCTCCACCGTCCCTGGGATTCTCCAGGCAAGAACACTGGAGTGGGTTGCCATTGCCTTCTCCGCAAATGCACACGCGTGTAAATGCATGCACTTCAGTCCTCGTTTTCCTGAAATGGCGGTTCACTGGCTTCCTGTCTGATGATCCCTGACTTGCGGAGATGGAGTGTGGAGTGCGCTCACCTCGGGAGCAGGCCCTCAGGGAACAGCTGGCCTTACTCCTCCCTGTCAGCCTCAGTGGCGGTTTCTCCTTGTCCCTCTGCGTGTTCCCCTTTGAAGGGGACCTTGTGACAGTAGGGCAGACACCCACGGCTGCCCCCGAGCGGGGCCTCTGGCTACGCCGCTAGCGCTCGCACACGCTGACGGACGGGGCTGGGGCTGGGCATGCGGCGACCTGGGTGGGTGCCGAGCGGGGCTGGGCTGCCGCACACAGTCCCTTCTCTTCCTGGAAACCCCTTCCCTTGGCTGAGTCGTCTCCCCACCACCACCACATACCACCCCACCCCCAGCCCCGTGCCACTCACGCTCCAGGCAACAAGCCGCAGCCTAAGGACAGTCCAGCAGTCACCAGGCAGAGATAGCCAGCCCCAGCCTTGAATATCAAAATGTTTCTCCTTTTTAGATCCTGCTAGTGGTAGAAACCATGACACTGAGCAAAGGTTTTAGTTCCCCTGAGATAGGAGAACCCACCTGACGGCCGAGGGCGCACAGAGAACTCATCTGTAAGATACAGCAGTGCCCCCACCTGCCGAGCCTTCCTGGAAGGCCTGCCTCCATCACCTGCAGAGCGAGGACACAGAGGCATGCGCTCGGCTTCTCTCTGCCTGGCAAACATGTTACAGACCTCTGTCTCCAGCTCAGTGCTTCCCCTGGGCAGTCTTGACTCCTGACAGGAGTGGGTCTCCTTTCCTGACGTTCCAGAGGACCTCGCTCAGGCCCTGCCCCCCCGCCCACCTCCTCTTGCAGGTGAAGAGCACCCCAAGTGGTTTCCTCCTGGACAGTCTGTGTTTAGCTGCCACTAGTTGGGGAGGCTGCCGAGAGACCCTGCCCTGGGCCAGCGCCAGCCTCGCTGGGTAAGCCTGCTCCTCCTCCGAGGTGGCCCGGCCCTGAGGCTTGGGTTCCTGGGGCCTCTTCAACTCCCCGGGCAGCCCTGACGCCATCTGTTGCTGGCATCGTCTCTGTGGGCCTCAGGACACCTGTAACACTGGCCTGGACCCTGCCAGGTGGTTCTCTGGTTTCCCATTGAGCCAGAGAACAGAGCTTGAGGGGAGACTGGATGAGAAACTGGCTCTTGACCCCCAGCAGTGCCTCTTGGTAAAGTGACAAGGACTGGCCAGCTGTGAGCCTCCCCTCAGAGGACACTGGGGAGGCTTGTGACACCTCTCCTGCCTTCCCAGGTCTCCTGCTGGGTCTTAACCCCATGTTAAAATTAAAATCCAGCATTCAGCCCCCACCTGTCAACACTAACTCTTGAAGCTCCTCTTCAGATGATTCAGTAGCTGATCCCCAAGTGGGGTTTGTTCACTGTCTTCTCCATGGCTTCTCTAGCTCCAGCTTCTTATTCCTCCCGCTGCTGACCACCCAGAGGGGATCAGGAGAAAGCACAGCGAAAGCAGACTGGTCTCTGTCTGTCTCGTCTGCACTGGGTGGAGGAAGACCGTCTGGCCGGAGCAGGGCTTCACGTGGCTCCCCCAGGCCCTCGTGTCCACAGCACATGACCACAGGCTGGGATCGTGAGGGGTTCCGTCACCATCGTCTTTTTGTCCCCCTTCTGTAGGACAAGATCCAGAAGCTGTATGAGCGGAAGATAAAGGAGGGGATGGACATGAACTACATTATCCAGAGGAAGAAGGAATTTCGGAATCCCAGGTGAGTTTTCTGTGAGCCAGCAGGGGGACGGTGGGAGGGGTGATGTTGGACCGGGGACAGGAATGCCCCCAGAGAGGTGCAGGGAGAGGCCCTGCTCAGATCCCAGCTGAGCCCAAAGGGACTGTCACTCGGACTGCGTTAACCTTGCTGAGGCTTCGTCTGCCGTTGAAGAGCCAGGCAGCAGGTGCGGAGGGGAAGCCTCGAGACGTGGGCTGGTGGTTCTGCCTGGGCTCTCATTCCCTCCTCCTGGAGTGCGTGATCTGAGGCCTTAGTGTCCTCAGCTGTGCGAGGAGGGGATTATCTAGATGGTCACCCCAGGTCCTCCTACCTCTAGAAAGTTGTTGACTCTGTATGCAGGTTTGACAAACAGACCTGTGTCTCGGTCTCACTCTGTCCAGTGTTCAAGCAAGTGACACACCCAGGAAAGAGCCTCGTGTGCCGATTGGCGAGAGCTGCCCTTGCCCCTGTGGGCCTAAATGGGGAGGCCCCAACCCAGCCCCACAGGCTGAAGGTCTGATGTCCAGTTGAAACCTCATCTTGACACCATACTCGCTCTGGCCACTGGCCCCAGTCCCTCTCTGTGGAAGGTTGGAAGGCCAGAAGTGACTTTTAATGTCAAGTCAGTGGACATTTGCCCTCCTGTTTGGAAACTTGTTTAGAATAGTTCAACTGGGCTAAAGACTTGGTCTGCACGCAAGTGCTAAATGGCTCTGACCTCCTGGAATCCGGTGCTACGCAGGGCCTCGGGCTCAGGCCCACTCAGCACCCTGTGGTCTTCTTTTTTCAGCATCTATGAGAAGCTCATCCAGTTCTGTGCGATTGACGAACTCGGCACCAACTATCCAAAGGTATGTGCCACCTGCAGAGGCGGCGGGTGAGGGAGGGGACCCAGGGCCCTGCGCCCTCTCCACTGGCTTCAACCTGGAGCCACTGAAAGGTCCGTGTGGCACGCTGCCAGCAGAGGAGAGCTGTCCCCCTCTCCCTTGTTTGAGCCCGGGGCCTCTGCTGGTTGGACTCGCCGTGCCGCGTAGATCAGCCGTCCACAGTGCTTTTCTGCCCTCACTTTCCTAAGAAGGGTTGGCTGGAGACAGGATAGCATCTGAGCCTCCCTGCCCTTGAAGGCCAGAGACTCCAGGCCAGGAAGATCCATGGAAAGACTTGGGGAGAAGCATGTGGTTTCTGAGTCATTTCCATTTATTGGCCCTTTCTGCAACTTTGACAGAGAAGGCAATGGCACCCCACTCCGGTACTCTTGCCTGGAAAATCCCATGGACGGAGGAGCCTGGTGGGTTGCAGTCCATGGGGTCACTAGGAGTCGGACACGACTGAGCGATTTCACTTTCACTTTTCACTTTCATGCACTGGAGGAGGAAATGGCAACCCACTCCAGTGTTCTTGCCTGGAGAATCCCAGGGACGGGGGAGCCTGGTGGGCTGCCGTCTCTGGGGTCGCACAGTTGGACACGACAAGCGAGTTAGCAGCAGCAGCAGCAACTTTGAACTTTTCTTTTTCAGGATATGTTTGACCCCCACGGCTGGTCTGAAGACTCCTACTATGAGGCATTAGGTGGGTAGCCGTTCATCTGCCTGCTCACCCATCCATCTGTCCCTCCAGTCATTAGGCAACACAGGTTTCAGGGTCTCCTCCGTGTTCGGCCATGTCTGAGGAGCTGACTGTGCAGCCTTGAACCATCCAGACCCCCATCCCTGACTTAAGAAGCTTACAACACAGCGAAGAAGACAGGATCAAAGGAGTGATTCCAGCAATAACGAGTGGAGTGATGAAGATGCAGGCTGGGCCACCTAACCAGGGGCCAGGGGAGGGTGGGCAGCCTTGTGGAGGACACTGTCCGAACAAGGTCTGAAGGTGCACAGAGGCTGGCCCAGCAGGTGTGGGCGGGTCCCAGGCAGGGGGCCGGCTGGGAAAACTGGGAGGAGTTTCAAGGGGCCCGCTCCCTCGGGTGCCAGGTCCCAAAGCAGCGGCCTGTGGACCACCAGATCTGGCCCGTGGTGTGTGTTGTTGGCCCCTATAAGTTCTGTCTTGCTTTAATTTGAATTTAGTGCTAGTGTTTTATCTAAAAATCCAGAGACTTCTCTGGTGGTCAAGTGCTTAAGACTCCGCACCTCCACTCTAGGGGGCTCAAGTTTGATTCCCTGGTCAAGGTACTAAGATCCACGTGCTGTGCAGCCAGGCCAGAAAAGAAACAGTGCAAATCTAAGATCCCGGTTGCTGAGGAGGTGGTTACCCTAGGCCAGCATTCCCCCGTGGCTGGAGCCCAGGAGCAGCTCACCCCTCCAGACGGTGCGCAGCCCCAGCGTCGGGGCCTTTGGACTGTGAGGCCCAGCTTCGTGCTGGCTGAGGGCTGGCTCGTGACTGCCCATCACAAAGCGATGCTGCAAGCAGGAGCCCCGGGAGAGCGGCAGGCAGCCGTCTGGGCTGCTTTGGCCCAAATTACCTTCTTGTTTAATCCGCTGCTCTGTGACTACCTGTCCTGTCTTCATAGCCAAAGCCCAGAAGATTGAAATGGACAAGTTGGAAAAGGCCAAAAAGGAGCGAACCAAAGTAAGTGATGGGTGGACGTCCTGATGAAGGGGGCAGCTGTCTGAGGCGCATGGGCCCTGCAGGCTGAGCCAGGGGGCTTCCCTTACCCCCACCCCCCACCGCTGGTTCATCACCCGGCGACACTGTGAGCAGCCTTAGATGTGCTGGATTTTAAGCCTCCATGACTCAGCTTGAAGACGCTTCCCAGGCTGCTTCCACTTGGTTTCTCGGGACTTAATGTTGGCTGCATTATGTCCCCTCCCCCAACACACACCCTTATAGCTGCCGAGCCCTGGGGGCTTTCTCCCTTTGGGCCCATCGGCAGTCTCCTCAGCCTAAACGGAGGAAGTACGTCCTTCCCAGGGCGCTCTGGTCTGTGCCGTTCTTGGCTTCCAGCACTGGCCTCTGCAGCCCGCCTGAGTGCTTCCGTGTGCCTCCCGTGGCCAGGTGACCCCTCACGTCAGGACCCTGAGCGTGCTGCTTGCCTCTGGTCTCGGTCCTTCAGGGGACCGAAACTTGACCGTGAGACCAAGTCCTCTGGGCTGTGCCCTTTCTGACCGGAGTCTCAGAGAGAGAACACAGCCGCAGGACGCCCGCCCTTCCACCTGTGGTTTAGCCTGGTCCTCCTCCCGCAGCACATGTGGCCTCCAGGACGTGTGTCCCCTGCCCCCCTCCCTGGGGCCACAGGGTTGATCTCTCTGGGAGCTGGTGCTGGGGCGATCAGGGGTCCTCATTCTTAACCCTTGATTGAATTTGCCAACTCTCTCTCCTTCCCCCTTTCCAAACCCCAGGCTTGTTGCAGGGACGTGTCTGCAGCACCTGGGGGCCGGAGCTGTCCTTCCCCTGTGCGCATGGGCACCGCCTCCCCCGAGGTGTGAGGGCGGGGCCTGGGCGGGCAGGGGTGCCCCAGCAGCGCAGAGATGGCCATGGCGGGAGGGGCCTGGTGTCTGCGGGAAGCTCTCTTCCGAGGATTAACCGTCCTCTCCAGGCGCCTCTCCAACGCTTCCCCTGCTGGACAGTCACAGCTGGTTCTCAGCGCTTCCCTCGTGCAGTGCCAAATTGCCTCCTGTGCCCCAGGAGCAGACAGCTGGCAAAAAGATGTGGATGCGCACTGTGCGCAGGTCCTGACTAACGAACGTCCCTCTCACCCCCAGATTGAGTTTGTGACGGGCACCAAGAAGGGCACCACGACCAACGCCACGGCCACCACCACCACCACGGCCAGCACAGCCGTCACAGGTACAGTGGCTCCGCTCCCCGCCTCCCCCGCAGACGCAGCCAGGGCCTTCCCGCCTTATCTGCGGGAGCAGGGCGGTGGCGCTCTGGGCCTGGGGTGGGTCCCGGCTCCCCAGCTGCCCTCGGCTTCCTGGGGCTGTCCCTGCCGTTTGTGCTCCCTGGTCTCAGACCACTGGCCTAGGTGGGCCCTGACTTCTCTCTGGCCTCGTCCCCAGATGCCCAGAAGAGAAAGAGCAAGTGGGACTCAGCCATCCCGGTGACGACCATAGCCCAGCCCACCATCCTCACCACCACGGCCACCCTGCCAGCTGTTGTCACCGTGACCACCAGCGCCAGCGGCTCCAAGACCACCGTTATCTCTGCCGTGGGCACCATCGTGAAGAAGGCCAAGCAGTGACGCGAGGGACCCCAGGGACCGGCTTAGGGTGGCTCGGACAGTCCCCCCTCAATGGAGGGGAGGAGCCACTCTGGGACCTGACGAGACCGCGGCCTCTGGGAGGTTCCACATTGTACATTTCAGGACTGGGACCCGTTCCTCTCCCTCCTCCCTGCGAGGAACTCCGGGTGGCATTTGGCCTGGAAGAGACGGGGCTGCAGAGGAGCGGGGCTCTGGACGGCGTCCCCGCCACGGGGTCTGCGCCCGATTAAAAGTGCCGCGTCCTCACGTCTCAGCATCTTGGATGCCCTGGTCTCTTCACAGTCTGTTTTCAGGCAAATGTGAAAACTCAAGTGTCCTCTCGTCTTCTCGGTTGGATCCTCACCTCGGGGTTGACAGTGGGGTGACCGCAGCCTGCAGCCGGCTCAGAGGGGGTGGCCCGAGAAGTCACCTCGGTCATTCCCAGTGAACGTCTCTTGGCACAGGCAGGCAGGGGTAGAGGGGGGAAGGCCCGGGCTCCCGCTGCCCTGGTCCTGGAGCTCTGAACCCCACCAGCTGTCAGGAGCCCAGCCTGTCCTCCCCTGGGCGCAATTGAGCCCTCCTCCAACCACCTCTTGGACACACCCTGGCCTTTGAAGTCTCACCAGTCACCAGAAGGGCGGGAGCTGACCCCTGACCCTCGCAGGGAGGGGGCAGGTTGCAGTGGGGAGATGAGTCACCTCCTGGCCTGGCTGGGCAGCCATTCATTGTTTACGTTAAGTCCAGCTCCTGGGAGGATCTGCCACCCCACCCTTCCTGTGCCTGTTATCTCTGCCCCACAGCAGCCCTTGGGCAGCGCCAGTGGCCGCTGGGCTCCTCTGGGGCCAGAACAGATTTCCCAGCAGCTGCCAGGTCTGGAGTCCCGGGTCTGGAGGGAAAGAGTGCTTTTCCTGCTCTCAGGCAGCTCTCTCCCCACCAGCGGAAGGGCCGAGCGTCAGAGAAGGAAGCGAGGCTGTGAAGAGCTGACCTGCTTCCCCAGAGTGGGCAGGGGTTCAGAAAAGTGGTCCCCAGGAGGCACCGGATGCTGGTGCATGACTGGGGGAGTGTGACGACCCAGCCCTGCGGCCCCCAGAGTAGAGATGGAGCCACCCCTGCCCCTCCCCACAAACACATCCCCAGCTGCAGAAGAGGGCATGTCTCCCTGTTCTTTGAGGAACTTCGCAGCCCTCAGACATAGAGAGAGAGAGGGCTTCCCGCCTGCAGCCTCCGCCAGGGCCCCAGGGAGCTCATGTGGCGGCAGCTGGGACCTCGGAGTCAGCACCTCTGCTCTGGAGCCCAGGTTAAAACAAATTGTGTTTGAGTCATGTGTGTCTCAGGCCTTTTGCTCTGTAAGTCTTCTCTGTCAAATCATGGTAATAAAGCTTTTTGAGCTGGTTGTGAGGAACCTACGAGATGATTTATGCATCGCTGTTGTTGCTCAGTCATGTCTGACTCTGCAACCCCACAGACTGTAGCCCACCAGGTCCCTCTGTCCATGGGGTTTCTCAGACAAGAATACTGGAGTGGGTTGCCATTGTGTTCTCCAGGGGATCTTCGCAACCCAGGGATTGAACTTGTGTCTCCTGCATTATCAGGCACTAGTGGCTAACTTACCACTGAGCCACCAGGGATACGTTTATAGAGTACTCTATCCAGGCTTGTTGTTGGTCAGTCCAGCTCCTCCTTGTTTTAGACCAAGGAGGGAAGCACCCTCTAGAGATGATAAAATCAGCCTGGATCATGGCCTTCGACTGTCCTCCAGGCCCTCCCAGACGTGCCACCGAGCCATCCGATCAGTAATGGCTATTCCCCCTCGGGGCCCCAGTCACAAGGGCCCTGGGGAGAGAAGTCTGGGAGTTGGACAGCCCGGAGTTAGAGCTGTTCCACTTACTAGCCTGGTGAGTGGGTGAAGGTCTTTAGTCCTGCTGAATTTCGGTTAACTCTCCTGTGAATCGGGTCTAGTGCCTGCCCACTGTAGTCCCACTGAGCCACAGGGGCAGGTTCTCGGCCTTCTCTGAAGGCTGGGTGTCCCAGAGTGCCCTGTCCTTGCTCACAGCCTGTCCAAGCTGAACTCTACTCCCGCCTACCCACACAGCCCCACCCTCTCCCCAAGGTCCCCATCTTGGGTGATGGCATCAGGATTACCCTGGGCTCGCCACTGCACCCTGGACCCCAATGCTCTCCCCTCACCCTGTGGGTCACTTCAGGAACCCCTCCCCATCATTGTCACTGCTGCCCCGGCCCCCAGTTGCTCTCGCCTCATCTGCTGACTCGAACTCTTCCATCCAAGCTCCAGTCTGGCCAGCATCTTCCTGCCCCCCAGCTCTTACCTAGTCACATGGTCTCCCACTGACCACAGGAGAACCCACATCAGCCAGGCAGGCAAGGCCACCAGCATTCTCATCACCCCTCCAGCCTTTCCCCTCCTCCCCACCCCCCACACCCCCATGCTTGGCTCCTCCCAACTTTCTCACTCCCAACCTCAGCACTGACACTTGGAAGATTTTCTTAATTGCAGGTCAGTTCAGTTCAGTTGCTCAGTCCTGTCCGACTCTTTGCGACCCCATGAATCGCAGCACGCCAGGCCTCCCTGTCCATCACCAACTCCTGGAGTTCACCCAGACTCAAGTCCATCGAGTCAGTGATGCCATCCAGCCATCTCATCCTCTGTTGTCCCCTTCTCCTCCTGCCCCCAATCCCTCCCAGCATCAGAGTCTTTTCCAATGAGTCAACTCTTCACATGAGGTGGCCAAAGTACTGGAGTTTCAGCTTTAGCATCATTCCTTCCAAAGAAATCCCAGGGCTGATCTCCTTCAGAATGGCCTGGTTGGATCTCCATGCAGTCCAAGGGACTCTCAAGAGTCTTCTCCAACACCACAGTTCAAAAGCATCAATTCTTCGCCGCTCAGCCTTCTTCGCAGTCCAACTCTCACATCCATACGTGACCACAGGAAAAACCATAGCCTTGACTAGACGAACCTTTGTTGATAAAGTAATGTCTCTGCTTTTGGCTATGCTATCTAGGTTGGTCATAACTTTCCTTCCAAGGAGTAAGCGTCTTTTAATTTCATGCTGCAGTCACCATCTGCAGTGATTTTGGAGCCCAAAAAAATAAAGTCTGACACTGTTTCCACTGTTTCCCCATCTATTTCCCATGAAGTGATGGGACCGGATGCCATGATCTTCGTTTTCTGAATGTTGAGCTTTAAGCCAACTTTTTCACTCTCCACTTT
>NW_011494943.1:7485496-7492950 GCF_000754665.1 Bison bison bison
CAAGAGGCTTTTTAGTTCCTCTTCACTTTCTGCCATAAGGGTGGTGTCATCTGCATATCTGAGGTTATTGATATTTCTCCCGGCAATCTTGATTCCAGCTTGTGCTTCTTCCAGTCCAGCGTTTCTCACGCAGGTCAGATTGTCTTAATCTTTTCCTGATTTCCCCCGGACGTTAGTTGCTCTTTTCTCGGTGCTCCCTACTCTTTCTTGCATCTCAGATAACACTACTGCCTTGCAGCATCTGTCCACACAGCCCAACAGCACTGTCGCAAGTGCCCGGCATGAGATAAGAGCCCAGGTGATGCGAGGGATGGAGGGGGCGTTTTTTGGCCACACCATGCAGCATGCAGGATCTTAGTTCCCAGATAGGTGAGGGTTAAACCCATGGCCCCTGCCTTGGGAGCACTGAGTCTTAACCACTGGATCAGGCTTCCAGGGAAGTCCCTGTATTCTCTAATTTTATGCATGAGGGGTTTTTTTGTTGTTCTTTTTTTTTAAAATCAGGGTGTGGGAGGTGCATACAGAGAAACAGTTTGTTTATTTAAGGCAGGAGCAAGGCAGAGACACACACCTGCAGAGAAAGGGTGTGGGTGTTCTCCCTAATGTGAAGGAACGCCTTTATGCATGTTGAAAATCTCCAGGGACTTCCCTGGTGGTCCAGTGTTAAGATTTCCACACTTCCACTGCAGGGGGCGCAGATTCGATCCTTGGTCAGGGAAGTAAGATCCCACAGGCCTTGTGACCAAAAATATAAAATCTTTATAATTAAAAAAAAAAGTCAAGGTCCTTTGAACATAAAGAATAAGAAAGGTAGCTGTGACCAGATTTGGAATGGTCCTCAGGAGAAATGAAGGGCAAGGTGCTGAACAGTGCAGGGAATATGCTTTTGTGTAAGACAGGGAGGAAATACAAAACCTAAAGTACAGAGAGGAAAGAGACAAAGAAAACTCATTTTAAATTTGAATTGGAAATATCAATATGAGCTCATGATTCAAATCAGCTATGTCCTTCGGAAGGACCCAGAAGCAATGGCTGGCCCCGTGTAGCAAGGGGCACATGTAGCATCCGAATCTTACCCTTCCCTCCCAAAAAGGAACCAGGGCTGCTCGCAGAGAAAGGGCTAATCCAGAAATCTAAGTGGAACTCCACCAGTGTGTCCCAGAAAGCAGGGAGGACTGCAAGGAGGGTTTCAAAGGTCAGAGGAACTGGTTTGAAAAGACCTCCCGCTGACCAATTATTGTGAAAAAAGAAAAACTCCCTTGCTGACTGTACACTGCTAAGCTCTCACACCAAGTGCGCGGGCTTTTCACAACCAAACACTTCTAATGCCAACTGCCCAGAGTCAGCACCAACCCCAGAGGTGAAAGGGGCTCCATCCCATAAGACTGTCTCCTACCCAGAAGCAAATTGTAAGTCCTGGCCTCCTCGACTTCCAACTGACTGGCTGTAAATTGGGGGTTCCCACAGTACTCTTGCCGGGAAGATCCCATGGATGGAGGAGCCTGGTAGGCTGCAATCCACTGGATTGCTAGGAGTCAGACACGACTGAGCGACTTCACTTTCACTTTTCACTTTCATGCATTGGAGAAGGAAATGGCAACCCACTCCAATATTCTTGCCTGGAGAATTTCATGGACAGAGGAGCCTGGAAGGTTACAGTCCATGGGGTAGCAAAGAATCGGACATGACTGGACACCTGAGCACGCACACACTCCATTACATGCTTCATTAAATCATTGGACATTGTTTTGGAGAAGGAAGTCAATCTCTAACCCGTCCCCCTTCTCTGGAGGTTGGGGGTTGAGGTGAGGGTGGGGGAGTATTGAGGCTGAAAGTTCCAACACGTGGTTGGTTCCCCTGGCAACCAGTGCCCCCAACCTTAGAGGCTTTCCAAAAGTCACCTCATTAACATAAACTCTGTTGTTATTGAAAGGGGCTTCTTATGAATAACAAAGACTCTACTTTCACTTATATCGCTCCGGAGCTTTTCCAAGAACCATAGACAAAAACCAAACATATCTTGCTTATTATATCAGAACATCACCAGTGTAAACTACTGGTAAGTGAAAATCCATTTGTGCGTGGTATTTGATTTGAAAAAACAGAAAAAATGTATTTGCCACCATTCAAGTTGAATATATCAACTCTTTACTCTGAAAGTTAGAATTAAAAGAATTAACCTTTGTGCACTGCTGATGGGATTATAAAATGATGCAATTGCTATGGAAAACAGTATGGTGGGCCTCTAAAATTTAAAATAGAACTACTACCACGCGGTCCATCACTTCTGGGTTTATATCCAATAAAACTGAAAGCAGGGTCTGGAAGATAATGACTGCACACCCGTGTTCATAGCAGCTTAATTTACAATCAGCCCTGGGATTTCTTTGGAAGGAATGATGCTAAAGCTGAAACTCCAGTACTTTGGCCACCTCATGTGAAGAGTTGACTCATTGGAAAAGACTCTGATGCTGGGAGGGATTGGAGGCAGGAGGAGAAGGGGACGATAGAGGATGAGATGGCTGGATGGCATCACCAACTCGATGGACATGAGTCTGAGTGAACTCCAGGAGTTGGTGATGGACAGGGAGGCCTGGTGTGCTGCGATTCATGGGGTCGCAAAGAGTCGGACACGACTGAGCGACTGAACTGAACTGAACTGAAGAGGCGGAAGCTACCCAATGTCCATTGACAGATGAATGGATAAAAACAATGTGGTCTATACATACAATGAAATATTATTCAGCCTTAAGGGAAGAAAACCCCGACACATGCTACAACGGAGAGGAAGCTTGTGGGCTTTATACTAAGTGAAATAAGCCAAACACAAAAAGATTGTGTGATTCCAATCAGGTGAGGCACTAGAGTAGTAGTAGCCCCTTGGACTGCAAGGAGATCCAACCAGTCCCTCCTAAAGGAAATCAGTCCTGAATATTCATTGGCAGGACTGATGCTGAAGCTGAAACTCCAATACTTTCGCCACCTGAAAGAACTGACTCACTGGAAAAGACCCTGATGCTGGGAAAGATTGAAGGCAGGAGGAGAAGGGGATGACAGAGGATGAGATGGTTGGAGGGCATCACTGGCGCGATGGACATGAGTTTGAGCAAACTCCAGGAGTTGGTGATGGACATGGAAGCCTGGAGTGCTGTATAGTCCATGGGGTCGCAAAGAGTCAGACACAACTGAGCGATTGAAATGAACTGAACTGAGAGTGGTCAAAATCACTGATTCAGAAAATAGAATGATAGTTAACCGGGGGTTGGGGGAGTGAGGAGCCATTTAATGGGTATAGAGTTTCAGTTTGCAAGATGAAAAAGTTCTGGGAATCTGTTTCCCAGCAACGTGTACATAGTTAACACTGTTGATCTATACGTTTAAACTGGTTAAGGGAATTCCCTGGCAGTCCAGTGGTCTGGTGCTTTCGCTGCCCTGGCCTGGGTTCAATCCCTGGTTAGAGAACTAAGATTCTTCAAGCCACGAAGTACAGCCTAAATAAATAACTGATTATGATGTAATTTTTATGTTTTTACTACAACTTAAAAAAATCTTTGGGGTTGTTTTGTAATGTAATAGTAATTGTTTAAAGTTCTATAACTCAAAAAGAAAAGATTTTACCCTGTATTTTGGAGGTATACAATTCATTCCCAGTTGGTGAAGGAAACCTTTTTTTTTAATTTGAAGAATACCTTTTATTAAATATAGAAACAGAAAGTCTACTCTTCAACCCCCAAAGAATAATTGATTCAAGCAAGGATCAACAATGGATGCTAGAACTGTTTAGTGAAAGTTTGTTGGGAAAAGGGCAGGATGACAAAACGCCATCACCCCCTCTTAATTACTTCTTAATCATAAAGTGAAAATGCATTTTTACAATTAAGAGAGATGGTGAGGCAGCTAACATCCTGTGCCATCCGATAAAACACAGCATCTCCTAAGACCATCCTTGACGAGAAACTGTAAATCTAATCAGGCTTTTAGACATAACTTCCAGTTTACAGGAGGATAAAAATCAAGTCAAATAACACCATGAGGAAGTAACCAGACAAATCCAGATAAGGTCTCTAGACGGGTCACCAAACTGTTCCGGTCACACAGTCACTGTCCATTTATCATTTAAGCTCTTTATAGAAATGGGTACCACTTGTCCAGTAAGTGACATACATCATCAAGCAAAAAATAGTGGAGGGCTTCCCTGGTGGCTCAGTGGTTAAGAATCCACCTGCCAATGCAGAGGACAGGTGTGATCCCTGGTCCAGGAAGATCCCATGTGCCAAGGAGCAACTAAGCCTGTTTTCCACAACTGCTGAGCCTGTGCTCTAGAGCCGGGGAACCACGACTACCTAAGCCCGCTCACCCTCCGCAAGAGAAACCACCATGATGGGAAACAGTTGCATGACCACGAGAGAGTAACCCCTGCTCCCTGCAGCGAGAGAAAAGCCCGAACACCAGCAAGCACCCAGCAGAGCCAAAAATCTATAAATAAAATGATTTTTTTTAAGTCAATGTTTGGGGGTGAGAGAGGAGAGACTGTTTTAAGGGTAAGAAAGATTAAACAGTCAACTGTGGTGGGGGTTAATACAAGGTCTCTAGAAGGGTCACCAAACTGTTCTGGTCACACATCCACTGTCCATTTATCATTTAAGTTGTTTCTTTATAGAAACGGGTACCGTAACTGATGTACACGGTCAAGCAAAAAGTAGGCACATCCCTGGAGAATACGCCGCCCACCTTGGATGCCCATGGTTTAAACTGTGAGCTCCATGAAGCAAGCAGGTGGTGTGGCTCATTCCTCTGCAATCCCAGGCACCTGGCTTAAGAGCCCGTTAAATGCTTGTCAATGAATAAATGATTGAACTAATGAGGGAGCAAGTCTGGCCTCCCTGAGGCTGTGGAATGAGCGTGGGTAGGTGGGAGCTGCCATCTGAGGTTCCTGGACCTCTGTTTCAGGGACCTCAGCTCTTTGGCAAAGTCTGCAGAAGGAAACCCCACTACATACCAGACTCACTCTGGCCCTAAGGCTGCAGAATCAGACAATAGGGGGTTTTGTCTTATTATTTTTTTTTATATAGAAGTAATATGTAGTACAAAGCTCCTTAACCCTTTGGGGACCAGTACCTATTTGGGAATTCAGTGTAATCAAAGGATCCTTTTCCTGGCAAACCCACATTCCCGTGTCAGATACACCTTGAGTTTCACACGTGATCTCAGATGATTCATGGACCATCCCCCAACCCAGGTCTATACTCAGGTTCCGGGTAATGAAATTCCAGACTTGAAGAAACCCGAGGGACCTCATGAGTTGTCTTCTGAGGGCCTCTCAGGGTGCACGTCTCACCTCTCAACTGCTGCCAAACTCCTGCTCTCCTAGTCTTTTTTTTTTTTTTGGATTGTGATGCACAGCATGTAGGATCTTAGTTTCCCAACCAGAGATCGAACCTGCGCCCCTTGCATTTGAAGCACTGGACCCTTGCATCTTAACCACTGGATCACCAGGGAAGTCCCCCTAGTCATTTTTTATATATATGATTTTATTTATTTTTGGCCGTGCTAAGTTTTCGTTGTGCGAGCTTTTCTCTAGATGCTGCGAGTGGGGACTACTCTCTAGCTGCGGTGTGAGGGCGTCTCATTTCAGAGGCCTCTGCTGCGGACCATGGATTCTAGGGTGCTCAGGCATCAGTGGTTGCGGCTCCTGGGCTCTAGAGCGCAGGCTCAATCGGTTGCGGTGCACCGGCTTCGCTGTTCTGCAGCATGTGGGGTCTTCCAGGACCAGGGATGGAACCCGTGTCTCCTAAATTGGCAGGCAGTTCTTTCCCACTGAGGCACCAGGGAAGCGCTCCATTAGTCATTTTTAAAGGGGTCTGGAATGAGGAGAGGAAGGGGTTGCTGGGCTCAGTGGGGTCTGTGGTATTACTGCCTCTGGGCCGGGCTCTCCTTCTCTCGGAGGGCGCATCAGCAGCCCCCACTGTGGGGTACACCCCTGATGGATGGTGCCGGCAGCTGCTCCCTGAGCCTGTATTTCCCGGGGTGGACTGGGCGACTGCTGGAGTAGCTCAGATCCGTAGAGCATGACCTGGGTACCCCAACCAAACTGGGGTTTCTGCCACAGAGCTCCCGACTCCAGGAGCTAGCCTCTGAACCCCTGGCCCATGCAGAGCAGATCTCAGATGACTGGGCAAGGTGGCAAAGGGGAGACCTGTGGCTCGCGCAGTTGCAGTGAGCCCTTGGTGTCCTTGGCGGCTCCTCAGTCAATCCCAGCTGTTCCTAGGGTCACTCTGAGAGCTGGCGGTGTTTGCGTCTGTTTACAGATGAGAATGCTGAGGCTTAGGGAGGCCGTGTGACGATCCCTTCTGGGTTGACTACACGTTTATTGAGCAACTGCTATGTGCAGGCACTGAGCTAGGTGGTGGGGATCAAAAGATGTGCTACACCGTGTCCATCCTTGGGGTTCACCATGCAATAGGGAAGAGATCCCTAAACAGATTATTTCAAACCAGTGTGGCAAATGACAAAAAAAAAAAAAAACACAAAAAACAAACATGCCCCAGGGGCACACAACCCAGTCCAGGGTTCAGGGAGGTCAAGGAGGCTCCTTGGAGCATGTGACATCAGCATAAGGCCCTCAAGGATAAGGAGGATAAACCAGGCTGGGTGAGGGTGGGAAGACCCCAAGTAAAGGGACCAGCCTGGTGTAAAAGAGCCCCAGTCGCTGTTTGCAAAAGATGCTGGCTTGAAGCTGCTTGGTTGGGGGAGAGAGGGGGCATTTGTGCAAGGTGGGGCCAGAGAAAAAGACCAAGTTGAGGTCATGGAACAACACCAGAGAGTTTAATCACTTAACCAGCAGCACTTGAGAGAGGATGGGGAGGGGGGAGTTCAGATTTGTGAAGCAGCTTGTCAAGAACAGCTGTAACCATTCGAGTGTCTCTCCACCTCAGGTGGGTGCTGCCTCTTGAGGGGCATTACTCTTGCTTTAAGAAGGTTTAATTAGCTTGTCTGCAGACACTCAGAGAACCAGTTCTTGCCCAGAGCTCCCTCTGTGCACAGGGGGTGAGTGCGCTGGGGAGTTGGGGAGGCTAAGAAGATGCTGGGAAGGCAGACCTGGCCTGGGGCAGCCCAGGGCTCGTCCTAGGTGCCGGCACACAGAGAGGGTGTGCGCGGCGTTGATTGTCGGGTTGTGTGTCTGGGGCTCCTGGTGGCTCCCCAGGGCAGGGGCGATGGCTCCCGGCCCAGGGTCTGGAGGAGAGGGACGGCGGTCCCAGAAGGGGGCTAGGAGGGACCGCCTCCAGCTGGGGGCAACCCGGCCCTCGATCCTGAAGCCCGGAGGGGCGAGGAGGCTCCGCTCCCGGGGCTGGACCGGAGAGAGGCGGGTGGCTCCTCCCCGGCCCCGCCGCCCTGGGTCGGGGAGCAGGGCAGGGCGCTGCGAGAGCCGCAGCCCTTTCCGGGGGGCGGGCCCA
>NW_011494943.1:7493456-7493767 GCF_000754665.1 Bison bison bison
GGGGAGAAGCGGAAGGGGAATGCGCCCCCCAGCCGCTGGCAGCCCCACGGGGAGCTGATTGGTGGACCGGCGGCTTTTGTTTTCCCAGCTCTTCCTTTCCTAAAGTCCGGCCGCCCAGGGCAGGTGCCCAGCCTGCCCCGGTGTGTCCAGGGGACCCCCGGGGGAAAGGGAACAGGCAGAGCTGGAGAAGGCGCTTGGTTGTCAGACCTCTGGGTGGAGGAGGGCAGCAGGGAGAGAGGTCTGGGCGTCCGGTGGGCACTTGGGAGAAGTGGTGGGCAGGGTCCCGGCGGGGGGCCTACTGGGCTGGGCAC
>NW_011494943.1:7493867-7502542 GCF_000754665.1 Bison bison bison
CTAGAGGCAGAGGCCCTCCGATTTAGCTGGGTGGTGCCACCGTCCATCTGGGGTCTGGGGACTCCCTGACTCTCGTCTCCTCCTGGTTGGGCACACGCCTGCCTTGCTCCCAAAGTCAGCTCAGGACACCCTTCCTCCAGGAAGCCCTCCTGACCTCACGGCCCACCACTGTGACCTCCTCCAGGGCCAGCCCCGCCGTCCCCACCCCCTCAGCCCCGGGTGGCCCTGTCTCGTTGTAGGTGGGGGCCTCTAGATGGCTCCTCCTGGGCTCCTTCTCCCCAGTGGCCTGGCCACACCCTGAGCCCAAGGCTGGACTGGGTTGTGGTTGCCTCGGACCACAGCTGGAAGTGAAGGCTGCGGGTCTCTGTCCCCGGGGGCTGAGCGGGTAAAGGAGAGCAGGAGGGACAGTGGGGAAGGGGTATCTGTCTGTTTCCTTGGCCTTGAATCTGCGGGTGATAGAGCAGCAGAGGGGCCAGAGGATAGGGAAGCAGGAGGGAAGAGAGCGGTGGAGGGTGGGTGCGGACGTGCCAAGCGGGGGCTCCCATGGGGTAGGTATCAGGAGAACACTGAGCCCATGTTATGTGGGCCATAGCATGTGTCCAAGAGTATGTATGTCCCAAGCCTGCCAGACTGGGTGTGCCGCTATGTGATAACAGTGGGTGGCAAGCACTCACTTCCGGGTCCAGCTGCTACGTAAAAAGGCCCCGCGCCTGGTGGGACCCAGAGTAGCCTGGAGAGTTTGTGTCCCAAGGGCTCTGCCCATGCTGCCACAGTCACGTCTCCCAGGAAGCCCACAGTCCTAACTCTTATGTGAGATCTTATTTTTTCACCCACCAATGACTACTTTGAAAACTTTTTAGGGAGTCCCTTGGTGGTCCAGGGCTTCCCAGGTGGCAAAGTGGTAAAGAGTCCGCCTGCCAATGCAGGAGACACGGGTTCAATCCCTGGGTCAGGAAGATCCCCTGGAAGAGAAGATAGCAACCCACTCCAGTATTCTTGCCTGGAAAACTCCCATAGACAGCGGGGCCTGGCGGGCTGCAGTCTGTGGGGTAGCAAAGAGTCAGACGTGCCTGAGCATGCATGCAGTGGTGATCCAGTGGATAGGAATCGGTGCTCTCACTGTCCGGGCTTGGGTTCAATCCCTGGTCAGGGAACCAAGGTCCCACAAGTCACTTGGTGTGGCCAAAAACAAAAAAGCTTTTTAGGCAGTTCCCTGGTGGCCCAGTGGTTAAGACTCCGTGTTCCCAATGCAGGGGGCACAGGTTAATTTCCTGCTTGGGGAACTAAAATTTCTCATGCTGCAAGATTCAGCCTTAAAAAAGAAAAAAAAACTTTTAAAAACACAAGTTGAGTCAAACACAACACTCTGTGTGCATTGCTGCTGTTTTAGTCTCTGAATATAATGTGAAGGTTAAATGGGGCAGGGGGGCTGCTGCTGCACTGCCCCATCTGATCTGGACAAAGGGGATCAGGCAGTCATTCCCCCACTGGTTCCTATGCAGAGTAAATGGCAATTATGTACGTGACATGCTGGGCACTTGCCCATTGTGTGCCCAGCCTGTGGGCACAGGAGAGTGAGTAAGAGCCCGGCTGGGAAGTGCCTGTACCTACATGTGTAATGGTGCCCCAGGGAGGCCCGGGGAAGCAGCCAGTATTGTGTAGCCTGTGGGTGTGGTGCCTGTGCCCCAAGGCCGCAGGAAAACCATTTCTCCCCAAGAAGCAGCCCTCCTCAGCTGGCTTGGGGCACCCTTACCCCAGGCCCTTCCTAGAGGCGGGCTCCTCCCCAACTGACTGCCTGCAGATGTGTTGGAGCTCCTGGTGGCCGCCTCGGAGAGATGGAGGCATGCCCTCCTGCAGCCCCTCGGGTCTCCCCAGAGCCTGGGGTGTGCCTGCCCCACAAGCCAAGGATGAGGGCCAGTAGGCATGGCCTAGTCTTGGGCTGCTGGGTGACTGGCTCTGGAGAAAGTGGCCGGGGTGGTCACTCTTGCCCTCAGCTCTGCCAGGCCAGGTGCCTCTGGCCAGCCTCTCTCTTCAGCAGGCTGTCCATCTTGAAATGTTCTCAGGGATGTCACTGAGAAGGTCACGAATGACTTGAGATATTTTAATAGTTGAACCAAAGGGGCCTTCCCTGGATCAGTCGTAAAAGAATCTGCCTGCCAATGCAGGAGACACGGGTTTGATCCCTGATCTGGGAAGATCCCACACACCGAGGAGGAGCTGAGCCTGTGTGCCACACTATTGAGCCTGTGCCTTAGAGCCCGGGACCCCTAAGCAGAGAACCCACCGCAGGGAGAACCCTGAGCACCGCAACTAAGGAGAAGCCCATGGAGCAAGGAAGACCTAGCACAGCCAAAAACAATGAATAAATAAATCGTTTAAAAAAAAACAGTGAAGCAAAGGCAGATGGGGTGTCCTGGGGTGGCTGGCAGTGTGTGTGTGTATGAGTGGGCTGCAGGGGTTTTTAATCCCCCTCCAGGCTAACTTTTGAAAGGGTGACCTGCTCAGGATCCCCCCACTCAACTCGGGCAGGCACAGGTGAGGGGACGCCCTCGGATGGGCCAAGCAGCCATTACAGAACTTAGCTGAGTAGCAAATCATGTCCTCCCTTCCCCAGGCCCCAAATACTGCGGAGGGCCCCCTCCTCCTGGGCTGTATCCCATCACCGAAGGGCAAGTAAGCGGGCCAGGACCCTCTAGGGTGGCCCTGTCCCTGCCAAGCCTGACGCAACCCAGTGGGGTCTGAAAGGCAAGGGTGGAAAAATCCCTGGTCTGCCCTCCGGGGAGCCCAGTACAAAAGGCCTAGCAAATGGGACAAGCTCAGAGCCTAGAGTCCTCAGTGGTGAGAGGGTGGGGACCTCCCTGGCAGGGCGTAGGCCTACAGGGCATCTGGCCGCTCTAGGGATGCCAAGGAAGGGGGCAGAGGAAAAGAGGGATCAGGGGTCCTGGGCCCTACCACTTGTAGGCCAAGTGGCCTCAGAACGTCACTAAAGTTCTCAGAGCCTCAGTCTGTACATCTGTGCAGTGGGAACAGTGGAGCTCTGAAGAGGACCCACTGAGCTGACACGTGGACCAGGGTTGTCAGGCATCGTGTGTCAATTGTGGGTGTTTTACAGGAAGAGGAGGATGGCAGGGCCACATCCCAGCCCGTGGACCAGGCTGCTGCTGGCAGCCCTGCTGAGCGTCAGCTTCCCCGGGCACGTGGGTGAGTCGGACACACCCCTGCAGCACCCTTCTTGGCGGGGCCTCAACTTTCAAGACACTGCCCTTAAGGTAGCAGGGTGTGGGGGGAGGCTCTCTGTCTTGCCCAGACCCTCACTCAGCCACTCAACAAACAGCCATCACCCACTTCAAGGGCTGCGGAGCCATGATCCTGAGCTGCATGGCCCAAGGGAAGCGCAACGAGACTTGGTCTAAAGGAGGGAAAAGATATCCACTCAGAGAAGGCAGGCGCTTGCGGGGTGTGCTGAGGCCTGGACAGCGGAGTTGAAAGGTCTTATGGGAATTTGAAGGAGAGGGAGGTGATCATCACCGGCCCTCTGAGTGTCTGCAGTCTGCAAAGGGCTCCTACTGATAGAATAGTGCCTGTCCGTGGACGCCATGGCTGGCAGCTCAAAGCAGTCCGTGGTGGGAACGTTTATACTTTGGAGATCGGTAAATGCTGCGAGTCAGGGCTTCCCTGCCCTCGCCGGAGACACTGCTGAACATTAACAGCGCTCCTTTTCCTGAGTCCAGGGGCCCCGCCCACCAGCGCGAGCAGGTCCTCACTGTGATTTTAACTGAGCAAAACCAGAGGGTATCCCAACCTCTGGGGAAACTGAAGTTTCACCTCCTTTATTTATTAAAAACTCACCATGTGCAGGGCATAGGCTTGGCAGTAGGGACACTGATCAACGAAACACAATCCCAGAGGAGCGGCCAGTGGGGCTGTTTAGGGTGTCCCCGCCAGCAAATGGGCCAGCGCCTCCGTCTCAGCCCCCACCCTCCTTCCCTCCAGACTTGGGTGGAAAGTCCCAGTTTGAGACCTGGCTCTGCAGGTTGCTAACCACATAGCCATTGGCCTCTGTTTCTCCCTCTGTATCTTGGGAGAGAGTCCCTACCTCTTTCAAATGAGGATGCTTAAGGGAAGGGCTTGGCCCTGGGTGAGACCCATCTCAGTGGGCCCACCCCGCTCTGCTCCGCAGCGAACCGCTGCAAGAAGGCCCAGGTGAAGAGCTGTACTGAGTGCATCCGCGTGGACAAGGACTGCGCCTACTGCACAGACGAGGTGTGTTGCTGCCCAGCCCGGCCGCCTCCCCAGCCGCGCGCCCCACCCCTGGGCTCTGGCCAAGTCACACTTGCCACACCCTCGGCCCAGCCTCGGGCCAGGTGGGCGTGGGAGAACGGGCAAGGGTTCAGGAAAATCGAGGGGCGTAAATCTGGGGTTAGGACAGCAGCGGGGACAGGCAGTGCCCCCTGACCCCGTCTCCTTCTGGCCAGGTGTTCAAGGAACGGCGCTGTAACACCCAGGCCGAGCTGCTGGCTGCCGGCTGCCGGCTGGAGAGCGTGGTGGTCATGGAGAGCAGCTTCGAGATCACGGAGGTGCCTGGGGTCAGGGGTCGGGGGAGGCAAACTCAAGGCTGGCTGCTTATGGGGTGCTATGGGGTCCCCTGGCTGAGCTGAGCGGTCTCCGTTAGATCTGGAGAGACCCTCCAGCCAGCTGTCCCCCTCCCTTGGGCGCAGGAAAGGCAGATTGACACCACGCTGCGCCGCAGCCAGGTGTCCCCCCAGGCGCTGCGGGTGCGGCTGCGGCCGGGCGAGGAGCGGCACTTCGAGCTGCAGGTGTTCGAGCCCCTGGAGAGCCCCATGGACCTGTATATCCTCATGGACTTCTCCAACTCCATGTCTGATGATCTGGACAACCTCAAGAAGATGGGGCAAGATCTGGGTATGGAGCGGAAGACTTCGGGGCATGGAGAGGGTGCCCCCTGCCCCCAGCTGCTCAGGAGGCCAGGGCTCAGGCTAGCTATACCTACTCCTCAAGGAAGGACAGGACTTCTGAGCACCCCAAGAACTCCTTCTCACCATTCTCAGAGGAGAGTCCTGGCCAGACCCCCAATAACCATTCAGCAGTACAGAGGGAGGGCCCCACTGGGTGGGCCCCAGACCCCCTCTGGTCCTTTTTGTTTTTTTTTGCTGCACCGTGTCATGTGGCTTGTGGGATCTTAATACCCTGACCAGGGGTCAAACCCTTGCCCCTGCAGTGGAAACCCAGAGTCCTAGCCATTGGACCGCCAGGAAATGCCCTCTTCTGATCTTGACAAGGAGGGTCCCAGCTGCTATGAGGCTGTTAAGTCCGAGCTTAACAGATGGCTGGTCCAGCTCCCCACCCACCCCCTCCAACTGGCTGCATGCATGACTCCAGGTCCCCTGAGTCCCATTCCCTTCATCTGTAAATAATGACAGGGCTGCTGTGTGCACGAACTGATGCCAAACATGCAGAGCATTGATGTTAAGTTATTAAGTTATTCTTCCTCTTCCTCCTTCCCAAACTAGCCCCCAACACCTATGTAGATGTGGGGTTCTTGGGACTCAGCTGCCCCTTCTTTTTGTTTTTAAAAAGTTTATTTATTTTTAATTGAAGGATATTGCTTTACAATATTGCATTGGTTTCCGCCATACACCAACATGAATCAGCCATGGGTGTACATATGACCCCCTCCCTCTTGAAGCCTGCTCCACCTTCCACCCATCCCACCCGTCGAGGCTGTCACAGAGCCGCCCGGGGTTGACACGTGGATAATCCCCTCCGGCTTCTCTTTTACACGTGGCAGTGCGTCTGCTTCCCTGCTACTCTCTCCGTTCGTCCCACCCTCAGCTGTCCCCTGTCTTTCCTACTGATGCCCAGCTCAGGTCCTGAGGCAGCTCACCAGCGACTACACAATAGGATTTGGCAAGTTCGTGGACAAAGTCAGCGTCCCTCAGACAGACATGAGGCCTGAGAAGTGAGTGATCGACCGAGTGGACAGTGGTCCTGGCCAGGTGGCCCGCCTCCTCTCCACCCAGGCACTTTGAAAATCTTGGGGTTGCACTGAGCCAAGGGGGTGGTCCGCAAGGACAGTGGGTGCAGGGCATGGGGGTCTTCTTCCCTGACTTTCTCTCTCCCTGACACTCCCCTTCCCACCTTCCCAGGCTGAAGGAACCCTGGCCCAACAGCGACCCCCCCTTCTCCTTCAAGAATGTCATCAGCCTGACGGAAGACGTGGAGGAGTTCCGGAATAAGCTGAAGGGGGAGCGCATCTCAGGCAACCTGGATGCCCCGGAAGGAGGTTTTGATGCCATCCTGCAGACGGCCGTGTGCACCGTGAGTGTTGGGAGGCTCCTTCCGGCCTAGACCAGGGCTGTGTTTCTCTACAAGGTCAAGAGTTGCCCACTGGCCTGCTCTGGTGCCAGGCTGGGGCCCCCATACCCTCAGACAAGCTCAGACCCTCTGGGGGACCCTCAATTCCAATCCAAGTTTAGAGGTGTTGGGGCCTGAGCAGTCTTACCCTGGTTTTGTCTTGGTCACCAAGGCGGACCTGAGCCTCGGCGTTCTGGAATCTTAAGTGCCCCGAGCCCAAGCTCCCTGCTAATACCCATCTCCAGCTGTGCTAGAGGAGGGCACTTTTTACGTGTGCATCAATTTTTTCATTTAAAAAATAATGCACTGATGTTATAGACAATTTGGAAAACAAAGAACAGAAATTACCCATAATTCCACCACCATTACAGAGAGAGCCAGCTGCTTGCTACCCCGCCAGCGTGTATCATTCCCTTATGTAGTCGAAATCAGTGCATGTTATAGTTCTGCCCTTTTTTCCCCCACCTATTGCTTTTATACACACGGTTTCCAAAGCCACCCTATGTATTTCTCAAACAAGTGGCCACGCGCTGCTGTCCCTGTTTTAAGTCTTTTGTTGAATGTTGTGTGGTGTCCGTTTTTCTATGCAGTTGAGAGATGCTCGCAGAGTGATTGAGGCCTTGAGGGGACAGCTGGCTGAAACTGGCTCCCATCTTGCATGGTGCCCGCTGTGGGCACAGTCCCTGCGTCCGTTTCCCGCTCCCCATGGCTGGTTTCTGTGTCCCCTCCCCACCCCGGTCATCCTCCCAGCGCTGTTTGTCATGAGCGTTGCTGACGGAGGCTGTGAATCCCGAGTCCTTGCTGAGCGCAGCGTTGGGGTGCGCCTTCACCGTGGCGGTGTGCGGCGCTGTGACGTTGCCGTCAGCAGGCCGCCTGCTCCACGGGCACCCCCTTCTTGCCCTCCCCAGAGTGACATTGGCTGGCGCCCTGACAGCACCCACTTGCTGGTGTTCTCCACCGAGTCGGCCTTCCACTACGAGGCCGACGGGGCCAACGTGCTGGCCGGCATCATGAGGCGTAATGACGAGGAGTGCCACCTGGACCCCACGGGCACCTACACCCAGTACAAGATGCAGGACTACCCGTCGGTGCCCACCCTGGTGCGCCTGCTCGGCCAACACAACATCATCCCCATCTTCGCCGTCACCAACTACTCCTATAGCTACTATGAGGTGAGGGGCTGGGCCTCCCTGGGCCGGGGGAGGGACCCATGGAGCTTCTCAGACACACCCACCTCCACCCTCCTTTCTTTCCTTCCAAAAACTTCGGATGGGCCCTGGTGGGAAGAGGTGGTCATGTGCCCATCCTCCAACCCCACTCCCCAGCAGGCGGGAGCTGAGAGCGTCCCCCACCCGCAAAGTGGGTGAGCCCCAGAGCTCCTGTCTCCATCCAGAGTGATGACGCTCATCAGAGGCTGAGCCCCGGGCCTGACTTTCTCCCCCACAGAGGCTGTCGTCGTATTTCCCCGTCTCTTCACTGGGGGTGCTGCAGGAGGACTCGTCCAACATTGTGGATCTGCTGCAGGAAGCCTTCAACGTGAGGGCCAGTGCGGGCTCCAGGGTCCGAGGGCGGCGGGGGCGGGTGGGAGAGATGGCTGAATGACAGAGGATTGGGAAACAGGATGGAAGAGCAGAAGGGTCTCCTGTGGTCTCTGAGGAGCCCCCTGGGCCTGGTCCCAGGCTCTTGCAGGCTCTGCTCCCATGACCCCCCAGCACCCAGGCCTCCATGCAGATAAGACTGCAGCTCAGGCAGCCAGGCCATGGTGGGTGGGTCTGGGCCCACCTCCCAAGTCATCAATAACCTGCCCCCTTTTAGCGCATCCGCTCCAACCTGGACATTCGGGCCCTGGACAGTCCTCGAGGCCTGCGGACAGAGGTCACCTCTAGGATGTTCCAGAAGACGGACACGGGGTCCTTTTTCATCCGGCGAGGGGAAGTGGTATGCCTCCGTGGGGGCCCCGAGACAGGGGAGGACGGGGACAGCGCCCTGCGGGGTGGGATCTACCCAAACAGAGATCCAGAGCATGGCCTCCCGAGTCAGACAGACCTGGGTTTGAAGCCCCCTGGAGCAGCCTCTTGGCTGAGCTCTGCACCGCCCTTGGCTGAGCTCTGCACTGCCCTTGGCTGGTGTTCAGCTGTAAAGCGGAGATCAGTCAGCATGGAGCCCAGGTTGCCCAGCTGAACGAGCGGGCCAAAGGCAGCCCTGCTTACTGTCGGGCTCTTGTTGTCCTGACTCTGCCTGGAGGAGCGAGTTGGGAGCCCTGAGGAAGGACAGGCAGGGAGCTGGGAGCCAGGGGCCAG
>NW_011494943.1:7502642-7510621 GCF_000754665.1 Bison bison bison
GGGCCAGCCAGGCCTGCCTCGACTAAAGACGGGGTCCCTGCAGGGCACATACCAAGTGCAGCTCCGGGCCATCGAGGACCTGGACGGGGCTCATGTGTGTCAGCTTCTGGAGGCAGACCAGAAGGGCACCATCCATCTGAAGCCATCCTTCTCCAACGGCCTCCGGATGGACGTGGGCGTCATCTGTGACGTGTGCTCCTGTGAGCTGGTATGACACAGCCCCACCAAGGGTGTACGGGCAGGGAGAGGCTGAGCTGACCACCCGAGGACCCGAGTAACAAAGCAGAGCTCCCTTTTCGGTGTGGCGGCAAGCATCTCCCCCTCTCCCCCACCCACCCCACCACGATTTCATTCCAGCAAAAAGAGGAGCGGTCATCTCGCTGCAACTTCCACGGGGACTTCATGTGCGGACACTGTGTGTGCCACGAGGGCTGGTAAGTGTGGTGGGGGTGAAGCCAGCACCCCGGATGCCAGCAGCTCCCAGTGAAGGGGCCCGCAAGTGCTTGACGCTGGGCATACCATGGAGGCAGGCTGAGGAGGGGGTGGCAGCCAGGCATAGAAAAGGCTGAGAAAGGGGCACATCCAGTTGCTGGATTAAATTCAAAGAACTTTGAAAAACATGGATATGGGAATTCCCTGATGGTCCAGTGGTTAGGACTTAGTGTTCTCATGGCTGGAGCTGTGGGTTCATTCCCTGATCCAGAGACTTAAGATCCTGCAAGCCATCCAGTGCAACACCCCCCAACCCCCGCAAAAAACCCTGGATAATTCTTGAAAAAAAACCTGGACCAGTCCATTCTGAAGGAGATCAGCCCTGGGATTTCTTTGGAAGGAATGACACTAAAGCTGAAACTCCAGTACTTTGGCCACCTCATGTGAAGAGTTGACTCATTGGAGAAGACTCTGATGCTGGGAGGGATTGGGGGCAGGAGGAGAAGGGGACAACAGAGGATGAGATGGCTGGATGGCATCACTGACTCGATGGACGTGAGTCTCAGTGAGCTCCGGGAGTTGGTGATGGACAGGGAGGCCTGGTGTGCTGCGATTCATGGGGTCGCAAAGAGTCGGACACAATTCATGGGGTCGCAAAGAGTCGGACACGACTGAGCGACTGAACTGAACTGAACTGATATCGGATTATCTCTGGAAAGTCATTTAAGAATCAGGACAGGGTGTTGTGGGTCGGGCAGAGCGGGAGGCTGACTTTGCCCTCCATCCCTTTTGAACCTTTACTATCTGAGCCATCCTGGAGAAGGAAATGGCTACCCACTCCAGTATTCTTGCCTGGAAAAATCCCATGGACAGAGGAGCCTGGCGGGCTACAGTCCATGGGGGCACAAAGAGTCGGACACGACTGAGTACACAGCACATTTGAGCCATGGGCCCCTATTCCCTGAGCAGAAGTGAGTCACGAATGAGTGATAGTAAGAGTAAGGGCTTTTCAAGCTTCAAGACATTGAATAGATTTGTTGTGACTTGAGGGGACAGAGGGAGGGTCTCAGGGAACTGAGGCTTGAGTTCAGTTCAACCACTGCTGTCTGCTTAACTTAGACCCATTTAGAGCCTCAGTTTCCTCATCTGTAAAATGGGATGGTGAAGGCCCAGCCTTCTTGCTGGGCAGTGGGGAAGTGACTGGCTCCTCCCGCAGGAGCGGCAAGACCTGTAACTGCTCCACCGGCTCCCAGAGCGACCTGCAGCCCTGCCGGCGGGAGGGCGAGGACAAGGTGTGCTCCGGGCGGGGCGAGTGCCAGTGTGGCCACTGTGTGTGCTATGGCGAAGGCCGCTACGAGGGTCAGTTCTGCGAATACGACAACTTCCAGTGTCCCCGCACCTCCGGGTTCCTCTGCAATGGTGAGCTGCTGACCCAAGTGGGGTGGTACAGGGCTTTGGGGGTGGCCTGGGTGCCCAGCCCACACCCTGCCCCGCTGGTTCTCCCATCAGAGCCCAAGTTGGGAGAGCCACACCAGGAGTCAGAATCCGCCTGTGCAGGCCAGATTCCCTGAGCGCCTCCCGCAAGTCCAGCCCCAACCTGGACCTCTCTCCTCCTCCAAAAACTTGATGCCCAAGGCCCCTACCAGCATGACATTACTCTTATGTTTAAGACTCTGGCTCCCCTGAGGTCCTCCAGTCCACGCCCACCTTCTTCTCCACTCTCCCATCCCACCAGGGATTGGTGCTATAAGGCATGGTGATCTTTCCTCTCTTGGAAGGTGCTACATCTCTGGCAGGCAGGGCCTGGGGTAATGCATCCCACAGGGCCCAACACAGTGTGGGTCCAGGCCAGGGGCCCATAGGCTGGCCAGAGCTTCTGGAACTGGGCAAGGGCCACAGAACCCACAGGGGCCACGTGGAAGGACTGACTGGGCAAATGGAGGAGATTGAATGAAAATCTACTCACCAAATACTTATTAAATCCCAACTGTGTACTAGCCACTGGGGGTCTACTCTTTCCTTCATTCTTGCTTTTATCTGCCTTCTTTTCTCTTTACCTGCCTACCCTACAGTGCACTCAGAGAAATGAAGGGAGAACCCAGGATGTCTGGAGAAAGACAGGTATTTAGCACAGGTGGAGCCATGAGATAGGAAGGGAGGGAGATGCTGCTGGAAAGGAGACAGGGCCAGAGTGTGAGAGGTTTGGATTCCAGGC
The DNA here is from genome assembly GCF_000754665.1 of Bison bison bison. Taxonomy (NCBI): domain Eukaryota; kingdom Metazoa; phylum Chordata; class Mammalia; order Artiodactyla; family Bovidae; genus Bison; species Bison bison. The sequence continues at coordinate 7,505,290 of NW_011494943.1, forward strand.
CAGGATGTATCCAGTTTTAGTCTAGTCCACACTTTTTCTTAAAGGGCCAGACATTAAATGTTTTCAGTTTTGTAAGCCAAACCGTTTCTGTCACTACTGCTCAGCTCTGCCCTTGTAGCAGAAAGCAGCTATAGGCAACACGGAAGCAAATGAGTGTGGCTCTGTTTCAGTAACACTTTTGCAAAAGCAGGTGGTGAGCTGGATTTGGCTTGCAGGCTGCAATCAGTCAATAGCAAGGATATTGGACTTTATCCTTTGAGCAAAGGGAGTCATTGGAGGTTTTAATTTCATTTTCTCTTTATATGTTAACTTTGTATCCAGCCACCTTGCTCAACTAACTTATGAAACCTAGCAACTTATCTATAGATTCTTCTTGCTATTTGGGGACATTTCTGATACTGGCAAATAATGACAGTTTTTTGTTTTTTACTTTCTAATACGTATGTTTTATTTCTTTTTCTTACCTTATTGCATTGGCCAGGATTCATCAAAGGTTCTTAAATAGGGGAGACATGTGACTGGGTTTGTGTTTTGGGGTGATCACTCCATCTGCAGAGTGGAAGGTAGAGGGCAGAATAGAGCGGGGAAAAATGGAGAGAAGGGAATGCCAGGAAAGAGAGGAAGAGATGGCTCTGCCCATGGCTGGAGACATCCTAGCTCCTGAGGCAGCTCTGCCGGGTGGGCAGCCTGGACTGCAGGTGCAAATGTGCCTCTCCACTCTCGCCTTCCCTTCTTTGCAGACCGGGGACGCTGCTCCATGGGTCAGTGCGTGTGTGAGCCTGGCTGGACAGGCCTGAGCTGTGACTGTCCTCTCAGCAATGCCACCTGCATCGACAGTAACGGGGTGGGCCAGGGCCTGAGGCAGGCAGCAGGGGACGGTGGGCCGGGCCCCCTCGCAGACAGGGATGGGGGCGCAGCTGGCTCACGGGGGCCTCCTCTCACCTCAGGGTCTCTGTAATGGGCGTGGCCACTGCGAGTGCGGCCGCTGCCACTGCAACCAACAGTCGCTCTACACGGACACCGTCTGCGAGATCAACTACTCGGCGGTGAGGCCACACTCGCTGGGTGTGGGCACGGGGACCCATCGCCATGGGAGCTGCCCAGGCAGTGAGGTTGTGGGAGTGGGCCTGGCAGGGGCCACCCAGCACAGTACCCGTCTGCCCCTCCTCTTTGCCCACCCAGATCCACCTGGGCCTCTGTGAGGACCTGCGCTCCTGCGTGCAGTGCCAGGCCTGGGGCACCGGTGAAAAGAAGGGGCGCACGTGCGAGGAGTGCAGCTTCAAGGTCAAGATGGTGGATGAGCTCAAGAAAGGTACAGGGCAGGCAAGAGAACTGGGCACGGGGAGACCCCTAAGGGGGGGTCGCTCATCAGGGCGGGGCTGTAGAGCTGGGTGGGAGACCTCTAAGCGGGGTCGCTCATCAGGGCGGGGCTGTAGAGCTGGGTGGGAGACCTCTAAGCGGGGTCGCTCATCAGGGCGGGGCTGTAGAGCTGGGTAGGGGGCTCGTAGTCCAAAGTGAGGACAGGCAGAAGAGGGGTTCCAGGCCTGGGGGGTGGTCACAGAATCCAGACTGGGCACACAGACCCAGGGAGGGGACGCACAGTCTGGCCAGAGCACCCAGTCCTGGGGAGGGGGCCATGAACATAGCAAAGGCGCAAAAAACGGGCCCTGGGGCACACAGCCTGCTTTCCTCTGGGTCAGAAAAATGTTCTAGAAGCCCAGCTCCTGAGTGATGCCCAGGACAGGCACAGATTTGCGGGCGTTGACGGTCCTGGGCAGGGCAGCCCCCACTTCACCGCCCACCGTGTGCACAGTCTGCCGGGAACTCACATTCTTCCCCAGGGAGGGGCCTCCGCCCCTGCACCCCGCCCCTGTGATGGGCGGGCGGGCCCCTCGCCAGGCCCTGAGGCGCTCCGGGCTGGGGTCGGGTGCCCTGCTGACCGTCTGTGTCTGCAGCAGAGGAGGTGGTGGAGCACTGCTCCTTCCGGGACGAGGACGACGACTGTACCTACAGTTACACCGTGGAGGGGGACAGCGCCCCTGGGCCCAACAGCACCGTCCTGGTGCAGAGGCGGAAGGGTGAGCCGGCGGGCCGGCAGGGTGGGCCTGGGTGGCCTGTCAGACCCGCATCGGGGGGAGGCACTGGCTCCCTCCTCCTCCTCTCTCCTCCCTAGAATGCCCCCCGGGCACCTTCTGGTGGCTCATCCCCCTGCTCATCTTCCTCCTCCTGTTCCCGGTCCTGCTGCTGCTGCTCTGCTGGAAGTACTGTGCCTGCTGCAAGGTGGGGGCTCCCCTGGTCCCCACCCCACTGGGGTCCCTGTAGGGGGCAGAGGCCAAGGGAACCCACACGTTCTGCCCAGCTCTGGTGCTGTCCCCACCCCAGCCCCTCGCCTCTGCCAGCCACCAGTGGCTGGATTCCTGGGAGTCCCTGGCCCGGGGGTCAGCCGCATGCAAAGGGTCACGAGAACCAACAAGAAGGAAGGGCTCTGCCCACCAGGAGCTGGCCGTCTCCCTGGGAAGAAAGACCGGAGACAGGAGAGTGCAGAGCATGGCCTGGCGTGGGATACTGAAGGGGGCAGAGGTGCCCCTACGGCAGCCCCCAGGGTCGTATTCATGCGTGTTACAGGGAGAAAGCGTTCTGTGACCAAATACTTTTGAGAAAGCGGTTTCTCCTCTGCAGGGCTTCTCGGAGCCTTTGAGCTAGTTGTTTGCATAAGGAAACTACATGGGGAAGGAATTCAGTGCTTCCCAAAGGGGTTTGATCACAGAACCTTTTCCTTTCCAGAGTAGATAGCGGGACCAGAGTCCCATGGCATGCATTTTGGGTACCCTCTCCCCCTGTTCGCCTCTGTGCCCACACCCAGGCCCCTGTAACTGCCTGGATATCCCAGTGTCTGGGGAAGGCACTGCTGACCCCTCTGGACCACTGGCGTGGGTGGGAGGCGGTGGCCGGAGGGACTTCCCTGGGCCGGTGCGGCCGTCTCAGCTCTCATCTCCGCCCTCCTTGCCTCCTAGGCCTGCCTGGCCCTTCTCCCTTGCTGCAACCGAGGTACGGGCCTGGCCTCGGCGGGGGCGGTGGACTTCTGACAGCTCCTTCCTTCAGCGGGGGTGGAGGGGAAGCAGGGTGCCAAGTCTGGGACAGAGGCCGGGGACGGTGGAGGTCCCACCTGTGGGGTGTGGTGGGGGAGGGTCTAGGAAGCAGCCCCTCAGCCCCGTACTGAGGCCCAGGTCCCACAGGTCACATGGTGGGCTTCAAGGAAGACCACTACATGCTGCGAGAGAACCTGATGGCCTCGGACCACTTGGACACGCCCTTGCTGCGCAGCGGGAACCTCAAGGGTCGCGACACGGTCCGATGGAAGATCACCAACAACGTGCAGCGGCCGGGCTTCGCCTCGCACGCTGCAGGCATCAACCCCTCAGAGCTGGGTGAGGGCCGGGGCTGGGCACCACGTCTCCTGGCGCTGCCCTTGGGGCCCGGGGCACATTCACACTGCTCCCTGGTCTGGGATCCAGCATTCCTCTTTTCTCTGGGTATCGGGTGCAGGCACAGGGCTGGCCACCTCCTACCCTTCCTGAGGGGTACACGCCCCCGGTGCCCCCCAATCCGAGCCCGGCTTCTGGAGGAGGCTTCTGTGGTGCCCATCATGGCGGGACTGACGACCCCCCTCCTCACCTGCCCTAGTGCCCTACGGACTATCCCTGCGGCTTGCTCGCCTCTGCACCGAGAACCTGCTGAAGCCTGGCACGCGAGAATGCGACCAGCTGCGCCAGGAGGTGGAGGAGAATGTAAGGAGCCGGTCCCAGGCAGTGGGCACCTCTGGGCCGGGTGTGAGCTGGGTGGCAGGAGGGCAGAGGGAAGCCGCCTTGGGTGGGAAAGAAGGGCTTTCTCGGACACACGTGTGGCCGGGGGGTCCCCTGGGATCTGCCCCACATGAATGCTTCCAGAAGGGTAGAGCCACTGCACATGCCTGTGGCCACACCCCCAGCCATGCCCAGGAGGTCCTCTGGGTGCAGGGGCTCCCCCAGGGCCCCAGCCTCACAGCCCTCCCTTGCCTGGCAGCTGAACGAGGTGTACCGACAAATCACAGGCGCTCACAACCTCCAGCAGACCAAGTTCCGGTGGGTCCTAGGCGCCCGGGGTGGGGTTGGTTGGCGGGGGGCGCTGCTCCCATAGCTGATGCCAGGGGATTTCTCCCAAGCAGATAATCCTTGCCCCCTAGGGACCATCTGGCTCACAGTCTTCACTTTGCCCCCCACAGGCAGCAGCCCAACGCCGGGAAAAAGTGAGTCGAAGACACATCTGTGGGCAGTACCAGCCCCAAGTCCCACCTCCCCCATCCCCACCTCCCGCATCCCCACTTCCATCTCCATCATCTCCGCCCCATGGGAGAGGAGGGCTGTCTGGGTCTGTCCTGGGGTAGGACCTTCACTGAACACATACCCATACGAAGCCCTCACCGAGAGCCAGCCCCTGTATGAGAATAAGAAACCCACAGGGAAACGAGCCAACCCAGTCCCCGGCCTCACACGGGCAATAGCTCCCACCCAGTACCAGGGATAGCTGGTGCCCAGAGCCAGCCCTCCTCTGAGGCCAAAGGCCTTGATCCTGGAGGCGCCGCTGGTTACCAACCAGATGGTCCAGTGGGTGACACACTTCTTTCCCAGTTCCCACCCCAAGTCCCAGATCCCCCAGGGAAGAGTGGGGTGGGGTTCAATACCAAGAAGACAAAGCACAGCTCTCACCGGGCATATTACTGTGGGTAAGAACCATTGAGACTGGCACTTTGAGTGTTGACCACTGGTCAGGCCTTGTTCTAAGGACTCGTGTGTGTGGTTATCTTACTCAAGTGGGGATCATTGCTATTCCCATTGTATAGTTGAGGAAACTGAAGATCAGAGAAGTTGAGCAACTTACCCAAGGTTACCTAGCCATTGAGAGAGAGAACCAGGGGAATTCCCTGGTGGTCCAGCAGTTAAAGCTTCCCAGGTGGCTCAGTGGTAAAGAACCTGCCTGCCAGTGCAAAGGACAAAAGACGCGGGTTCAGTCCCTGGGCGTGGAAGATCTCCTGGAGTGGGAATGGCAACCCACTCCAGTATTCTTGTATGGAAAATTCCATGGATGGAGGAACCAGGCGGGCTACGGTCCATGGGGTCACAAAGGGTCAGACACAACGCAGCACGACACAGGAGCAGCAGTTAAGACTCAGGCTTTCGCTGCCAGGGACCAGGTTCAATTTCCATGTGGTTGGGTAAAAAAAAAAAAAAAAAATTTAAGATGAAAAGCCAGGATTGCAGCCAGGCAGTCTGGCCTGTCCCCTTGGCATCTTTGC
>NW_011494943.1:7510721-7510934 GCF_000754665.1 Bison bison bison
TGGCTCCCCCGCCTCTGTGTGTGCATCATCAGCCCTTCTGGGAGAGGTGGGCAGGGAGAGGAGCCTCCTCTCACAGATAAGGACCCTGAGGCTGCAGGGGGCGGCGGCAGGGCCAGCCCGGGCCTCTGCGTCTGTCTGGCTCTGAAAAAACCTCTTTTTGCTGCCTGGAATCTTGTGCCCCAATGCAGAGAGGACAGGCAGGAGGGGGGGGAA
>NW_011494943.1:7511034-7515414 GCF_000754665.1 Bison bison bison
GCCCCGCCCCCAGGCAGGACCACACCATTGTGGACACTGTGCTGATGGCTCCCCGCTCGGCCAAGCAGGCCCTGCTGAAGCTGACGGAGAAGCACGTGGAGCAGGGGGCCTTCCATGAGCTCAAGGTGGCCCCCGGCTATTACACACTCACCGCAGACCAGGGTAGGTGGGCAGGCTCTCTGTGCTCCTCCCTCTCAGCTCCCACCCCCGTGCGGCCCCCTGACGCCTGTCTGACGGCTCCCCACCAGATGCCCGGGGCATGGTGGAATTCCAGGAGGGCGTGGAGCTGGTGGACGTGCGGGTGCCTTTGTTTATCCGGCCCGAGGACGACGACGAGAAGCAGCTGCTGGTGGAGGCCATCGACGTGCCTGTGGGCACCGCCACCCTCGGACGTCGCCTGGTCAATATCACCATCATCAAGGAGCAAGGTCGGTCAGGATGGGGGCCAAAGGGGACTCTGGGACCCTTGTCTCTCCTCAATCCAAGTGGAAGTGGGACCTGGCCATGTGGCCTAGGCAAGCGACTCAACCTCTGAGCCTTGGTTTCTTCATCTGCATAATGGGTATCAGGCTCTTTTGAGGGGGTTGTGGCTGTACCTCTCTCATAAGCGCTCAGTGTGGGGCTTCTCTTATCATCACCAGAGGGTACTGAGTTCTCCTAGAACCGTCCCACGACCCTCTCCTTGTCCTGTGGCCTTTGAACTTGAGACTGAATGGGTCCCCAGGATGCCAGGACATCAGAGCAAGAAGGGACCTGGGGCTTTTTCTGCCCAGGCCTACCTAGAGGGCGGGCAAGGCGTCAAACCACCGTCACCTACCTTGCCTTCCCTGCTAGTTCCTCGGGGAACCTGGACTTGTTCATAACCATCCTTCCAGCGTCCGGAGGGCCTGTTCTGGTCGCTGACCCCTCCTCCCCACTTGCCGCAGGACTTAGGCCTGCTCTGCCCCGGTCCTCAGTCTCAGCCCTCATCTCTGGTCTTGCCGCTGCCTGGCCTCCCTTCTCTGCCCCAAACCGTCCAGGATGTCAGCTGGACACTGTTCCAGCCTTGTCAACTTTTCCTGGAAGACTTTCCCAGCACCTCTGTCCACCCTCCCTAGAGAGCAGAGGGTTGAGGGTGATAAGCAGACTCCTGAAGTCTGGACCGGGCTGGGCCAGAGGGAGGGCAGGGGCTGAGAGGGGGACTGTGGTCAAGACCCCTGACCAGCGCCTGGCTCCTTGCAGCCAGCGGGATCGTGTCCTTTGAGCAGCCCGAGTACTTGGTCAGCAGCGGGGAGCACGTTGCCCGCATCCCCGTGGTCCGGCGCATCCTGGACAGCGGCAAATCACAGGTCTCCTACCGCACGCAGGACAACACCGCCAAGGCCAACCGGGTGAGTCCTTGCCACGAGGTCAGGCACATCCCAAGGGCCCAGTGGGGGCTGGACACAGCGGCATCCTGGGTCTCTGGATGCTGGTGGTGCCACAGGCTGGCCTCCCAAGGACACGTTTCCCCTGCCACCCTGCAGCAGGGGCATCAGTTCAGTTCAGTTGCTCAGTCGTGTCTGACTCCTTGCGACCCCATGGACTGCAGCACCCCAGACTACCCTGTCCATCACCAACTCCCGGAGCTTACACAAACTCATGTCCATTGAGTCGGTGATGCCATCCAGCCATCTCATCTTCTGCGTCCCCTTCTCCTCCCGGCTACAGTCTTTCCCAGCATCAGGGTCTTTTCAAATGAGTTGGGAAGATCTCCTGGAGAAGGAAGTTTCCTCTTCTTGCCTGGAAAACCCCATGGACAGAGGAGCTTCGTGGGCTACAGTCCATGGGGTGGCAAAGAGTCGGACACGATTGAGCGATTTCACTTTCACTTTCACCAAAAAGGCCAGTGATGCCCTGAATAAGGCCTCATCATGTCCAGACCATCCGTGTCCCCCTTGCAACATTCCAGGATCCACCCGGACACTCTTCAAAGAAATAGACTGCCCCCTCTGCCATGGCCCAGGGACTCTGGCCTTGTTGACGGGGGATCACAGGCCTTATGTCCCCAGGCTGTCATTGCCAGGCAGGCCCTCTGTCAGCCAGGCCATAGGACCAATCCTTCAGGGCAGGGAGGGCCGCGTGGTGGGCTGGTGTCAACTTTATCACTTTTTCACAACTTAATCACTCTCAGACAACAGCCATGTCCCTGCTTAGTTTGGCTTATATGTCTGTTTTTCTAAATTAATTACCAACGTTTTGTGTATTTTGATTTTTTTGGCCATGCTGTGTGGCTTGTGGGATCTTAGTCCCCCAACCAGGGATCAAACCTGGACCCAGGAACCTGGCAATGAAATTGCAGAGTCCTAACCACTGGACTGCCAGGGAATTCCCTATTACCATTACCAATTTTTTTAAATTAATTTTTTTATTGGCATTCAGTTGATTTACCATATTGCTTTTCTGCTGTATAGCTAAGTGAATCAGTTAAACATAGACATATATCTATCCACTCTTTTTTAGATTCTGTTCCCAGATAGGTCATTACAGAGTACTGAGTAGAGTTCCCTGTGCTATACCATAGATTCTTATTAGTTATCTATTTTATACCTATTACCAACATTTTAAAAGTAGAAATATTCATATCAAAACTTCACTGGACTTTCCTCTTGGACCAGTGGTTACGATGCTGCGCTTTCACTGCAGGGGGCATGGGTTCGATCCTGGTCTGGGGAAGTTCCATGTGCCACAGAGTGTGGCCCAAAATTAAAAACGTAACAAAAAAACTTCACTCAAAAAGTAAAAAAGGTTAGTCGCACTGGCCTGCAGACCCACTTGGCAATCATGAGAGCAAGTGTGCGCACACACCCTATTCTTTATTTCTTTTTATAGGTAGGAATAGTTCTTATTACTGCTCTAATGCTCCCAGTAAAAATTCCAAAAAGGAATTTGTACAACCATAACGTCACTGAAAGTGAAAAAGTGAAAGTGTTAAGTCGCTCCGTCATGTCCGACTCTTTGTGGCCCATGGACTGCAGCCCACCAGGCTCCTCTGACCATGGAAGTTTTCCAGGCAAGAATACTGGAGTGGTTGCCTTTCCTTCCTCCAGATGATCTTTCCCACCCAGGGATCAAACCTGAGTCTCCTGCATTGCAGGCAGATTCTTTACCATCTGAGCCACTAGGGAAGCCCTTTATAAAGATCCTTTGGTAGTGAACTATGTTTTTTAACATTTTAAAATATTTCTCAACTTTTTATTTTGAAAAACTTCAAACCTACAGCAGAATGGAAAGACTAATAAAATTAGCACCCACTGTTGAAAGTTGCTTTCTCTTTTTCTATACAAATGTATACATGTATGTATATACAGATATATGCCTGGGGGTATAGCTCAGTGGTAGAGCGCATGCTTAGCATGCATGAGGCCCTGGGTTCAATCCCCAGTACCTCCATCCTTACATTTTTGGGCTTCCCTGGTGGCTCTGGACTGCTAGCAAAGAATCTGAATGTTAGCTTACAGCGCCACCTAGTGGAATTATGTGAAAAGGCTTCCCCCTACACACTGCAATCTATCTGCCCCATATAGGTACACATTAATCCCAAGACATTCAGGAAAAAGCTCTAGGGCATTGAAAAATAAAAACTGGAGGTAATAGAAGCACCCCACCCAGGAGGCAGGGCCGGGGGGCTGGTGGGATTCAGACTTCAGAGCCCCAGGGCGGGGAACAGTTCCTCCCTCCTAGGTGAGGCCTGCAAATCTCAGCTCCCCTGGCTGAGTGCCTGCCTGTGTGGGACCCCCCTGTATCTGCATCCTTGTCTCTCTGTACTTTGGTTCAAATCTCAGCTCCACCACAACTACCTGTGTGAACTTGGGCATCTTTCTTTACCTCTGTGTGCCTCAGTTACCTGATCTGTAAAATGGGGACAGTAATATCTCTACCTCACTCTGCCCTGAGGAAGAAATGAGTTAATATCTGTAAAGTACTTGATGCACAAGAGGTGCTGTATAAACAGGAGCCATTCCGGTGTCCACGTGGGAGAGTCTGCGTGAGGGTCTCTGCACTGGCTGTCGGGTGGGGGTGGAGCGTGTGGCCCTGGCTCATCTCCCAGGCCTGCTCCAACTCTGACCCCTTCCCACTCCTAGGACTACATCCCCATGGAGGGTGAGCTGCTGTTCCAACCTGGGGAGACCTGGAAGGAGCTGCAGGTGAAGCTCCTGGAGCTGCAGGAGATGGACTCCCTCCTGCGGGGCCCCCAGACCCGCCGCTTCTACATCCAACTCAGCAACCCCAAGTTCGGGGCCCGCCTGGGCCAGCCCCAGTGTGCCACTGTCATCATTGGGGACCGAGGTAGCCGGAGCCTGGGGTCAGGTTAAGCAGGTGGGGAGGGAGGGCTGGGGCTTCTTGACAGTCTCAGCCGTA
>NW_011494943.1:7515514-7517850 GCF_000754665.1 Bison bison bison
AAGCCCAGTTACATTTGAATCTCAGATAAATAACAACTCAACTTGTAGTATACGTATATCCCATATGCTATCTGGGATATACTTATTCTTAAAAAGTATCTTCGTGTGAAATTCCAGTTTAACTAGGCATCTTGTATTTATCTGGCAACCCTGCTTTCAGAGAGACCGGGGTCATGTGGCCACAGGCCTGCCGCTGGCTGGGAATCCCACCATTAGGCCTTAGCCTTTGACTTCAGCCTTAGTTTAAGCTAAATGCAAGTGTTTCAGAAGGGGTGAAACACTTCTTATGGGCCCTTAGCTTCCAGTATAGTGGGGCCTGTGAGCCCACCCTGGAGGGGAGGTTTGCCAAAAGGATGGGGGCGGAGGAGGAGTCGGGGTAGGGGAGAGAGGAAGGGCGTTGGGAAGAGAAAATGTTCTCTGTGGGACACTCCTTGGCTGCCAAAGGGACAAAGAGAGCAAGCCCTTATCCCTCTGGAGACCCTCCTGGGTCCCCCTGGAGCAGGGGGAAGATTCAGTTCAGTTCAGTTCAGTCGCTCAGTCATGTCAGACTCTTTGTGACCCCATGGACCACAGCATGCCAGGCCTCCCTGTCCATCACCAACTCCCGGAGTTTACTCAAACTCATGTCCATTGAGTTGGTGATGCCATCTAACCATCTCATCCTCTGTTATCCCCTTCTCCTCCCACCTTCAATCTTTCCCAGCATCAGGGTCTTTTCAAATGAGTCAGTTCTTCTCATCAGGTGGCCAAAGTATTGGAGTTTCAGCTTCAACATCAGTCCTTCCAATGAACATTCAGGACTGATTTCCTTTAGGATGGACTGGTTGGATCTCCTTGCAGTCCAAGGGACTCTCAAGAGTCTTCTCCAACACCACAGTTCAAAAGCGTCAATACTTACGGCACTCAGCTTTCTTTATAGTCCAACTCTCACACCCATACGTCTGATGTGATGTGAGGGGGAAGGAGTCTTGGTGTTTAACTGGGCGTCTGGTGCCCCCTGGTGGTGCAGATGGGTTCCTGTCCCCTCAAAGCCAGAGAGGAGTCTCTGCTGACTGCCTTGCCCTGGCTTGACCCCCTGCAGATGAGCTGGACCGGAATGTAATGAACCAGACCGTGTCATCACCCCCACCGCCCCGGGGTGACCTGGGTGCCCCACAGAACCCCAATGCCAAGGCTGCTGGGTCCCGGAAGATCCACTTCAACTGGCTGCCTCCTCCTGGCAAGCCGACAGGGTACCGGGTAAGGTGGGGGGCGACGAAGGGGGTGGATGGGAGGCCGGGCATATGCTGCAGAGGTTGGCCTGCTGAGGCCAGAGAGGGCCCCAGGGAGAGGAGAGGACGTGCTTGGCCTCAGTGGGTGGGGAACCCCCATCGGCCCCTGGGGGAGGAAGAAGTCCCTGGAATGTGGCCCCCAGAACCCAGAAACACCTGTGCCCTATGCCAGCCCTGCTGCGTGCGCCTGGCAGGGCACTCAATCCCTCCACGTCTGTGTGCCCACGGGACTGTAAGGGCAGGGCTCAGCAGAGGGACGGTGGGCTCTGCCAGCTGCTCCCCGCTGACCAGCCCCACCCTGGGCACAGGTGAAATATTGGATCCAGGGTGACTCCGAGTCTGAAGCCCACCTGCTTGACAGCAAGGTGCCCTCAGTGGAGCTCACCAACCTGTACCCATATTGTGACTACGAGATGAAGGTGTGCGCCTACGGGGCACAGGGTGAGGGCCCCTACAGCTCCCCGGTGTCCTGTCGCACCCACCAGGAAGGTGAGGCCTCACCACATCCATCCCTGGCCACCCTGATGCCAGCCTGCCCAGCCCTGGCCCCGCCCAGAACTCTGCCCTCTTGTCCGCTGTTGACAGCACTCTTCCTGCACCCTCTCTGCCCCACCCAGTGCCCAGCGAGCCCGGGCGTCTCGCCTTCAACGTCGTCTCCTCCACCGTGACCCAGCTGAGCTGGGCTGAGCCAGCTGAGACCAACGGCGAGATCACAGCCTACGAGGTCTGCTACGGCCTGGTCAATGAGGACAACCGTAAGGACCCGCCCTCCTCTTCTGCCCCCAGGGAGGGAAGGGGGTGGAGAACGGGAGGAGGTCACGGAGTCCAAGTCAGTGGATGAGCCCCCACTCTGGTTGCCTGGGGGCATCATTAGGTTTGTGGTCAGGTTTGGGATTTCTTTGGAAGGAATGATGCTAAAGCTGAAACTCCAGTACTTTGGCCACCTCATACAAAGAGTTAACTCATTGGAAAAGACTGATGCTGGGAGGGATTGGGGGCAGGAGGAGAAGGGGACGACAGAGGATGAGATGGCTAGATGGCATCACTGACTCGATGGATGTGAGT
>NW_011494943.1:7517987-7518954 GCF_000754665.1 Bison bison bison
CATCACTGACTCGATGGATGTGAGTCTGGGTGAACTCCGGGAGTTGGTGATGGACAGGGAGGCCTGGCGTGCTGCGATTCATGGGGTCGCAAAGAGTCAGACACGACTGAGCGACTGAACTGAACTGAACTGAACTTGGGCTGAGTTAGTTGCATTCCAAAGCAGAGCCCAGAAGCTCCCAGGGCAGGTGAGGATGGAAGGCCTGAGGTTATGTGTGTGCAATGGGGTCACAGGTCCAGAGTGCCAGCCCACGCAGGTCAATGAGAGTGGCTCAATTCTACACGGGTCTCTTCAAGCCAGGGTAGATAGATTTAGCAAATAAAAAGCAGAGGACTCCCTGAACTTCAAACAATTTTTCTAGTACATTTTATGCAACATGTTATCAGAGCCCCTGGCAGAACTCTCTATTTTTCTCCCGTCCTGGAAGGGAGAGATGACCCCTGCACTTGTCAGGATGGAAAACTTTTCAAGGGAACTCAGTCCCCCGCTCTTGCCTGGTGCAGGGCCTTCCTCTCTGCATCGTCACCTGTTGAGTCCATCCCAGGGATGGAGAGCTTCCCACCCCCAGATACAACCTGTGAACCCTAAAGTGGGTCAGGCTTAGCACTCCCAGGTAGCCCAACAGGGCAGAGGGCAGCAGGATTGTTCTGGGCCTCAGGCTCCTTGCTCTGTTCGCCTGGCCGACCAAGCACAACCTTCTCAGCCGCTGCGTCACACCTTGGCTCCTTCTGTTGGCGACTCCTGGTCCACCCCTGGACCACTGTCAGGAAGTCTTTTCTGGCCTGGCCTTTAATCTTAACCAGGCGTGACTGGTTTTGGCCCACACTCTTAGCTCTTGCCTCACAAACGTATGAGGAAGCCCTCCTGACCCAAGGGCATCAGCCCTTTGGGGTGGTCCCCTTCCCTTCTCCCCCTGGCAGACAGATGCGATGGGGTGGACCCCACCTCAGCACTCAGACACCTCCCC
>NW_011494943.1:7519054-7522528 GCF_000754665.1 Bison bison bison
CCAACATCAGCCAGTTCTTGGAGCACAGCCATTCTCTTATCAGACAGCATCAAGCTTCGCAGGAGGGGTTTTCCCCGAGAGCCCTCCTTTGGACCCCTCAGACCCTGGGATGTCTTCTGATCACCCAGAGGGCCCCATGTTGTCAGGTCGGGGCCCCTAGGCACTGTAACTCACTCAGAGCAGCCTGGGGTCTCTTCCTCCCCGCTCCCAGGGCTGTGTGTCCTCCCTTCTGGGTGTGGGGGAGCTGCCTCACCTCTGCTCCCGGCTAACTGACTCTTGTGCAACCTCCATCCCACCCTGGCACACTCAGCTCATGCAGGCCTTGGCCTGTCCTCCGCTGTAGGATCAGGCCTGCCTCTCACCTCCCGTCCTTGCCCAGGTGGCCAGGGCAGCCTTGGCGAGTGTCCGAATGTCTCCACTTTTAAAATATTTTTTATTTATTGTTTTGGTTGTGCCGGGTCTTCATGGGGGCATGTGGGGTGATCGGTCTTTATCGTGGCGCACGGGATCTTTTCAGTTGTGGCCTGTGGGATCTGGGGCTTCCCTGGTGGCTCAGCGGTAGAGAATCCACCTGCCAATGCGGGAGATCTGGGTTCAGTCCCTGGGTCGGGAAGATCCCCTGGAGGAGGAAATGGCAACCCACGCCTGTTTTCTTGCCTGGGAAATCCCATGGACAGAAGAGCCTCGAGGGCTACAGTCCATGGGGTTGCAAAAGACTTAGACACAACTTGGCTGCTCAGCAACAACATGTGGGATCTAGTTCTTGGACCAAGGATTGAACCCGGGTCCCCTGCATTGGGAGAGCAAAGTCTTCGCCCCCGGGCCACCAGGGAAGTCCCCAGTGTTTCCACTTTGGATTTCCCAACAGAGCATTTGGGGTTTGGTTGGGGACGGTGAGGCACAGGTGGTGAGGGCACTCTTGGCTCTGGAGCCAGACTCGCACAGACGCACGTGAACGTAGGACCTTTACCAATGGGTCAAGCTGACACTAAAGGTGACTTGAGTCTAGTGTGTCTCTGCCACTCAACTTAGCGAGGAACCCCGTGGAGCCCTGGTGACACTTCTCTAAGCCAGTCACACCCAGGTTCTCAGGGCTTGGCCCGTGGCTGGGCATCAACAGTTGCTCGCTCCCTGCCTTGTTCCCCCCACTCCTGGGTGCAGTTCAGGGGCCGCGCGACGGTCCTGGGGCATCCGAGACCAGGACCAGGCCAGAAGCTCTGAGGCACTCTCCCTGTCCTAGGACCCATCGGGCCCATGAAGAAGGTGCTGGTGGACAGCCCCAAGAAGCGGACGCTGCTCATCGAGAACCTGCGCGAGTCCCAGCCATACCGCTACACGGTCAAGGCTCGCAACGGGGCAGGCTGGGGGCCTGAGCGGGAGGCCATCATCAACCTGGCCACCCAGCCCAAGCGACCCATGTCCAGTGAGCAGGGGGCAGGGAGGCACAGGGCAGACAGGGGCGGGCAGGGGCCCGAGGTCGGGCCCTGGCTCACCCCTCCCCCCACCCCGCAGTCCCCATCATCCCTGACATCCCCATCGTGGACGCCCAGAGTGGGGAGGACTACGAGAGCTTCCTCATGTACAGCGATGATGTGCTCCGCTCTCCAGCCGGCAGCCAGAGGCCCAGCGTCTCTGATGACACCGGTGAGTGGGCCGGGGATCCCGGCGAGGATGGTGGGGATCCTGGGTAGAGGGTGGGGCTGTCGCTGGTGTCCAGAGACAGCAAAGGGGCCAGTGACCACTGGGCATGAAGATCAAGACTGAAAGTCCCCTCTCTGCAAAATCAACGATTTGACAGGCACCATTCTGGCTCTGGGTACAGAGGGGACAAAGTGGACGTGGCTCATAGGACTGGTGTGCACGTCTCTGTGTGAGGACAGACAGACAGACATGGGCTTGGGGCACACGCACACGGGCTCGTGCGCATGAGACTGGAAACAGTTGTGAGTGTGGAAGGCTCACCAGCTCACCAGCTGTGCCATGGAGTCAGGACACCCAAGACACCTCCCAGGGACAGGGCTACAGGCGAGGAGGCAAGCCTGGTCCAGGAGCCCCAGAACAGCCACTGGCTTGGGGGCCCCCAGTGCAGTGCTCCTTGCACTGGCCCTGCTCCACTTCCCTCTTGGATTCCTGTACATTGTGATGCAAAGAGCCCTCAACTGGGACTCCTGGGGTCTGTTTTAGCTCTGGCTTCACTGCAGGATGGCTTCCCTTGTAGCTCAGTTGGTAAAGAGTCTGCCTGCAATGCTGGAGACCTGGGTTCAATTCCTGGGTTGGAAAGATCCCCTGGAGAAGGAAATGGCAATCCACTTCAGTATTCTGGCCTGGAGAATCCCATGGACAGAGGAGCCTGGGAGGCTACAGTCCATGGGGTCCATGGGGCAAGAGTCGGACAGGACTTAGTGACTAAGCCACCACTGTGGGAATTCAGATGAATCACGTACATTCTCTGCCTCAGTTTTCTGATCTGTGAAATGGGATACCAGTCATACTAGGCTGAGTGAAAATCCACCAGGATTTGTATTTCCTTTTTATATAATTTATTTTTGGCTGTGCTGGGTCTTCATTGCTATGCAGGCTTCTCATCGCGGTGGCTTCTCTTACTGTGGCGCAAGACGAGCTCTAGGGCTTAGTAGTTGCAACTCCCGGGCTCTAGAGCACAGGCTCGGTAGTTCTGACCTGTAGGCTTAGTTACTCCGCGGCATGTGGCATCTTCCCGGTTCAGTTCAGTTCAGTTCAGTTCGGTTCAGTCACAGACCAGGGATCAAACCTGTTTTTCCCGCATTGGCAGATGGATTCTTTACCACTGAGCCACCAGGGAAGCCCCAGAATTTGTATTTTCTTCCTTCCTTACCTACATCAGGTTTCCATGGAGTCAAGCTAGGGTTCAGGGGTCTTGAGGGTTTTGAGGGTCTGGGGTAGAGAGCAGCTGGTATGAATCAGGTTCCTCGGCTTGTCGGCACTACACAGATCTACTCCGGCTGCTGGAACTCGCTGGGGAGTTCCCGGGAGGCAGGCCTGGGAGACATCACTCCCTCCCTCATCCAGACGGGAAGCAGGCTCAGAGCAGAGGCCTCACGGCTCGCGGCAGAGCCAGGACTCTGGTCCAGGGGGTCTTCCCTCGCCAGCTGCGGCCCAAGCCGCCCTATAACACCTCCGGGCTGAGGGTCCCGCCTGCCGCCGGGTTCCCCCGCCTCCGCACACCCAGATCGCATGTGCCGGGGGACCACTGGCTTCTTCTCCGCGCCCCTGGCGCCCCCTGGCGGTGCCAACGCGGCCCTTCGTTGTTCCTAAGGCTGCGGCTGGAAGTTCGAGCCCCTGCTGGGGGAGGAGCTGGACCTGAGGCGCGTCACGTGGCGGCTGCCCCCGGGAGACGGCGCCGCCCATGGGGCCGATGGGGGCACGCGGGGCGCCAGCGGGGAGGGAGGTGACCGGCACGCCCCCACCCGCACCCACCTCCGCTCCAGCCACAGG
>NW_011494943.1:7522730-7525885 GCF_000754665.1 Bison bison bison
TCTCCCCAGGGCGGGGCCGACTGCTGGGGCTGCGAGGCCCCGGCGGAGGTCGGGTCCGTGGGGGCCTCCTGCCAGGCCAGGGGACCTGTGTTCCAGAAGCCTGCGGGGGTTGGTTGGGCCGTGGACTCCTCCAGGGGCCTCTGTCCCTGGTGGGCAGAGGGAGGCTAGGTGTTTTGATGCCAGGGGGGCCCCGGAAGGTAGGTAGGTAGGTAACCCCCGGAATTCCCAGGGCTACGGCAGCCCGCCCCTCGGGGCTCCGGGGTCTGCAGCCGGGCCTGTGGGAGTGACCCTGCCCTGTCCCCGCAGAGCACCTGGTGAACGGGCGGATGGACTTTGCCTTCCCGGGCAGCGCCAACTCCCTGCACAGGATGACCGTGAGCACCGCGGCCCACGGCGCCCACCTGAGCCCGCAGCTGTCCCACCGCGTGCTGAGCACCTCGTCCACCCTCACGCGGGACTACCACTCGCTGACCCGCACGGAGCACTCGCACTCCGCCACGCTGCCCAGGGACTACTCCACCCTCACCTCCCTTTCCTCCCAGAGTGAGTGCCGCCTCTTCCCCGGCCCTCCGGCCAATCGTTCCTCTCTTCCAGCTCCTGGAGGCGGGGCGGGGGCTGCTGCCCTCCGCCCAACACGCACACCCGCCCCGCCCCAGCTCACTTGTGTTTTGTCCTGCCCTAGGCCTCCCTCCCATCTGGGAACACGGGAGGAGCAGGCTTCCGCTGTCCTGGGCCCTGGGGTCCCGGAGTCGGGCTCAGACGAAGGGAGCCCCCCGCTCCGGGGACTTGAGAGACTCTATAATCCTGGCTGGGCAGCCAGCAGCGCCCTCTTGGGGCCCAGGTAGTACAGAGGTGGCAGTCCTGCGTCTCCATGGCCGTCCCGCTCCATGTCACCATCCACCCACCATCAGCACTGCCCGCGCCTTCGCACCCTCCATTCCATCTACATCCACGCTGGTGCCTAAAGCGGCCTGTCCTCCCGGGGTGCTGGGCTGGGGCCAGCTGAGGAGGGTGGGGGGCCGGGTACTCAAGCAGACCCCGCACTCACCCTGAGTGCGGTGGGGAGGCGCCGGGCAGCCTAGAGAGGGTGCTGCAGGGCCGAGTGGGCTGCCCGACCAGCAGTCAGGGAGGTGCAGCTGAGAACCAGGGACTACTGCCCAGATAACCCCGCCGCGGGCTGACTGCGGCGCCCCCTGTCTGCAGGCTCCCGCTTGGCTGCGGGTGTGCCCAACACACCCACCCGCCTGGTGTTCTCCGCCCTTGGACCCACGTCTCTGAAAGTGAGCTGGCAGGAGCCGCAGTGTGAGCGTGCGCTGCAGGGCTACAGTGTGGAGTACCAGCTGCTGAACGGCGGTGAGGCCTGGCTGCTGGTGGGCTGACATACAGGGGCTCGGGCTGTCCGGAGCCCAGCCGAGCCGCTTGACCACTGATGTCCCCCGCTGCCACCCCCTGCCTCTCTGAGAGGGCCTTTCCCTTCTGAGTCCCCCAGTGTCCCCTTCACTGCATCCCTTCTTCCACTGCGTCCTCACCCATCTCCCTGGGCCTCTCTCCTGATCACTTCCCCTGTGAGGTTTTGCTTAGGGACCCAGGGTCTCTCTGCTGGGCTATGAGAAGTGGCCCTTCTCTGGGCAGGCATGACCTGGGCCCATAAACAGCCATCATACACAGATGGGATTTCAGACTCCACTCACTCCTTGTATGGTGCACAGCCTGAACCACCAGCCACACCACACAAGGCCGCCCCGACCTGCACCCCAACCACAGCTGGTCCTGTCTGGGCTAGGACCAGGTCTGGGCTGCGGCCTAGGGGAGGGGCGAGATCAGGCCAGGGGCTAGGGATGAGGAATGAGGCTGCTCCACGGTCTGCCTCCGTCCCCCACCCAGGTGAGCTGTATCGCCTCAACATCCCCAACCCCAGCCAGACCTCGGTGGTGGTGGAGGACCTCCTGCCCAACCACTCCTACGTGTTCCGTGTGCGGGCCCAGAGCCAGGAGGGCTGGGGCCCGGAGCGTGAGGGTGTCATCACCATTGAGTCACAGGTGCACCCGCAGAGCCCACTCTGCCCCCTGCCGGGTGAGTTGCCACCCCCACCCCCACAGGTGCCCCCACCTGGCCCTCAGATACCCACCTGTCCCCTGACAAACTTCCTCTGCTGCCCCCAGGCTCCGCCTTCACTTTGAGCACGCCCAGCGCCCCAGGCCCGCTGGTGTTCACTGCCCTGAGCCCCGACTCGCTGCAGCTGAGCTGGGAGCGGCCCCGCAGGCCGGATGGCGACATTCTGGGCTACCTGGTGACGTGTGAGATGGCCCACGGAGGAGGTGCTGCCTGCCCCGGGTTGGGGGGCGGAGGGGGAGGGGTGGAGAGGGAGCCGCAGAGGTTGAAAGGCATCTTTCCTGCACAGAGCCAGCCACTACGTTCCTGGTTGACGGCGACAGCCCTGAGAGCCGGCTGACCGTGCCTGGCCTCAGCGAGAACGTGCCCTACAAGTTCAAGGTGCAGGCCAAGACCACCCAAGGCTTCGGGCCGGAGCGAGAGGGAATCATCACCATCGAGTCCCAGGATGGAGGCAGGCTTCTTTGCCCCTTCCCCAGCCCCACCCCTTCTCTGGCCACGCCTTCTCCTGGCACCATCCTCTAACTGTGCCCCCACCCACCCTCTCCAGGACCCTTTCCACAGCTGGGCGGCCACTTGGGGCTCTTCCAGCACCCAGCGTCAGGGGAATACAGCAGCATCACCACCCACTCCAGCACCACTGAACCCTTCCTACTGGGTGAGTTGCCTGGTGGGGGCTCCTGGCTCTCCCCAGGAAACACAGAGCTAACAGAGGAAGGGGTGGGGGGGGCAGTCAGGACCCAGGGGTGGGTCCTTCAACACTTCTTCCCCTGCAGATGGACTGACCCTGGGCTCCCAGCATCTGGAAGCAAGTGGCTCCCTCACCCGGCATGTGACACAGGAGTTTGTGAGCCGGACTCTGACCACCAGTGGGACCCTCAGCACCCACGTGGACCAACAGTTCTTCCAGACCTGAGCGCCCCCCTCAACACACACACCCCGTCCCACCCCCTCCCCATGTGCTGCCTCAGCTACTCCATCCTTGGACCCCTGGTGGCCCACCCCAGCCGCATGCTGCGCACAAGGCCGCCGCCGCCGGCCAC
>NW_011494943.1:7525985-7526386 GCF_000754665.1 Bison bison bison
CAGCCCCTTTGTAACCAAAGAGCTGGACCCAGCATGACAAGGGCCTGGCTTTGTTCTGCTATAATAAAGGATTTCGCTACTGCTTGGCTCTGCCCTGACCATGTTTCTAGGCCCCGTCCAGAGCAGGGAGCAGTTCTCACACACCCCTTTTCTGATGCCCCAGCACACATCCACCTCTTGAGGTAGGCGGGCGTCAGAGTCAGAGATACAAGTTTATTGAGCACCCAGACAGGAGGGGAGGCCCGCCGCGTGCTGTCCTGCGAGGGCCTCAGAAGCGCAGCACCTTGGCGCCATCAGCCGCCTGGGAGAGGTAGAAGGTGGCCGTCCCATGGTACTGCTCCTGTTGGTGGATGGGGGGTCTGAGCTCAGGGCTGCCCTGGGAGCCATCTCTCCTGCTCCCC
>NW_011494943.1:7526486-7530993 GCF_000754665.1 Bison bison bison
TGCTCCCCCACCCTGCCCTCCCCACCCCGACTCCAGCACTGCCAACCTGGATGTGCTGCATCACCCGAGGAGCGGCAGAGGCCTCCAGCAGGGTCACCGTGCAGCCCCCGAAGCCACCGCCTGTCATGCGGCTGCCGTAAACCCCAGGAGCAGAGAGCGCGGCCTCCACCAGCTGATCCAGCTCCGGGCAGCTCACCTCATAGTCGTCTCTGCGGAGAGAATACGGAGCCTGGAGCCGGCCCCAGCTGCAACACATGTGCTTGCGGGGTGTCAGGCACCCAGGGGCCTCACCTGAGCGAGTGGTGACTCTCTACCATGAGGCGGCCGAAGGCTCTGTAGTCGCCGCGGCGCAGGGCGGCCGCCGCCTGGGCCGTTCGCTGGATCTCGCCCACCACGTGCCGCGCCCGCCGGAAGGCCTCCGTGCTCATCAGGTCCCGGCCAGCTGGGGAGGAAAGGGGCTCAGCAGACCTGCCACCCACGGCCTCTGGGCCCCTGTGGACTCCAGGCCGCTGGCCCCGGGGCATCTCCACTCTGGTTCTGACGAAGCTGTGGGTAGAACCTCGGGTTGGGGAGCAAGGTTTCAGACCTCGCCTCCTCGATTATAAAAGGGGGTACCCAGGACGTCCCTGGGGGTCTAGTGGTTAAGACCCCCTGCAAGTTTCCACTGTAGGGAGCATGGGTTCAGTCCCTGGTTGGGGAACTAAGATCCCACATGCTGGGCAGTGTGGCCAAAAAAGGGGGCATGACCCACCTCATTTGGGATGTGGGGAGAACTCAGTGAGGCAGACACATGCAGAGCTCCCAGTGTGCCTGGCACACGGTGGGTACTCAATAAACAGCTGTTTGAGCCCCATACTCTGCTTCCCTGGCGAATGGGACACTGCTGCCTTCCAGAGGCCAAGACAGAACAGAAAGGACAAGTCCTGCTGGTGTTTTTGCTGGACTAACAGTGAAACCTCCAAAGGCCAGGAATCCAGAACTGGGGTACAGTGCAGGCCTGCCTGGGACACCCCAGGGAACCAGCAGGCTGTCCAACTGGCTAACGCTGAAGCAGGCACAGCCAGCCGAGTCACTAAGGGCAGCCCTGAACACCGAGGAGACTTCGCAACTTAATTCCAGGTGCCAGTGAGATTCTGGAGCCGGGGAGGGACAGAGCTGAGCTCTAGTTGACAAAAGTGACCGCCTTGGGCAGGGGCCCCGCTGGTAGAGTGGGTGCCAGGAGTCCAGCTGGTGGTTGTTAAACGTCAGAGACCAGGAGGGGCCCGATGTGGGGAGGAAGGGGAGGAGGAAGAACAGGTCAGAGACCCGAGGGGGCAGGGGGCCAGGAAGCACTCAGGGGTGACTCTGAAGTTTCAAACAGGAGCGACAAGGGTGAGGAAATAACAATGCCAAGTCAGAGGAGAGGTGCCCAGAAGGATGAGTTCTGCCAGGGCCAGGTGAAGGCTCCAGGACCCCGGGTGGGAATGGGGGGGCGGACTCCCATCTGAGTCCTCAGTGAGGCAGTGGTGGCTGGAGTTGAGCTGGGGACAAAGCCTGGGGCAGGCCCAGGAGGAGGAACAGGGCTCTGACCAAGCAGATCCAGCACTGAGGGGGTGGAGAGGACAGCCCCCAGGTTTCTGCAGGGAGCCCCTGGGAGAGCTGTCAAACCAGGTGGCATGGGAGACCGGCTGTTGGATTCAGAGGATTCAGAAATGAGTAGAGAGGAGAAAGGGCTTTCCAGGTGGCATGAGTGGTAAAGAACCTGCCTGCCAATGCAGGAGACGAGGGTTTGATTCCTGGGTCTGAGAGATCCCCTGGAGGAGGAAATGGCAACCCACTCCAATATTCTTGCCTGGAGAATCCCATGGACAGAGGAGCCTGGTGGGCTACAGTTCATGGGGTTGCAAAGAGTCGGACATGACTGAAGTGACTCAGCATGCACACAGAGGAGAAAATGGGGGTCGTGAACATCGGGGACCCTTCCCAGAGGACTGGCATAGGAAGGAGACTCCATTTGAGGATGTTAGAAGACTGGGCATGTTTAAAAGCAGGTGGGGAGCAGGTGGAGGACAGAAAGGCAGGCAGAGAGAAGCACGGTTCCTGAGGGAGATGGAAGCCTCCAGGGCTGGGGCGTGGGGGGCGAATGGAAGGGCCGAGGAGGAGGGGAGAAACGCCACAAGTGCTCAAGGGCAAAAAGCTCAACCACCGTGACCTGCACAGAGCAGGTGGCCTAAAGGTGACGGTTCACCAAGGACAAGATGGTCCCTGAAATGGGCCCCACGCTGCCAGGGAGGGCAGCTCCTAAGGCCAGCAGCCTGGCCCCGAAGGGAGGAGGACGAGCTGATCTGCCTGGATCAAGTCTTAGCCCTGCCACTCACTGTACATCCCATCACAAAAAAAGGGACTCCCCTGATGGTGCAGCGGATGAGACTCCACCTGCCAGTGCTGGGGCCAGGGTTTGATTCCTGGTCTGGGAGCATCCCACGTGCTATGGAGCAACTGAGCCCGTGCTCCAGTTACTGAGCCCAAGCTACGGAGCCCAGGAGCTGCAACTGCCAAAGCACTCGTGCCTAGAACCACCTCAGTGAGAAGCCTGAGCACGGCAACCAAGAGCAGCCCCGGATCGCCGCAACTAGAGAAAGTTCATGCAAAGCAACAGAGACCCAGGGCGGTCAAAAATAATAAATAGATAAAGACTTTTTAAAGATGAGTGTAGTATCTGTCCTACAGACTTTTGAGAGAATTCAATGAGTTAATGTGTACATGACCTTTAAACTGTTCAACAGACTACCTTCCTGGCCACGTCTATCTGGAAACTTAAAAATACATGTTATCTTTTGATCCTGTGATCCTACTCCAAACAATCTAATCCTGAGAAAACAGGAGGAAAACGCAGAGAAATAATTATGTATAAAAACATCCCTCGTGGTGTTAGATGTGATTATCAGAAACTGGTTAAGTAAATTGACACCTATATGCTGAAATGCTACAGTAGCTTTAAAAAGCCATGTTGATGGGGACTTCCCTGGTGGTCTAGTGGCTAAGACTCCGTGCTCACAATGCAGGGGGCCTGGAACCAATGAATGTTCCCTGGCCAGGGAACTATTAATAGACCTCACATGCTGCAACCAAAGATTCCACAGGCTGAAACTAAGGCCCCAGGCAGCCAAAAAAAAATTGCTTCCAGTGGGAGGGTCTGGGGAAGGGGTGGCAGGCACCATGTGGGACCTCAAAGGTGGCAAGAAGCAGCCCCTGATGCATCCCAAGAAGCAAGCCAAGGAGATGGGATGAGGAAGATAAGGCATTCAAACACAAACAGGAGGAGGAGCTAAAAGCCAAAGCCGAAAGGCCCCCTGCCCACAGGAGGAATTAAGAAAATCTGGCCAAAAAATGTTCCTTGTGCCTGAGGCAATGATGATTCTTACTTCTGTTACAGTTTAAACATCTGGACTCCCTGCCATTAACATCTGTTGCCACCTACAGCTACAATGAAGTGTCGTCTTGTCTTGGAACCTATTGTACATTTAAGAGTAAACTTTTGGGGTCGGGGGGAAGCCATGGTGATGACCGGCCTTTTCTGGTATAGGAAGTGTTCTGAGAGAGTTCAGGGCAATAAAAGGGCAGATAGCAACACTGTATTTGCTCAACTTTGAAAATACAGATGATGAAACCAACACAACAGTGTAAATCAACCATAATTCAATAAAAAATTTTTAAGTACTTTTAAAAAAGAAAATACAGGTACAGAAAACCACTAAAGGAAATACATTAAAATGCTAATAGTAGAACTTCCCTGGTGGTCCAGCGGTTAAGAATCCGCCTGGCAATGCAGGGGACACGGGTTCTATCCCTGGTTCAGGAAGATTCCACATGCCAGGGAACAACCAAGCCTGTGCGCTTGGTTGCACAGGGCTGAGCCTACTGAGCCCATGGGCTGCAACTATGGAAGCCCGTGTGCCTGGAGCCCGTGTTCCACAAGAGAAGCCCGCACCTCACAAGGAAGCAGCCCCTGCTCACCGGAACAAGAGAAAGCCTGCCCACATCAGCAAAGACCCAGTGCAGCCAAAAAAAAGCTTAGTGGCTATCTCTGGGTAGTGATCTTATCGCTTGTTATTTTCTTCTTTGTCCTTTTCTGTATTTTCCACAGTGCACATTAAATTCTTAGATTATAAAAAACGATATTGAGATATCAAGCATTCCTACATTAGCCAGGTCAGGAGGCCCCGCCCCACTCCGCCCAGCCCCGCCCCACCCCACTCAGCAGCCCCAGCAGTCTCCAGGACAGAGCATACGCAGCCAGCCCTCACCCTCCACTCACCCTCCAGCTCCTCCAGCTGTACCTCCCGAAGGCTCTCCTTGCCCAGCGCCCGGGCCACCTCTTCACACTGGCGCCGCCGCAGGGGATACTCGCTGGAGCCCAGTGAGTGGCGAACGTTGGAGTTGGTGATGAGCACGGCCAGCTTGGGGTCCGACAGCGGCACCAGGCTTGTCTCCAGGGACCTGGGGCGGGGATGGGGGGGGGGGGGGG
>NW_011494943.1:7531093-7533241 GCF_000754665.1 Bison bison bison
GCCACGCAGCCTCCATCCAGGAGCTCCTATGAGGTGGGAGGTCCAAGGGGAGCCCCTGACCTGCAGTCAATGAGCAGCGCGTGGCCTCTCTGCCCCAGCAGTGCGATGAGCTGGTCCATGATGCCACAGGGCACCCCTGCGAAGCTGTGCTCGGCCCGCTGACACACCTGGGCCCGGGCAGCTATTGTCCCCGAGTCTGCGGCACAGGGCGAGGTGGGGAGGCTGGGGCCCAGGAGGGGACACTAGGGGTTCGCGGGTGGGAGCAGCAGTAGCTCCAGGGACGTTCCAGGGAGATTCACCACCTACCCCGCCAAGGCCACAGTTGGGGTGGGAAGCTCTGATCACAGGACCTCGGGGAAGGAGGGCTGGGTGGGGGCTGGGAGGTACCTGGGCAGAGCTGATGTAGGAAAGTATACGTGGCCACCTCCAGGGACGCCGAGCTGGACAGCCCACCCCCCAGGGGCACAGAGCTGACCACCACTGCGCTGAAGCCAGGGAGGGGGGCAGCTGCAGGGTAAAGAATGGATGACGGTAAGACGGGCCACCAGGGAGGATGAACACAAGAAGGGAATGTGTTCTGGTGCAAAGGGAGGCAACTGCCAGGCAGCTGCTGCTGGGGGAATGTGTCTCAATTGTCAGAGGTCACCAACCTGCTGGGCCAAGGGGTCCGCTGCCCTCAACCTGCCCACCCTGAGGGTCCTGAGACAGTCTCCCAGTTCTCAGAATTCAGGGCTCTGGAGACCAACACTTTGGGGTTTGAACCCTGGCTCCTCCATCGTGGGATGGGCAACCCAGGGCTAGTTCTGGAACCTCTGGGGGCATCAGTCTCCTCACCTGCCCACTGAGGAATCTCTACTCTGCACGCCTACCCCGAAGTGGATCAGATGAGCTAATGGGCTTTGTGGCTGAGGCAGGAATCTGACCCAGCCCGGGGACCCATACCTGGGTAGTGCTGAATCACTCCCTTGACATAGTTGGCCCAGTGAGGGGTCCCAGGCTCCAGTGGCCGCTGGCTTGTGGGCAGAGGAAACTGCAGCCGCCGGGGCTCATCAGCATCCTCAGAGGTAGTGAGGAGGGAAACAAGCCCATCCACGCGGGGGCTGCCCACCAGCACTGTCACAAGCTCCAGGGCCTGGCAGGAGAAACAAAAGTATGCAAAACTCCCAACACCAGGGCGCCTGGGACAGACTGGCAGCTGACCTCCAGGCTCCAGGTGAAGGGAATGGGGAGTGTCCCAGGGAAGAGCCGACGCTCATCAGGCCTTGGGGGGGCTTGAGTCCTGCCCCAGGGGAAGAAGGGTCAGTGCTTGGGGAGTGCAGACCTGAACTCTGCCCTGAGCGTGGGCTCCTGGCTGTGACGCAAGGGGGAGAGAGAGAGTTCAACAGGGAAAAAAACAACACAACTCCTTTTGGCGCTTCCCCATTTGGAGGCAACCTCAGAGGCACTGTACTCACTCAACTTGCCAGGCTGCAACCGAGGGATGGACACGGCCCCAGGCTAAGGCAGTCCAATCGCCCCTGTGGGACCTTGGGCAGATCACTAGCCGTCTCTGAGCCCCCTCTGCGAATTGAACGGGCTGGACCAGGAAGCTTAGGGCTTTACTTCGCCCGGATCTACCCCTACGACCCCCCCTTCCGCATTCCCCCACACCGTGAGGAGGCTCCCAGGGAGCCTGGCGAGGATCCGCGGTCCACAGCCTACTTCCTCGAGGATTCCCGCCTTCCTGCCTCCCGATGTGGGAAATGCCCCGTCCGAGGGCCTCCCTACGTGCTCGGGCCCCACACGCGGCGGGAGTGAAAGTTCGGAGCGGCCCGCGCAACGGTGCACGCGGAACGCGGGCGCCTCCCGCCCAGCCCCTCACCATGGGCAACACCAGGCCCCGGTTGTAGTCCGTGTGTTCCCCGATGAGGTTGACGCGGCCCGGGGCCGACACGGCTAGCTCAGGCTCAGCTCCGAACTCCTCCAGGAAGGCTCTCCGGGCCTTGGCCAGCAGCTCCCCGGCCTGGGGCTGCTCCGAAGCGGCCATGACGCTCTCCCGGCGGCTCCGCCGGGTGCAGTCCGGTAGGCGCGGGATGCTGGGGCGGGGCCGCGCGGCGTCGGCTCACAGTAGCTGGTCGCGCCGCCCAAAACCGGGCCGCACTGGCCCCG
>NW_011494943.1:7533377-7567688 GCF_000754665.1 Bison bison bison
GGGTCTCCCAAAGGGCTCTCCCAGGTCCCAAAGTCCTGCAGAGGTCACCAACCCCTGATCAGGAATCTCTAAGAGGGTGGCCAGACAATCAGCATAGAGATAAGGACTGCCCGAGTTTGGTGGAGTCCCTTCTATAGGCTCCTTTCCTAGAGTGGACCCGCTGTCCCAGCTCCTAGCAATGGAGCAGTGAGGAGGGTGGTAGTGGGCATGGATGGGCCCAACTGCCAAGGCAGGTGCTTCCTCAGTCAGGAACGTTCGTCCCAGAGTCTGGTGTTCTGAATGTGACATCTCCTCTCTCACCAACCTGCATCCTAAACCTTCAAGCCTGTCCACAGTTGGCCACCCCATAGAAACCTTGGAAGGGAAAGGCTGAAATATAAGCAGACTGAAATTAGGGAGGGGAGCTTTGTGGAGGGCTGTGGCCTGGGCTGTAGCTGGGGATCTGATCAGAAGTTGCCCCAGGAGCATTCAAAAGTGAGCTTTGAAAACTCCTAGAAGTAAACCTAAGGGTAAACCTTTGGGACATTGGCTTAGTCAATGGTTGTTTAGACGTGACTCCAGAGCACAAGCAACAAAAGGAAAATAGGCAAACTACTTCATCAAAGTAAAAGACTTGTGCATCTAAGGACCCCGTGAAAAAGTGGAAACACAACTCACAGAATGGGAAAAAATAGCTGCAAATCATATATTTAAAGGACCTGTATCAAGAATGTATAAAAGGGACTTACCTGGTGGTCCAGTGGTTAAGAATCCCCCTTGTATGAACCCACATGAAAAGTGAAAGGGAAGTCGCTCAGTCGTGTCTGACTCTTTTGCGACCCATGGACTGTAGCCTACCAGGCTTCTCCGTCCAAGGGATTTTCCAGGCAAGAGTACCGGAGTGGGTTGTCATTTCCTTCTCCAATGAACCCACACGAACGGGGGAAGATAAGCTCTTGTGCTGCAATTGGAACAGTTTACTTCATACTGGGACTTAAATCCATGTACTGGGACTCAACCCTGGAGAAGAAGAGGGCAACCCACTCCAGTATTCTTGCCTGGAGAATCCCATGGACAGGGAAGCCTGGCAGGCTACAGTCCGTGGGGGTCACAATGAGTTGACATGACTGAATCGACTTAGCACTGGGACTCAAACCCAGTCAAAACCCTGCCTGGGACTTGAACCCATGTGGCTGCAACTCGAACTCGGCCAAAACCCATGGTCTTCCAACTGAGATCACAGACCTGGTTTCATGACCTAATGAAGCTCAGGTTCTTGATCGCTCAGCACACAAGCTATTCAGTGAGAGACAAAGTGATAGGTAAGAAGTGGATTTATTCAGATCAGAGAGAAACCGGCTTAACAGAGAGTATGGGCCATTACAGAAGGCGAGTGCGGTGGCCTTGAAAAGTGGCATGGTTAGTTTTTATGGGCTGGGTAATTTCATAGGCTGAGTGGGGTATTATTTCAACTATTTGGGGGAAGGGATAGAGATTTCCAGCAATTGGGCCATTACCCACTTTTTGGTCTTTTGATGGTCAGCCTTGGAACCATCCTGGAGCCTTTGGGTGTGTCATTTAGCTTGCTGATTGGGAATCAAGCTCCAGTGGAAGTTGACTTGTCTGCCGTCTTGGATCCATTTGATTCTAATTGGTGTATGTTGTGTCCTCTGGCTCTGTCACTCTTTCAAAAGCTGTGCCCTGTCCTTTCAAAAGCTGTGCCCTCGGCACAGCGAAAGATCCCACATGATGCAATGGAGTTCCCATGGGCCAAAACTAAGACTCAATACAGCCAAATAAATAAAAATAAGTAAATAAAAAATAAAGTGCTGAGTCTTAAAAAAAAAATCTTACAATATGAAAAAAGATAACTTTAAAATGAGGGGGGAAAAAGATTAATAATAAGTCCTGGGGATCAATAAAGAAAAGTTTTAAAAGCTAGAAAAAAATGGGCAGAAGATTTGAACATTCTTCCAAAGATGTGAAAGGATGTTTAACATCATTAGTCATTTAGAAAATGCAAATCAAAGCTACAGTGAGATACTACTTTACATTCATTACGATGACTAAAAATTTTTTTTAAAGACAGAAAATACCAAGTGTTGGTGAGGATGTGGTGAAGTCATAACCCTCATACACTGCTGATGGGAATGTAAAAAAATTAAGCAGTGCCATAAAATGCTAATCGTAGAGTTATCATATGACCAAGCAACTTTACTCCTCACTATACACTGAAGAGAATTGAAAACATGTGTCCCCACAAAAACTTGTATACTAATGTTCACAGCAGCACTATCACATTAGCCAAAAAGTGGAAGTGATCCGAAAGGGATAAACGGACAAACAAAATGTGGCTTATACAATGGAATATTATTTTTTAAATTATTTATTTTTGGCTGGGCCTTCGTTGCTGCAAACAGGCTTTCTCCAGTTGCAGAGAGTGAGGGCTGCTCTTCAGTTGCGGTGCATGGGATTCTCTTTGCGGTGGCTTCTCCTGCTGCAGGGCGTGTGCAGCTCAAGGGCTCTGGAGCTCAGGCTCAGTGGTTGTAGCACGTGGGCTTAATTGCTCTGTGGGATGTAGGATCTTCCTGGACCAGGGATCAAACCCAGGTCCCCTGCATTGACAGGCAGATTCTTATCCACTGCACCATTAGGGAAGTCCCAGTGGAATATTATTTAGCTATGAAAAGAATGATGTTCTGATACCTGCTACAGTATGGATGAGCCTTGAAAACACAGTAAATGAAGGAAGCCAGTTACAAAAGACTACAAATTGTATGATTCTATCAATCAAAAATGTCCAGAATAGGCAAATCTAAAGAGACAGAAAGTAGATTACCGGTTGCTTGAGGCTGAGAGAAATGGGAGAATAAGAGGTGATAAGAATACCAACTTCTCTTTGTAGTGATGAAAATATTCTAAAATTTACAGTGGTGATGGTTGCCATATCTGTGAATACACTAAAACCGCTTTAAATGGGTAAATTGTATGGTATGTGCATTGCATTTTTAAAAAAATTTATTTGGCTATTCTGGGTCTTAGTTGCGACACGTAGGACCTTTAATCTTCGTTTCGGCAGGGGGATCTAGTTCCCTGAACAGGAATCGAACCTGAGCCCTCTGCATTGGGAGCTTGGAATCTTAGCAGCTGGACAACCAGGAAGTCCTTACGCATTGTATCTTAATAAAACTGTTTTTTAAAAAACGAGGAATAAAAGCAATTCCAAATTTCATCTAATGGTCTGCTCCTTTTGAGCACTCCTCAGCTTCCCTGGTGGCTCAGACAGTAAAAGAATCCGCCTGTAGTGCAGGAGACCTGGGTTCCATCCCTGGGTTGGGAAGATCCCCTGGAGGAGGGATAGGGATACCCACTCCAGTATCCTTGCCTGGAGAATCCCAGGACAGAGGAGCCTGGCAGGCTATAGTCCATGAAGTCACAGAGTCCGACACGACTGGGCGACTTCCGCTCGCTCGCTGGCGGTAAAGCACAGGCGTTTTTTGGCGTAGGTAAAACAAAACGGTAAAGCACAGGCATTTTTTGGCATAGGTAAGACAGAACAGGATAAAGCATGAGTGCTTCTTGGGGCTGGCTGAGATGAAAGGAAACTCAAAGCAGGCCTCCCTACAAGGCAAAGATGCATCCTTGTAGGGAGCAAAGACCCCTTGTAGGAGCAAGGATCCGCTGCTCTTCAAATCATTTACCCATCTCAGCTCTGATGGCCAACCACTCTGAGCCCAAATCTCTGCCCTTACTATTGTGGTATCTCAGTCAGATGACTTATCCTCTCTGAGCCTCAGTTTCTCATCTATCTCCTGGGGCTGGTGTTTCCTTCCTGACAGACTGTTTCAGGAGGAAGTGAATGAGATCAGCTTCACTGAGTGCCCAGCCCAGCCTCTGGCACTTGGTAAGCACAGAATAAATATTTGTTATTATTATCAGTCACCCATTAATACATTGTTGGACTCTCCTGCAAGCAATGGGCCAGATAAAAGCCTCTGGCTTTCACTGTCTGATAGTGGATAGTCTCAATCTGACCCTCGTTCCTCACTGAGATAAATGTCTCAACAGAGGAGGAAAGAGTTTTCTAAAAGAGAGGAGGAATTCTCACCACGGAAAAGGCAATGGCACCCCACTCCAGTACTCTTGCCTGGAAAATCCCATGGACGGAGGAGCCTGGTGGGCTGCAGTCCATGGGGTCTCGAAGAGTTGGGCACGACTGAGTGACTTCACTTTCACTTTTCACTTTCATGCATTGGAGAAGAAAATGGCAACCCACTCCAGTGTTCTTGCCTGGAGAATCCCAGGGATGGGGGACCCTGGTGGGCTGCCGTCTCTGGGGTCGCAGAGAGTCAGACACGACTGAAGTGACTTAGCAGCAGCAGCAGCAGCAAGCAGCTCACACCCTTATTTTTTAATTTCCACTGTTTTATTTTGATTGAAAAGATGTCCTTTTCACCTATCTTCATCTTTTGTATAGTTTCAGTTGTTTCTGGAAAACCTTAATTTGACCCAAGGGCAAGTTCTCCTGTTGGCTCACGCTGGACTCTGAAATACTGATTTCATCTACAAGAACTGTTTACTATCAGTGTTTGAATGCTGTCTAGCATGTTACATAAAATTTGTTCAGAGGAAGTCTGCCTCTGACCTTTGACCCTCCCTCCCATTTCCTGGCCAAATGTCACAAGATTGGGGGGAAGGTGGCACCTTAAAGGGGACACTGCCACCCAAAGTCTGTCCTCTGCTTGTCCATGTGCTCAATTCTTGGTCCTTGGGGCCTCCCTGCTAGACCTGGTCTTTCTTCATGCAGTGAATGTCTGTGTGCTTCATGCAGCTCTGGCTGCATTTACAGACAAGACTCCATTGCAATTACAGACAAGACTGGTTTCCTTTAATTGTGGCATGTGGGATCTAGTTTCCTAAATAAGGATCGAACCCAGGCCCCCTGCATTGGGAGTGCAGGGTCTTAGCCATTGGACCCCCAGTAAGTCCCAAGACTCGTTTCCTGGTAGGGCTTGGGTCCACATCTCCCAAGACAGTCTCTGAAAATACTTGCTCTCAGCAGATGGCTCTCCCTCCCACGGATTCTGGGAGGCATTTTTGTTGTTGTTCCCGGAGGGTTAACCTATCTCCTGATTTGGGCCCCCTTTGCCCTTCTGTTTCATTAATGATGACAACTTCTATAGTATTGATAATACTGATATCGAGTTCGTGGTGGGCCCTGGTGTCAGGACTGAGATGCAGTCTATAGGGCAGCACTGGTTGCTCAGTGCCTGTTCTGAACGGTCAATGCTCCAGACTTTTTTTGTCAAATCTTTTAAAAGGCCCCAGACTTTGCACGGATTGTTTTATTAAATTCTTACAAGCCTCCGGGGTAGGCACTGGTTTTATCTCCATTTTACGGATGAGGGAAAGAATCCCAAATGGATTAAGGAATTCATCCAAGTGGGACAGCTGGGCCTTGAACCTGGGTCTGTCTGACCCTGAGATTGTTCTCTCAGGAATCACCCTGTCCCCAGGAGCACTCTGACCTGCTGTGACGTCCGCTTACTGAAGATCCCAAACTCAGCCTCTTGGTAAGGAGCAGGAGGGGTAGCAGCTCTCCTGGACCCCTGGAGCCCCTGTTCCCAATTTGGAAGTCGACCAGTAAGCAGAGCTCTTGGGAACCTGACTGATTTTTTTGCCACCTGGGCCGGGAGCAGATCCAACCTGCTGTGCTGTGGGGCTGCCAGGGCTATTGGGTTGGCCAGCAAACATGCCTAGAGTCTCTGCTGTGTGGCAGGCGTGACTCCAGAGGCCCTGGCTCTGGAGCGCCAGGAGCTTCTCGTCCATCCCTGGCCCCAGGTGCCCCTGCTAAGCAGGGGCCAGTTGCAGGCCCTGTCTTTGTTTGGTGAACCCCACTGTGTCCCTGAAGTTCCTGCCCTCTAAGGCTGACGACTACTCTGCTGGCGGCCAGGCAGGGAAGGACGCAGCCGCAGCTGACTCTCCCTGTACCTTGCCCTAGGCACCGCAGCGGGCCCAGTCCCCAGGCCACTGTGGGTGGGCAAAACTGAGACTGGCCTTAGACAGGGCACTGAGCGGGGAGAGGCCCCCGGGTTCAGCCGGACTCTCAGGTTGCATGAAGGCTGGGCCTTGGACCCAGCCCCATCCTGTCCCCTCTTCTGGTGCTCTTGGCTCAGTGCTTAAGGCAGTGAAGAGCTTATGGGAATGGTCCTGGGGGCCAGTGTGTCCAAAAGAGAGGGAGTAGGGAGTAGAGGTTAACAGAGCCTGGGCACCGCCTCCCTGGGGACGTGTGCAGTCCCTCCCACACCTCTCAGCAAAGGCTGCCAGCCCCAAGCTTGCAGCCCAGCAGCCCCTCCCGTCACTGGGGCTGGCGGCTGGCAGACAGCCTCCTCCCTTTCAGCCCACTCTCCCTTCCACTGTGTATGGTCCCAGAACTGCAACTTCCTAAACAGGGGCTGGCAGCTGTCGAAGACTCCAGACCCTGGCTGCCCAACCACGCCCCTCTGCACATCACTTGTGGCCTTACAGCTCCTCCAGGAGTCACAGCCTCACTGAAGCGCTTCCTCCACTCCGTCTTGCTGATAGCAGAGGTGACTGCACAACCTCTTTGCTTCTCCCCAAAGGAAGGGCATTGGGGTAGGTGGGATGGGGGTGGAGGGTCCTCTCCTCAGGGCAGAAGCTGAGATGTGCTGCTCCTGGGCATGCGTGATGGTCCTCACCCTTGCTGGCCACTGCATGTAGTGCTCAGGTGGGGACACCAGGACAGGCTGGGAACACCTCACACGGAAGTCCCATGACTCTGGCTTGGAGTAACAGTGGTTGTCAAGGTGGGATCCCTCACTGCCAGGGACAGCTAGGCAGTCAGCCGGACCACAGGGAGAGCAGGCACCGCTGCCCCCACCCCAGGAAAGAAGACAACAGCCTCTGGCCCCTCCTCACAGCACAGCTTCTATGCATTAAGCTTGAAGCTGTTCCAGCTGCCCCCACCCACCTTGGCCAAAACAGCCTCTCTCTGTCCCTAGACCTGTGGACAAAAGGGAGTCCAAAGGCTGGCCACCTGGCCCAACGGCATGACCCACAGGCAGTGCTGCAAGATTTGGGTCGGCAACCCGGGCTAGGGTCTGTTCTTCCTTCCTCCAGCCTCACCCTGAGGAAGGCAGGTGGAAGGCGGGTTGTTTGTGGGAGTTGCTGGCCAGAAGCCAGGCCCAGCTGGATGGGATGGTCTGGGCCAGTGACATCCCCCAGTAATACTGAGGCAGGCAGGACCACCAGGGGTGAGGGAAGAGGCCGGGGAGCACAAAGAGCAGTCCGCTCAGTTGTGTTCTATCAGAGCCTGGGGTGGGGCTGAAGGAAACAGGCTGTGACTGCCATGCTGCTGTCTGCACTCAGCAGCCAACTCTTTGCGACCCCATGGACTGTAGCCCGTCAAGCTCCTTTGTTCATGGAATTCTCCAGGCAAGAATACTGACTGGCGTGGGCAGCCATTTCCTTCTCCAGGGTATTGTCCTGATCCAGGGATGGAACCCACGCCTGCATTGGCAGGCAAAATTCTTCACCACTGGCACCACCCGGGAACTCCCATAATTGCCATGAGGTGACTTAAGTCAAGGGATGGGGAAGGAGGGGCGAGGATTGTGTGCCCAGGAAGGGTGCTCAAGGCTCTTGTGCCTCATGGGCCACACCACCCGCAGTGACACGACAGCCACAGAAGGTGTGCAGAAAACTCACCCTTCTCCATGGAAGGGTAGGTTGGCCATAAGCCTGAGGCAGATTGCTGCCCTGCTGCTGTTATCGTTCCCGTGTACAGGCTGGCCTTTGCCTGCAGACACTTCAGGGCAAGCCCAGTTTTCTGCTGATCCAAAAACAGCTGACAGGGCCGTCTCTACTCTCTGCTGCCCTATTTGAAGGTGATCCAGAAGGGGCCTGCTCTCCATTGAAGCACAGGTCCCAGCATCAACACTTGACACCAGGCAAGCAGCAGTGCTTACAAGGGGCCAGACAGGGGAGCCCCAGACCGCTACTGGGGAGAGCTGAGGAAGGTAAAGCTTTCTGAACATTTCCCCAGAGAACTCTGTGAAAAAATATACCATCCAAATCAAGACCATAAAGCTAAGGAAGTCTAAACTTTGAAAACTTTTATTTTTGCTTTTTTTGTACTACCTAAACCCAGGGATAAAACATATGGGAAGTTTCCCAAAACCAGAAAGTACTTTTGCCTTATAGGTTAAAAATACACTCTGGAAGCACAAGCTCTACTGTTTAAGCAGCAGATTCCAAGTTGCCCAATAAAATTCAACCTCAGGATGCAGACTTCAGGCAAGGGCAAGCGTCAACCACTTGAGTGCTTCTCAAGGAGCCTCACCACCACTGGACAGGGTTCCCACCATCACACATTCCACTGGCTAGGATTTCAACATCCTTCAGGAACACAATGAATCAACTGTCGGAACTGGTATGATGGACCTTCTAGGAAACCAGGTTATTTTTATTATACTGTATCAGATTCCACTTTTGGCACCTCATACAAACTATCAATTCTCAACCCTAATTAACTCCCTGCTTTCCAATGGAACCTCTTAACCCTTAATCTTTGAAACTAGTCCAAATTTAAATCCCACTGAACTGTATCAGAGTATAAGTATCTTTCTACAGCCACGGACTTCAAATTATAGGGAATGCGTTTGACTCTGGTGGTTCTTGTGTCCTTATTAACACTTCACTGGTGGCCATCACTGGCTAGGAACACTAGTTTCACACTGAAAAGGCAGCTTAAACAGAGTTCTACACCTGTGGTCACTTGTTATAACTTACTGTATAAAGAAATCTATACTGGGAGGGGACATATGTACCCCTACAGCTATGGCTGATTCATATTGATGTTAGAAAACAAAATCCTGTAAAGCACTTATCCTTCAATTAAAAAATTAAAAATCTATAAACGTTTTTCACAAATAGGTTCAGAACAAACCCCACATTTGAGTTCTAGAATTAAATTTCCTTTCCTTGACAGATACGGGGGAGGCAGGGAAGCCTTTTAGTCGTAGGCCCACACTGCAAATATGTCATAACATTTTAAAAAAGCTTCTAGAGGGCTGTTTACATGCTTTGTAGAATTATTCTTGTAAATACTGCTTTTGTCTATCAAGTAAAACTTGAAATAAGCTAAACTTAAAAGCTTTGCATTCAAATTTAGGTTTTTGACACTTATAGTTGAATAAACAAGTTTATTTGTAAATTTAGTCAACATACATAATTGACCTAAAAACTTCAATAGAAGGATAAATTTTAAAACCACTTGGAAAGCCATCTCTATGAAGTGATTTTCCCAGAACCTATGCCACATGAACACCATTTTAACTGGCAGAGATTCCATAAGCTGAAGCTGTGTCCCTCCCCCACAGCAAGTTCACCCTAAGTTATAATACAAATCCCACAAGGAAAAAAAGTTCGGTATTGTTCCCCCTTGGTAGAGAAAAGTTCAACCTAGTTATGAGACCAATCACAACACAAAGAAAAGCTGCACTAACTACTATATTAGTAACAGATGATGCTGGTGTGAATAACTTGTATTATAGTCTAGAGCCCTTATAAATAAATCCCCCTCCCCGTTAGTGTTTGCATTATCAGCTAGAAGGTTAGTTTAACATGTGGTAGAATGAGGACTTATGCAAGGCATAACGCGCAAAGCATTTTACTACATAAACAAGTGCAGTCTACTCAGGAGAAACCCAATCAAACTCTAAATTACACACCTTAAAGACAACACTCCCCACCACATGTCAATGTAAAACATTTAATTTAAAAATGTTGACACTACAATATATAAAATAGCTATTATAAATGCACATAGTGTATTCTATAGCTGCCAGGTTTACTTTTTTTTTTTAAGGAAACTGTAAGTTACACTGTGGTTAAGACTTGTATCTTCACCCTTGAAAAAGCCCACATTCTATCACAGTGATGTATGGTCAGACTTAACAGCCCCAATTGTTAAACACTTGGATCAAGTCATAACCAGTTTTATTGCAAAAGGACCCTGTACACATTTATCAATTCTAGTACCTTAATAGCTACCCAACAAGTCATTAACATACAGAAACATGCATCATGAGAAGCAAGAAATATCACCCATCCCTTCTGCATATTAGCAACTTGTCACTCCTGAGCAACAGTGCTCACATCACTGAGGTCTGTGAACAGTCACTTTTCGCATTCATCCTGAGTGAAAGATGGAATGACTTAAGTACAAATGCAACATATTATAAACAATTTCTTACAAAAAAAGTCACAAATTAAACCGAAGTATTTTACAGAATTTACTACAAAACACCATAAAAACTGCCTTCACTTAAGCTCTCTCTCCCCGTATCCGGCGAGCCAACTGGATGTCTTTGGGCATGATGGTGACTCTCTTAGCGTGGATGGCACACAGATTAGTATCTTCAAACAAACCCACCAGATACGCTTCGCTAGCCTCCTGTGGAGGACAAGAGCCACACTATTAGACTCTCTCCGAGGAGGGGGCCGCGCACCAGCCCTCCCCTCCGCCCGGCCGCACACAGCCCCCGCCAGCTCACCTGCAGCGCGCCGATGGCGGCACTCTGGAACCTCAAGTCGGTTTTGAAATCCTGGGCGATCTCCCTCACCAACCTCTGGAAAGGCAGTTTCCGGATCAGAAGCTCGGTGGATTTCTGGTAACGACGGATTTCTCGAAGCGCAACAGTCCCGGGCCTGGAGCGAGCAGGAGAGCGCAAAGTGACACCGGTTACGGCAGCGCCCCGCGAGCCGCGGGAAGCTTCCCGCCCGCAGCGCCGCCGAGTCATCGTCTCCCTGTCGCGCTGCCTACCTGTAGCGATGAGGTTTTTTCACCCCGCCAGTAGAGGGGGCGCTTTTCCTGGCTGCTTTTGTGACCAGCTGCTTGCGGGGCGCTTTCCCACCCGTTGACTTACGAGCAGTCTGCTTGGTTCGAGCCATTTTCTTTTACCTGTAGAAAACACCCGTGACTCCAGGGCCGAGGCACGCTCGCCCCCCGGGGTGCGGCGGCCCGGACGCCCGGCGCCCCAACTCTCCCGCCTCCTCGCACCCCAAGGCGGACGGCAGATGGCCGAGGGCCGCCGCCTCCTCCCCCTCCCCTAATGACTCAGGCTGCGAGTAGCAGCAGCCTCCTCCGGGAGGGGGGGCGCGGGGAGGAGTCACTTCCCCTCCTCGACGGGCGGAGGCCCAGCTGCCCGGAACCCAGCGTCGGGACCTCTGAATCACCAGCGGGAAAAAGGCGGAGACGCGGTTCCGGAACGAAACCCCAAGGGAAAACTACCCGCCCCCACAGCCGGCGCCAACAGCCAAAGTAGCCCGCACCAGTCGGCACTTGGCTCTCAACGGCCGCGACCCGCGGTATCAACGGCTGGCCAGGCCTCAAGTCACAGATAAAATCCATGAACACTTACCTAACGCCGAAGTTTTAGACCGCTTCTCCGACCACCGCGCCGCCGCTGCTGCCGAAAGAGCCGCAGTAGCTGAAACACGGGAAAAGCTCCCTCCAACGAACGACCAAACCGCTCTGCGCTCTAAGCCCCCCTATGCCTCCGTTTTTATACCCACGCTTCACGCTGCGTCTCTGCGTCATAGGACCCTAATTTGCATACACCAATGACTTTTTCTATTGGCTGACGCCTTCGCCGACGCGCTGACATCCCCCGACACAAAGGCCGTGCTTCGGCCCCGTTCCCTGATTGGCGGACATCTAGACCACTGATTGGCTGTTAAAGTGGCCTAACTATTGGATGAATGCAAAGAGGAATGGACGAATCAGAGTTTAGCACCAAGCAGCTCTTCTGATTGGATAAAATGGAGCTATGTTTGGATCCTTCCCTT
Source organism: Bison bison bison (assembly GCF_000754665.1). Lineage (NCBI taxonomy): Eukaryota > Metazoa > Chordata > Mammalia > Artiodactyla > Bovidae > Bison > Bison bison. Next base: position 7,545,228 of record NW_011494943.1, read on the forward strand.
GGTTCCAAAGCTCTACAATAGAAAGTCAATGCAAATGAATTGCACTGGTCCTTATCAGGACTGGTCCTTAATCTGGACAGTCGGGAGGGCAAGGGGCCTAACGTTATTTGCATCAAGCTAATACAATGAAGGAGAGGGCATTTTAATGAAAATTTTGCAAATATTTTCCAATGTAAAATAAAATGCATTCCCTGTGATTATTTACTTTTCATGAACATTTTGATAGGTAGTAGTGTAAATGAAAATTAGAATTCAGTAAATCATGTTATCAAGTATTTTATCAGGCATATACATTTTAACCAAAATGCAGTTCTTTTGTTTGGTGGGGTGGGGAGAGGTAAATAACAAATACAAAAACAAATGTCAATACATTATTTATAAGGACTGTTTTGCATGTCCTTAGACCATCACAAAACACTGTGATTTCAATATGCTTACAGTTAAACAAGGAGTAACTTACTAGGCAACGTATTTTTTTAAATTATGCAGTTCAACTGAACGAAATCACTACAGCCAGAATGGGAATAGTCAATTCTAAACCAGTATTTCCAAGTCCCTAAAGAATAAACAAAAAATAACTAAATTAAATATGGTCCCTTGTATTTAATGGTCTATCCTGGAATATATTACTTCTGAAAAAACATAAAAATGGTAATCCCTACCTTTGCCTACATGTCTTGAATGGATTTTAATACTTGGTTCTTCAGATGATTCAGTTATATAAAATATCAAAGCAGGCTTAAGGTTAAGACCAGCCAAACAAAGTTCAGAAAATTGAAACAAAGCCTTGGGCATTCTACTCCGCAGTTTTTACCCTGGATTCACCGAATATTTTAAATTATTTTAAAAAAGCAGAAAAATCAGGTACACATAGATTTCAACAGAGAATTATACTACATAAATACAATACCTCAAAAATTTACATATGATGTCAAGTTACCCCTCTCATCATCAAAAGTGAGAGGGAAAAAATGCACAGTTTGATTCAAAGCAGCTATGGCAAAAAACACCTTTGGCCCAACCTCTAGTTCCAAATTCGTTATTTCGGCCCTCTCAATCATAACACGCATAATATGTATTTAGTTATCATATATCTATAAACTTTTATATCATAATTCAGTCAACTTTAGTTTCTTTCCTCTGCTCAAAGGTTAGGGTAGAGGAAACATTAAGTTATTTCATACCAGGTTGAGAAGAGAAACCAAGATGAAGGTTCTTGCCCTGTTCTCAGAAATTGTGTAAAGCTGAAAAACAGGGCACTGATTATATCTCAGGTAAAAGACTGTCAAGTGTCCTTGAATTTAACCAGAAAAATACACTGCCATCTTTTTTTGACTGCTCAGATGGCCTGGAGAAGGAACAGGATCCTAAATTAACACCCACTTTTGTGTTCCGAGGCTTTTCTAGGAATTCCAGAACCCTAGCTGTCTCATGCTTTCTACAGAATACAGTAGTGATCCATCCCCACCCCACACCCTCGCCCATCCCTGCCTCCAGTTTTGCTAATTATTAGAGATAAACTAAACTAGGTATGGATTTACATGCATCCATTTAAGAATGATTAGTGGAAAGAATCTGTCCCTCTTACTTGGCAGTCTTATCACTAGGTTTTTCTTTTTCCTAACCCTAAGTGAATGCAAAGGAGCAAAAACAACACAAAAATAGGGAACAACCGAAAATGCTAATACAATCAAAACAATGCAGAATATGAGGCAGCATGTAGGTTACTGTCCTAATTCCTGTTCTGTCACGTACTTGCTGAGTAACTTTGCACAAGTTTCTTAACCTCTCTGAGTTTCGGTTTCCTCTTCTCTAAATTAAGCGGTTTGGATGATATCATCTCTCAATTCTACTAGTACACACTTATTCTGAAGCTCATGGTATACACTCATTTAAAATCTAGCACGCTGAACTGTATTTCTTCAATCAAATCACATTTGGGTATTTTGGAGAATAACCTGTAAGTTGATTACTTGAATTTAACAATAGGATTAAAGCCATACACCATAATTTACACAACTTTTTTGTCCTTTCGGAATTTTTCATCTTCAAACACCCCTAGTGCTTAAACAATTGATTTGGTCTGTTTAAGAAATACGTTTCTCAACTTGGGTTTGGCTTCTGATATGAAGTTACTCGGAACAACATAAAATAGATATGTATCAATCTCAAACATGAAAAACTTCCATTCAGCCGACAGGGCTTCACCCTTAAGGTTAATCGAATGTTTCTTTAATGAGATTATCATTATTTAACATTATCTAACAAAATGTAATTAGCCTGTACAACAGGGTTTTGAGTAGATTCAACATGGAAAACAAAGTTAAATGTTAACTTTGTTAATAAAATGTTAAAATATCTGTGAAGAACTTCGCCCAACTGGCGGGAAGAGGGGAGGAGACATTTTCCCCAGTAGAAAGGCTGAGGGCCAGAGCACGAGAGTGGAGTGGGTTATAAATCGTACTCCCTACTCAAACCCAGGCCCTTCCTCTGATGCTTTTCGACACTCCTGCAACTTGCCAGTGTACCTGAGACTATGCTAGACGGAGATTAAATTCGTTCTTGGCCCCTAACGTACTGGAAACACGTTGGTCGGGCCAGGTGTCGAGTTGGGGGACTCAAGTCGTGTGGAGTTCCAGGTTTCAGGGCTGGTAAAGGTTTATGGAGCGCCCCGGTAAAGGCGCGGGAACAGAGTATTGTGTTGTATCGCTCTTCGTTGGCAAAGCTTTCTCAAGCTGACTTCCAGCAGGCCAACTTTCCTTCACGCTTGGTCCCGCCGCAGGAATGAGGATGTTGGCGGACTTCAGGTGCCTGCAGCTCAAAGGCCCACTGCTAGGGACCCGCATCAGAACAGAGCCCAAGCTGGGATAAGCACGGAGGCGAGGTAATCATTATTCTGTTGAGAGTGAAATTACACTTGGAACAGTTTCACAGCAGTCGTTAGGCCCTCCCTAGCTCTGGACCTTTTCGACCCCAAGGGCTCCAATTGCAGGCAAAGGCTCCCCTACGAACCTGGAAACGCAGTTAAGAAGTAACGCAACTGGACTGCAAGCCCCACAAACCGTCGCGGGCTCTCAGCATCCGGGACACCGCCCGCAAGGCTCTCTGGGTATTGTGGTCTGTTCCTTCGGCAGCAACCCTCTGCCGGCGGTAAAATTCCAGCCGAACCTTGGACCACAACTCCCAGCAAGCCTTGCTGCCGCGCGGGGGGTCTTCACGTTCTCGTGGCGCGGCGCAGCCGCACTAGGGCCTCGGCACGGACCGCGCAGACTGAATAATAAAAGGGGAGCGGCGAAGAGGCAGGAAGACAGGACCATGTCGAAGGGCCCCGGGCCCGGCGGCTCCGCAGCTTCCTCGGCGCCCCCGGCCGCTACCGCTCAGGTGCTGCAGGCACAGCCCGAGAAACCGCAGCACTACACGTACGTAGAGCCCCCCCCCTGCCGCGCGCGCACGCCTGACGTCAGCGGCCAGCGTGAGTCACGCGCGCAGGGAGAGCGCGAGGCGGCCTCTCCCTCCCCCCCTTCCTCCTCCGGCCCGGCCCAGACCGGTTCCAACCTGCTGGGGCCGGTCCCAACTGCCTACAACTGCCACCAACCTTTGGTCCGGCTGAGGGGCGGGAAACCCGGTCTCCGGCGCCGATTTGGGAAGGCGGGAGCTTGGGATGCGGAGTGCACACCTCGTAGGCCGGCGCCTTTCGAGGCCTAACTGTTCCTCAGACCGTAAAAACCACAGTCCCAGGCACTTTTGGGGGCGATAAGAAGTCCAAGACGCGACCAGGATGAGTTCCTAAGCGGCCAACCTTAGACCCACTTATGAATGGACGGTTAGCGTGAAGTCCTGTCAGGCGACCCACGTACTAGGAACCAGAGGCCTTTTGTGACCGCAAGGCCCATATGTTGTCCACGCAGGCCACTCTTGATTGAATTCACTTAGAAACAGTTGCCCTAGCCTGGGTGATGGGGTCCGAGTGGTGGCCTCAGAGGGAGCCCCAAATGCTGACTCTACAAGTCTAGTGAGATGGAAAACCTCTTCCTGAGAATCTGCTTGTATCTTAAGTGGAGGTCCCCTGTCTTCTCTTTATTTCCCTTCAGGGTACTTCTAAGCAACTACCTAGAGCTAGATGCTTTGGGAGAAAGTGAGAAAAAGAGGCAGGTCCTCCTGTCGAGTAAAATGCTGGTTTCCATCTTCCCTGAAGTTCTTTGAGTACTGGACATCCCCCTTGGGCTCCCAAGTCGTGTACAAGCCTAGAAGGATCCCCAAGTGTACCTCAGTCTTGCTAGAGATTTGGAACCTGGGGGTTGAACAACCCTTGAGGGGCACACGATAACGCGGCCTGGTGAACCAAGCTCAAGAAGCATTTGTTGGAGTAGAAATACCTAAAAGACAGGAAGAGCTGTTGTTTGTCACGGAAGTAAGACCCATTGGGAAACTTCTGGGATTAGAAATATCGATTTTAAGAAGTGTATTGGTTTATTTGTTAGAGGCTCTGTTGTTGGTTGAAATCGTTTGAAACTTTTTCTTGACTTAAGTCTGACTCACGTTAACTGTAACTTTTCTAATGTGGCGATTGGTTTGCTGGTCCGTCCTTGCTGGAGTTCTTTCTGCAATCCGGCCATTGATTTTGGTGAGGTGGTCTTAGAGAATTGAGTGATCAGATGAAGGGTATGGTCCAACAGCCTGGTCTAGATTTGCACATCTGCAAACTTCATCCTATTGGAATTTATAATCTCTGGTTGCTCAGATCACGTTTTTTTTTTTTTTCCCAGTAAAATGTGGATAACATTTTGAGTAATATGAATCTTGGTTTCAGCAACTTGTGTTTCTATGTTGTCATTGAGTATACTATGGAATCTGTATTAGGCTTTCTAACCATTTTGAAATTGAGAGGTGAAATGAATCAACAGCTGTGTAAATGTTAATATGAGTCTTTGTTCTCTTGATGCTAATTGTTTAAAAATTATTTATTTGGCTGCGCTGGGTCTTAGTTGGGATATGTGGGATCTAGTTCCTTGATCAGGGATGGAACCCAGGCCCCCTACAGTGAGAGCGTAGAGTCTTAGCAGCTGGACCACCAGGGAAGTCCCTGATGCTCATTGTTAAAATGAGATTTGTTTAAAATCTGCCTTTCAGCTTCTTGTGGGATAAGTACAGAGTAATCAGTCTTGGCTCTTGAAGTGGCTTAGTAAATGGACAGTAGCAGATGTAAAGCTCAGGTCTGATTGAAGGTTGGAGGTGTTACCATCTATTTTCTGTTATCTGTTCATGTGTATCTGTGTGTTTGTTTTTATCTCCGAAAATCAGAGGTAGAACTCAGTTGGTGGAAAGAGAACTCTTTCTTGATAGATTTATGGGCCTTCAGAAACCTGGATGATTTGGAAAGCTTCATCCCTTGTCCTGAGGTCTGAGGAGCAGGAAGCATAAAGACGCTGTGCGGCACCAGTATACTTGTTGGCTCTGAACCCATTTGTTGTCCTTGGGGGTTAGAAGACAGGAACATTTTAATTTTGATTTCAGTATTTGCTATAAAATTTTGAGCTGCCCCACGTTTTTTTTATTCTCCTTCATAGCATGAATTCCTAGAATTTATTCCAATCTAAAGATGACCTTAAAAAAAATAATAAAGATGACCTTATCGATTGCACTGATCCCATCATCGAATAAAGATACAGACTCCTTTTTTAATGTTTGTATTTTTTTACCTGTCAATTTTTTTTGCCTTTTAAAGCTTGCTTATACATAAATTATGTTAATTTGTGTATTTTTTTTGTACCTGATGTTATTTGAGATTATGTGATAAGCAGTAATTTTGCAATAGTTCAGAGGAGGTTTGCATTAAAATTGAACGCCACTGATCTACAGTCCATGGGTCCACAAAGAGCCCAACACAACTGAGCAACTAAGCACACACATCATAATGGCAGCGTTGGCAAATGCTTTTGAATCCATCACAAGAAAAAATTGCCTTCCTGTTGGCTTGCTTCTTGCCCTTTATTCTTATCCCACAGCCAAACTCCTAGAGTTTGAGCCCTCCTTTTTATAAACCAAGAGGATTATCATAACAGTTTGAAAGATAATTATTTTGTTGGGTGTTTTTTTAAGCTCTTGAATAATCTTACTTTAGGAGAAACAAACAGTAATCCTTTCAGAAAATTGGTGTATTGGGCACTTGTACTACTAGGCCTGAGGAATTCGACCCTTTTAGAAAGTGGTTATATCAGAATTTCCTGTGTTGTACAATTCCATGTGTCTGATTACCTCTAAGTAAAATGATAATGTGCCTGTATTAGTACTCTTCAATACAAGAACCACGTGACCTCTTGCTAGGTAATTTTTCTTTTTTTGACAGAAACTAAGTTTAATGCAGCTTTATTTAGAACAAATCCATCTTATATTTTAGAAGAGTTTTATGAAAACAGATTGAGGAATGGGAAATTTCGGAGTAATACAAATTTAGCTAACTTTGGGCTTTTTTACTACATAATTAATATTGTTAAAACTGTATAGTTGAAAGGTCAACAAAAAAATTTACCATTTGGGATTTGGCAAGTCCTTGATTTTGGGAATTCCCTGGTAGTCCAATGGTTAGACCTTGGCACGTTCACTGCTGTGGCCTGGGTTCAGTCCCTGGTCAGGGAACTAAGATTCTGCAGCTTAGCCAAAAAAAAAAATTCAATTTTTGACCTCATTATTTTGATCCCATAAGTGGATATAAACCTCAAAAACATCATTTTTGGATTCTTTTAGTTGGAAGTTGATTCTCAGACTTCTTAATGCTCTGTATTAAAAGAAAGTGAAATTCTAGTTTATTAAAGGTTTCTTGGAGCTTTCTGACCACTGGGTGATCTCTTACAGAAAGACAGAGATAAACGCTTTATAGCCTCATCTAGCCAGTTGTCATTTTAATTGAGGACTGTTTCCTGGGTGTCTTTAAACAAGAATAATGTAGCAGTACTTCCATAGATAAATGATTTTGAGGGAAATTTGTTAGTGTATGCATTATGTAAATCTCATGAGCTTAGCTTGATTGCATCTGACTGTGTTTTGGAAAATCCAGGCAATGAACAGTATTTAAGTCATTATTGCAAATTGCAGTAACATTGTAAATACATTACTCTAGAGCACAACTTGTTGCACAGTGGAAGTCAGTGGAAGCATTCCTTAGCAGCCTCAGCAGGAATGAGTTAAATTACCAATAAACATTTCTGGATCTTGTTTGCTCATTTATCAAGGAGAGCTAATTCCTTGCAGGACAAAGTTGAGAGCTCACTGTGGCCTTCAGGCAAGCCTACAAAATCCCCATTAATAAGTGTTAAGTGCCCATGCTAAGGATAGCCTTAAATTTAGCGTCTAGTTGATATTTGCTATCATCTAAATTAATGATTAAAGTGAAAATTTCCTTAATGGTTAAGTTCTTTTGTTTTAATCCAACCATGTTAGATACTAAAGAAGGCTTCCCCACCATCCATATGCATCTGCTTTGGTGGTTTCTCTCAACCTACAAAGACTGTGGCTTATTGGTGAGGGCAGCCAGACAACTCTGAGAGCAACTTAGAGAAATCCATCTTGAGCTCCTTCTCTGGAAATAGCACCCCAGATAAGTGCCCCAAAGCAAGACACCCTCGTGGACCTACTTCCTCCCGCTTTCAACCCATTGATGCCTGAAGGTGAGGTCTCCTTCCTGTGTGTCTTAGGAGCTATTAAGCTCACTTAGGTAATGAGAATCCTGCAACAGCCTGAGCACCACTCACCTGCAGGCTTTCCTACCAGACCTTTGCCTAAAGATTGTTTTTCTCCTTAGGAAAGATGCTAGGTCAAAAGCTTGGTAAAAGTCAGGTTGCATTTCAAGCTCCATTACTTTAATTAGAGGACTGGTCTAGAGATTATTTTCCCAAATGGGGATGATATTTGCTTAATGATTAAGTTTTTCATTTTGTTTTGTTTTGTTTTTGATCCAGCTGTTCTTGATACTAAAGGAGGTTTTCCCACATACGCATCTTCTGTATTTTGCAATTACAACTGTGGACAGTTATGGCTAATCCTAGTAGATTGTCTTCCCTCTTTTAACATCTTGGATGAATTTTGGGGCACACTAATGTGTTATGTGAAGATGGATGTTGAATGTAAGTTTCTTGTTATTCTTAGCCAATATATGAAAAGTACAGTTAGTCTGATTGCTAAAAATGTCAAGGATTTGTGACCAGTATCCTTCTGGACAGTGTAGTTTTCTTGTTTTCTTACCATATAGATTCTCTGTAGAGTTACCCCAGCCAGCCACCTTAAATACCTGCATGGGCAACAGAGAGATCTGTGGAGAAAGTTTGGGTAAAGTCAGTGCTTATGAACATAGGTATGGGGTTTATTTGGGGGGGGTGGGAGTGTTCTGGAATCAGACCATGTTGATGGTTATACTAAAAACCACTGAAATGCACACTTTAAAATGGTGACTTTTTATGGCGTATAAGTTACTTCTCAGTTTTTTTTTTTTAAGGATTTTTAAAATCAGTATATATGAGTCTCTCCTACTTAAGAGACCTTAGACACGTGGCCTGTCAGGGCTTGGTAGTATCATTCAGCATGGGAGAGCCCACAGTTTTCAAAAAGCTCCTTGGCACCCTTCTCCCAGCCTTCTCAATGGCTTCATCTCCATATATCCATACTAGGCAAATGCCTCCATGTTGTAAGTCTATGGAAATTCTTTTAAGAAGTGAATTTGGGATTCTAGTTGTTTGTAGTTGTACTTTATGAGACTGACGCGCTGCCTACTGCGCTAAGAAGGCTCTTGTAGTTGTACTTTAAATTGTCTCTGAATTGATAACCATTATATAGAACAAGCACACTTTTCCCAATAGCTTCGTAAAATGAATTGTGTTTATTTAGTGGGGTGGGTGGGAGGTAGAAGAGGTTGCTGTTCTGCTAAAATGAACTGATTCTGTTCATCAGGTGTTGTGATAATTGTTTTAATGATCACATGGGCATTTCTGTAAGGACAGGCCGTGTGTTTCAGGCATTTAAAATGATATCAATGGCTATAATACTTTTAATTCAAATAATCACAATTAACTTTTAATTTCTTTATAAAATCCCTGAACTTTCACCCCTTTTTTTCTTTGCCAGTGTGTAGAATTTGACAGCAGTTTCAAGAGCTGATGAGGAAGAGAAGATGGAAAGGAGTCTAGCGACTTAAAAATCTCATAGCGTTTTCTGTGAGGTGACCTTTTTCCTGTTGGTGGCTCAGTTTATTTAGAAAACAAAGATATTAAGCCTGTGATAGTATTATCATGTCATATCTGAACTTACTAAAATATTTCCTCCCTTTGCTTATTCTTTATATCACAGTTTGCTTTTTGTGTTCATAAGTTGACTCGTTTGTTTCCCATTAGTATTTGAAACATCTTATGGCCACCATGAGTCCTAACAGAATGACTTCTTGTGAGAAGCCGATGGGTGTTCCCACCTTCCTGTGATATTTTGGTCTATTCACAAAACTACTGCCATTGAAGAGAGATAGTTAATGCTTTAGGAAGGAAGAGGGTGATAAAACTTTGGTGTGGTGTGTTATGACTTGCAAGTTTTTAAGCAGTGGTTTTTATATCTTAAGCTTGTATTCATTTTGGTAAGAGCATTATTCTTTTTATTTTGCTTTTACTGCTAAGAAGTGCCAAGCATCTGGTAGTTCAGGATTTGTGTTAAGTCAAACATAACCTAAATTAGACTCCTCTGGTGGTCCAGTGATTAAGACTCCATGTTTCTAACGAAGCGGGTGTGGGTTCCGTCCCTGGTTGGGGAACTAAGATTCCATGAGCCGCATGGTGCAGCCAACAAACAGAACAACAAAAACCCCACATAAATTAGAAGCGTACACTTGTGTTTTCTTAGTTAAAACCAAATCAAACAGATTTTTACTATTGAACTAAGTGTTTTATAATGAATACACAAGATGGATATTATATACCCGGTAGGGTATGCTGAAGCTAACGTTTCTGTTTTTGTTTTATGGTATTGTGATTATGGCCTGTCAAAAACTCCCTGACGTATTTTCAGCAGCTTCTAGAGAGTTGCTTATACTTACTTGCTGCTGCCGGTTTTCCTGTAGCTCAGTGAAGAAAAGCACAGTTAACATCCACGTGATGTTGAAGAGTAGGACACCAGGACCAGCCTGCCTTGAGTTGCAAGGCCACTCTGCCGCTTACAGCTGTGGGAGCCTGGGCAAGTGACTTCCCTAGTGCGTCAGTCTCCTGACGATACTGGTAGTACCTGTGCCAAGGGCTTGTTGTGAGGATTCCGTGAGTTAATGTATATAAAGTGCTGAAAACCACGCCTGGCATTTAGCACGATGAAAGTACTGTTCTTACTCAGTATCTGAACAATGCCCAGGTTACTGCTTTCAGTAGCATTGCTGTCTCCTTCAACACCTTGAGCCTGTGTTGTCTTCAGAGCATACTCCTCTCTTCTGTATCCATTGGAATTTTACTTCAGTCACAGTTCTTACAGCCTTCATCAGCCTGCTTATATCTTACATGATGAATTTGTTCTAAACAGATCTACTCTTTGAGGGATACAGACTTTGTTGTACAGAAAACAGTGTTCAAAATAACACATCAGTTCAGACTTTGTACTAAATTAGCTCATCAAATTGGAAGCTCTTCAGGCCAGTCGTACACAAGAAGACTTTGAATCAAAACAAGGTGTTATCTAATTTAGAGAAGAATAAACCAGAGTATTCAACAGTCCTCACATATTCTCCAGAATCAATGATATGAGCCACTGATTACATGAACTTGCTTCAGTTTTACCCGCTGCAAGATCCTAGAAAGAGGGAACCAGGTACACCATCTGGTACTGTTCATGGTTCGTGTTCATTCTTGGGGCCGGGACAGTTCACAGGTGTCAGCTCTTTCCCAGTGAAGAATGGGCTGAATTCATTGGCAATGCGTGACTCCCCACCTTAAATTCTTGCTTGCTAAAATGCCTGTTGTACCGTGGGTCTCTGTGTATGTATCTCTGTTAGGATAGTTTCACTATATCTCTGAGGTTGCTACTGGCCCTAAAGTGTTTGGCTAAAACCTAGTTATAGAATCGAAGCCTGTCTTAAAGATTTAGACATACACAGAAATTCACTAGATGCTTATTTTGTTTGTCTGAAAAATACTCTTTGAACTTGCTTTTTCTGTCAGAAAGAATGTTCTACACCAGGATCACATCAGAAGATAGCACTTTACCAGAATTTATCAGCGTTTTATCCAAATATTTACCAGTTACGAATTTTAGCTCTTATTTATTTATTTTTTTTAAATTTTGGCTGCTCTGGGTCTTCATGTGGCCCGCTGGCTCACTAGTTGTGGCATGTAGGCTAAGTTGTCCCGTTGGCACGTGGAATCTTAGTTCCCTTACCAGGATCAAACCTGTGTCCCCTGCTTTGGCAGGCAGATTCTTAATCCCTGGACCACAAGGGAAGTCCCTGGTGCAGTTTTTTTTAAAACCTTTTTTTTTCGTGCTGCTGCTGCTAAGTCACTTCAGTCGTGTCCGACTCTGTGCGACCCCAGAGACGGCAGCCCACCAGGCTCCCCTGTCCCTGGGATTCTCCAGGCAAGAACACTGGAGTGGGAGGGGGTGGCAAATCCTACTGGTGTGGTCATTGTTATACTGTTGTATGGTTTCTGGATTATGTTGGGTGTGAAACAGAATGTGTTTGTAGATCTTTATAAACGTTGAATCTAGAACTGCTAATAGTTTACCTAACGTTTTTCAAAAATGAGGGAAGATTTCTTCGCAAATTGTAAGAAATACACACGCACAGATAAATAATTTAGGATTCTTAATGTACTGCTTATCTGCTGTTATAATATTCTTGAAATTAAGGATTTTATTCTCAAACTTAAAAAGGAAGAATCTTTGGTAAACCATGAAGTATGAGTTCTGTAACCAAATTTCTTTATAGGAATTATATATGAGAGAAAAAAAAAGTAGCCAGTAAGGTTAATATGAATATGGAAAACAGTAGATTATATTAGTAGATAAGTGTCATTTGAACCTTTGAACACTACAATAATGAGTTTTTGCCGGGGTTGGTGAGGAGGGGGCTTGTTTGTTTTTCCTTTTGCTAGTTTCAGAATCCTGTCATGTTATGACTAGGTCTCAACAGGGAATTTTTAAGAACAGATTTGTTTGTTGGATTTTAAGATTTCTTTTTCCATGATAAAGCTTGTATATTGCCTGAAACAGACAAAAGTCAGATTTTATAAGACTAGCTGTAATAAAGATGAACAGTGGTGACTTATTAGGGACATGGGTACATCTGTCATGTTGCCAGATCTCTGTGGCCCCCGTTGGGAGGCTTAGGAGCAGTGACCACTGACTGGCTAGGAGAACAGCCGTGCTCCCAGGAGCAGGGCCTGAGACCTCCAGGCTGTGAGGCGTCCAGGGTGGGCTGCTTCTGTTGGCTCAGTCTGTTGTCTCCTTTTTGTTGGGCTCATAGATTGCGGTTCACTGTGCACGTTGGGAGTCCTGAGCCCACCTAGTGTTGCCGCACCATCTCTTCTGTTGCTTCTCTAAGGCCATCATTGTCTTGCCCGTGTGCCTTTTTGTTCATATCTGACTGTCCTACATGTGAATCCACTAAGATACGTATCAGAAGCAGGATGACGTTTTAGGAGTCATTCATTTTACAAAAAAGTTTACCACAGTTGACTTTTAACTTAACTCTTCTGACTTATTAGCAACATATATCTTTTATTTAATTTTGGATCAGATAGGATTCCCTGTCAAGTTGTCAGTAAAATTGTAGACTTCTTTCCTAACGAGTTCTTTATCTTAAACATCAAGTTACGGTAAAGAAAAGTCAGGATAACCACTAAAATCAACTATTAATACTGGATGTATTTTTCTTTTCCAGTTTTTCTTTCTGTATATAGTTTAGCTAGTTGTCTGGTTATATTTATGTATTTTTTTCTTTCACTTAATGTATCTCTGTTTCTCTTTGCACATTCCCAGCAACAACTACAGAGCAGGCCATCCCACTGGTTGCTTTTCTAGTCTGCTTGTAAGGCTGAAGATCTTAAATTTAGCGTTGAATGTGAGAAGCATGGCCGTGCAGACACTGTGGGGAAGGTAGCTAGAGAAGTTACTGGTTTCTTAATCACCAGGAGAAACATCTAAGTTGCCTCTCAGTGTTTCGCTAGGTTAGTGCACAGCTTCTGTGGACCAGGCTTATACCATTTGGGATGCTTTAATGTTTTTGCTTTTTCTTGGACAAACGTGTCTTGAACACCTGCTGCAAGCTGGCTTTGTGCAAGGGTACAAAGATGAGCAAACCTGGCTGTGTACAGAGCAGTTGAAATGCTCTATGGTGGGGCCATACCAGCCGGGTTCAAACAGTGTGGTGGAAGCACAGAGGAGGAGGCCATTAACACCCCTGGGCAGGGCAGGAAACTTCCCTGCAGAGCGAGGCACAGCGCAGAGGGGATCTGGAGGCAGGAGCAGCACAGCCGAAAGCATGGAGAGGAACCGTGAGGGGCGGCTGCGGTGTGCTGCCGAGCACCCACCCCTCGACAGCGGGCGGGACCTGCGGCTCTGGGCCAGACCCACCCAGCTGCCTGCTGGTGTGCGGCGGGTGAGCCGAGAGCAGGTTTTACATTTTTAGTGGTCGAAAAAGAATAATATCTTGTGACACATGAAAATTACATGAAATTTAATTTTCAGCATCTGTAAATAAAGCTTTATTGGGACACGCACTCATTGGCTTACATATCGTCTATGGCCACGTTTGCAGTTTAACCACAGAGTTCAGTAGTTTTGATGGAGACCAGGCAGTTGCTCTGCATTCACACATGTGGTGCAAACGGCTCTGAATTGCTGCGCCGTGCACCAGAAATCACGGTGACGTGGTTACAACTCGACAGTGTTTCTAGCGCCACAGTGTTTTGTTTTATTCTTCATCACCAGTGCCTGACTATCATGTCAGAACGAGAGGAGGGGGAAAATGGACTTGAAATACCGTGTTTTTAGGGCACAGTGGAGTGGATTTTCTTGTCCCTGAATTAGTTGGCCGAGCTATCTGTAATTAAAAAGCTGTGCTCAAGGAGTCCATCAGCACTACCAGACTACACAGTTGTCACAATATTCCCAACTCACAGGAAGGCAACTGTCAGAAAAATTAAATTTTTAAAGAGACTATTTTGTTACAGCGGTATTTCTTCACAAAAATGAAAATGAGGCTACAACGGAAAATGAGGCCTCATTTGTTAACCAGGCAAGGGAAGCCATACTGATATTGAATTAATTAAATTGCATTTGATGCAGGAACTGAAGAAATATGTCCAGAGCATTTGTTTAAAAGAGTGTTAGCCGTTCAGCAAGAACAATTTCTCAAAATGCTGAGGTCAATGGGAGCAACATCAATAGTCAATTAAAAACAAGGCAGATGATTTTGTGTAGTTTTTCTTGGCTCTTGATGAGTCAACAGAAGCTGTTTAGTTGTTTTATTCATGGAGTCAATGCCATGTGTGAAGTGACTAAAGAAGTAGCCTCTTTGAATAGTCTACTTAAAACAGCTGCAGCTGAGAATATTTTCAAAAAAGACAAGAAAATACTAATTCAGTACAACATGAAGTATAATCAGTTAATATCTGTCACAACACATGATGGTAGGAATATGTGCAGAGTAGAAAATGATGTAATCTGTCATGAGCGATTGCAATGCTAGGATCAGTGATGAATTTCACTCCCTCTTGTGGGATTTAACCATCCTCAGTTCCATGAATTTTTATCAGAAATAAAAGCTGAGTATTCTGACATGCCCCACTACACCACCATTCGATAGCTTAGTAGGTAAAATTCTCTTGTTGTTGTTTGAATTGAGGGCCGAGATTGAAAGTTTTCTGAAAGAACAACCATTTTCAGCCACTATTACTGAACGCTGAATGGCTTTGGAAATTAGCTTTTGCTGCAGACTTGATTTTTCTTAATTCATTCTAAAATTACAAGGAAAAACATCACTTATATGCAAACTTTACATTGCATTAAAGTCATTTTGACAACTAATATTTGAATCATAAGTCAAGATGCCTTATACACTTTCTCTGCTGCTAAAAGTTAAAGGTGAGACCTCTATTCCTACACAGATTTACCATGGATATAATTGCTGAACACAAATTACTGTTTGAAAAGTGACTTTGCATCTTGATAGGAATACAAAGGAAATTTCCATATTTCAAAATATTTGCAAATAAGAAGTTTATACCAAACCTTCAGATGAAAGTGATTAAGATAAAAGTATCAGGGCACTAATACAATTCTATAAATGTCTTCCAAAACTAATATATGCTCAGTTAAAGTCATGCTTGTAGAATGATAACCGCATTTGGCAGGACCTATCTATGTGAACAGACATTTCCAAAAGTGAAATCGGTCAAATCCTGTTACAGAGTCAGTATTAACAGATGAACATTTGTAACCAAGTTTTGATGCAGGGGACCCCCAACTTTGCAAATGTTATACTTGCCCCCCAAGCCCGTTCTTATTAGTAGACCTGTATTACCAAAAATTGTGGCCAGTTATTTATCTTCCAACAATAAAAATTTGTGGAAATTTGTTTTTTCTCTTGTTATGTAAGTACCTACATAGTATCCTCAGTTTGGGCTCTTAGCCCTCAAAGTCTAAACTACTTACTGTATGGTCCTTGGCAGAAAAGTTTGCTGACCCTGCTGTGGAGGTCAGCCTGCTGGTGGGGGGAGTGGGTCCCTGGCTGCAGGGGTGGCAAGAGTGAGGCCATGCCAAACGCTCTTCTTGGAGCAGTGGGGAGCTAGATATGGATCGAGACACCAGCTGCTGCTCGCCTGTTGCCTCCAAATTTACACAGTTTTTCTAACAGTCATCTCTAGTATTTTTCTGTTTATCCAGATTCTCCTCACACTCCTCCCCAGAAGAGTAAAAAACCTAAATGGATAAAGCTATTAAATGAGACAGCTTGGAATAGGATTTAGTTGGAATTCCCTGGCAGTAGGACTCTTCTTTAAAGCACTGCCGAGGGTGCGGGTTTCATCCCTGGTCCTTGGAGCTGAGATCCCGCAAGCTGCACTGTGTGACCAAAAATAATAAACTAAGAAAAAGTTTAGCTGGAAATTGAGCTGGTAGCAGTTAGCACTTCTTTTCACACCTACTTAAGAGTGATGTAATTTACTGAATTTATTGTTAATCCCTTACCTGTTATCACTGTTGGATTATTGGGCCAAGTGAGTGAATTTAGATATCAAGTAGGCAGATTTTTGTCATTTTTTTTAGAACTTTGGAAAATAAAAATAATCCAGTAAATATTAAAAATATTATTTGATTTTTTTAAAAAGATATTTGCATGTATTTGATTTTTAAAGTTTTTAGGGAAAAGTATTAGTTTTATAAAGCAATTTAGTAACTTGATACCTATGATTATATTTGTGTAAAAATACTGGGAGAAAATTTACCAGAAGTCTAGCAGTATTTGTGGTGGAACTTAGGATAATTTTGCCCTTTTCTGCATTTAAAATTTATAAGTGGACATGTTACTTTCACAATGATCTTTTACTTTTATAAGTAAACCGTTTAGAGGATAACTAACATGATATCCTAAAAAGGAATGAGCGATGGCTTTGATTGAAAGTCAGCCCCCGGTGGGACAGGCATGCAGGCACTGCTCCTCAGTTAAGGCGAGCCGCTGACCGGCTGTGGTGTCCCTCTAACCTTCCTTGATGCTTCTGCTGGGCGAAGGTGTGGCTGTCTCCATCAGCTCTTATTTACTCAGGGCCTGGGTGGTTTCTTTTTTTCTTTTTCCTTGGTGGTTTCTCAACTCATCCTGGCCACAGTGGGTCACCGAGGCCTTGCAGTTTGCAGCTAGTCTGTGTTCATGGACGTTTATCCTTGAGTGGGGTGCTCCCAGGAGGTGGTGTGGGAAGAATTGAGCTCTGTGGCCCTGTGCATCCCTCAGATCTTGGAGTGGGGCCAGGGTGGCTGGTGAGTCTTCTCTCCTAAGGGAGGATTCCAGGACAACTTGGTTTTCCTGAGAGCTGCTTGAATTGAAGAGAAACCTTTATAAAATAGAAAGATGGGTTGGAGCTTAAAGGAGAAAATTGTGCATTTCTTCTGAAAATTTGTTTCATTTCAATCCATGAAAGAGTGATTTCTGAGTGGGTTTCTCTTTGCTGTCTGGGCACTGCATTGCCAGTTAGCACAAGGTTGGAGGGGAGCTGGGAAGTTCTCACTAAACAGTTTGGTTCCCAGGTGGTGGATGGTGCGGTTCTGTTAGCAGAAACTTAGAAATTTTTCTCATTAATTACTGTGGATTGAGAGCGGGTACTCTGCCTGCCTGGGTTTGGTCATTTGGCCCCTTCTCTCACAAGAGGCTTTTATGTAGGACAGTCTGCCCTATCCCCTGAGTTACAAATTTCCTGCACTGTGATCCTTTTCACAGGGAAATAAATAGTTTCGGCTTCTAGCTCTCAATGTCTGCCTGCTGGAGGCATCATAAAACTCTTGGTATTGCTTTGTCGACTTTGCCCCTTGTGCAACTTTTTATTTCTTGTTATATTCATTCAACAAACTTTGTTACTGTAGTGGGTTCTTACATGCTGGCTATCAAGGACTTTATAATCTAGTAACAGAGGAAAATGTACACATTATTAATATGCAATGCAGGATAAGGGCTATAAGAAATGTCTAGAGAAAGTGCCATAAAAACTTAGGGATGATAACTTAATTGGGGACAAGGGCAGGAAGGGGAGGGTAGGTAGAGGTGAAGGAAAACTTCATGGAGGTGATGGCATCAGAAGGTTCATTACCTTTGAATTCAGCCTTAAAAGATTTTTCCAGGTGAGGGAGGGGATAGGTGCAAAGGCAGGGAAGGTAAAGATCTCTTTGCAAGACACCAAGGACCCCAGAGTTGGTGGGGTCAAGATAAATGAAGCTGGAAAAGGACACTGGCCCAGATGTGTAGGGCTTGAAATGCCAGGCCAAATAGTTGGTCTTTATCAGTGGCTACTGGTGGAAGCTAAAGGCTTTTAAGAAAGTAAGAATTCCACTTGGACTCTGGGAGGAATGATGGGTGCAGTGCAGCATCCACTGGACATGGGAGGCCAGATGCAAGGGGCCCTTCTATTAAAAGGTCTCAAGTGTCTGCCCCACGGCAGTGGTGATGCCGATGAAGAAGCATCAGATGAGGTAATCTGCTGCCTCCACGTCTGTTCTCCGGGGCATCCCTGCCAGCTGGAGCCCTTTGGAACCCCAGCATCTGCACGCAGCACTGCGGACGTGCTGCCCCACGGAAGCAGGCTTGCCAGGACCTCTTTCTCCAAAAAGGCAGTTCTCTGGACAGCCTCCTTGGGTTTCTACTGAGGCACTGATACTAAGCAGATAGGTGCCACTCTTAGGGTCGCTACATTTAGCAAAGAAAAATACAGGATGCCTGATAGATTGAAATTTCAAATGATGGAAAACTTTTTTTTAGTACAAGCATGTCCCATGAAGTATTTAATTTATCAAATTCCAGTGTAACTGGATGTTCTGTAGTTAATCTGCCAATCCTGACTACTTCTCACTCTTCTCTGGCCCTGGTTTCAGTTTCCTCCACCCCCATTCCCTGCCTGTTACCTCCCGAATGAGTCTTCTGTGGGCCGGGAGTCAGGTAGAGTATGTGCTGCCCGGGAGAGGTCAGTCCAGCCGTTTGAGGGCTTAGTGTCCCAGCTCAGTGCCAGGGTTTGGTCCCTGTGTGCAGCACGCAGGGCAGAGTTCTGTCTACAATCAGACGGGGAGAAACACCTTGAGTTCCAGTACCAAAGAGGGTGAGAGGGGTCCTAGGGAGCCTTGCAGGCTTCCCCGGTGTCTCAGAGTATACCTGCAGCCTGGAGACGCTGTCCCTAAGATTGGCCCCTCTCACACCTCACCTCCTCATCACTTCCCTTTTCGAGTTCTACCCTACTCCATTCCACAAAGGCACTTGGAGCTCTTCACCTCCACATACTGTTTCTAAGAAGGCTGAGTGCCGAAGAACTGATGCTTTTGAACTGTGGTGTTGAAGAGGACTCTTGAGAGTCCCTTGGACTGCAAGGAGATCAAACCAGTCAGTGCTAAAGGAAATGAACCCTGAATGTTCACTGCAAGGATTGATGCTAACGCTGAGTCTCCAATACTTTAGCCATCTGATGCGAAGAGCCAACTCATTAGAAAAGACCCTGATGTTGGGAAAGATTGAGGGCAGGAGGAGAAGGGGACGACAGGATGAGATGGTTGGATGGCATCACTGAATCAAGGGACATGAGTTTGAGCAAACTCCGGGAGGTAGTGAAGGACAGGGAAGCCGGGCATGCTGCAGTCACGGGGTCACGAAGAGTCGGACACGACCGAGCAATTGAACAACAGCTGTCTCTAAGCTGATACTGTTTCCTTTGCCTAAAACACCCTTCTTACATTCTTCACCCGCAAGTACCTCTGCTTCCCTTTCCCATTTCTCTGTGCCAGCCTGGGTCAAGGATCCTTCTGGGTTCCCGAGGAACCCACAGCAAGCCGTCCTTATAGCCTTTTCTACAGTTGACTGATTGCACCTATCACTGGTGTGTCTCCTGTGGTGATGCAGGCTTCCTGGGGGTAAGGACCCGCTGCCTCAGTTCCTCAGTGCTCACTGCTGCACCTGTACCTAGTAGGTGCTCAGCAAACACATGTGGGATGAATAGGACACTATTTGAAAGCTTTACTGCCCCTTAAACACCTCTCTGTGATCTTTAGGGAGCACCCACTTCCGGCTTTCCCCCTGCCCAGTGCGGAAGCCTGGACACTTCTCCACACTTCAGGGCTGGGAGGACTTTTTTTTTTTTGGCCACGTTACATGGCTTGCAGGATCTCAGTTCTCCAACCAGGCATTGAACCCAGGCCCTCGGCACCGAAAGTGTGGAGTTCCAACCACTGGACCACCAGGCAATTCCCCTTGTCTGGGGGGATTTTTCAGCACTTTAATAAGCATCAAAGAAAACCTGTCTGGAAGGTCTCGGCCCTCCCCGCACACCTTCAACGTGCCCAGGCTGGCAGGGCCCTGAACACCCTGGTATGAGCCAGACAAGGGCTGGGCCTGCTTCCCTGTGTCCCAGGCCTCCCAGTTCCAGGTGGAGCTTGTAGTCTGGACAGAGGCTCCAGGTCAGTTGGCCCCCCTGCTCCCTTCTGCCCACAACCTTTTGTACCTTCTAGAACCATCCTCACTGGCATCAAACGCTATCAAGGCATTTGTCGCCTGCGTTGTTAGGACTTGAATAAGAACTGGCCTGCCTGCCTGTCCCCCAGTGTGTGTGTGGGGTGGGGGGCGGGGATGAATCGAAGAAACACTTCACCAGGACACAAAGTGAACAAAACACGGACGGACAGTGTGGTTCTGTAAGGGGTTCAGGCCTCCGCTGGTGGTGATGGCGGGTGGGGCTTGGAGTTGTCTTGGTCATTAGATGCAGAGTAAAGGAGAGAGACGCAGGTTGGGACAAAGCCAGAAGGACGGCCCCCAAGCCGGGGTGAGTCAGGATGGAAATAAAATACCTTAGTCTTGCAGGTGGTCATTCCTGAGGTGTGGCCAAGAGGGAGTGGCTTCAGATGCTTCTAACATGAGCCTCACAGACGTTTGGGTGATGCTTTAGGAAACATCTCTGGGAAGAGCTTGGCAGAGAGGACAGTGGCTACCTGGGACAGGGGTCTGGAGGGACACCTGGTGACCTGGGTTTTCAGCCCCAAAGCAGCAGCCTTCCTGGCGCTCAGCCTGGCGCCCATCCCTGCTCCTGGAATGAGCGAGGCCTCCTGGTCTGGCAGGCAGATCTAGGCAGCAGAGACCCTGCAGGACACTGCAGAGAGGGCCCTAAGCTCCTGTTTGCAGCCTTTCCCCTGCGATCAGTGGTTTGGCCTAGGAAACCTCGGGTGTACTCGGCCACTGAGGAAGCCCTCCCCTGGTCACCATGGGAGGCAGCTGACCGGGGAGGGCATCTGTGGTTCTGCCTTGCAGGCTGGCAAGGGACCTGCGTGTCAGGAAGGATCCTCACGCTAAGGTCCTGCCTTCAGCCTGGTCTTCTCTGGTGTCTCAGTGGAACTGGCCCCGCAGAGTAGGGCCCTTGGGGGACTGGGTGGCCCACTTGTTGCTGGGAAGCAAGGGCCATGACTGCGCTCCTGGCCTGCTCACCGAGGGCTCCCTCTGCAGGTACCTGAAGGAGTTCCGCACTGAGCAGTGCCCGCTCTTTGTGCAGCACAAATGCACTCAGCACCGGCCCTACACCTGCTTCCACTGGCATTTCGTGAACCAGCGTCGCCGCCGGTCCATCCGCCGTCGGGACGGCACCTTCAACTACAGCCCTGACGTCTACTGCACCAAGTACGACGAGGCCACGGGCCTCTGCCCGGAGGGCGACGAGTGAGTGCCGGCCGCCCACCCTCCGAGGAGCCCGTCTCCTGGGCCAGAGGCTGCTTTCGGGGGACTGCTGCAGCCTGGCCCACCTTCCTGTGACCTGGACCTGGGCTCGGAGCCTGCCGTCCCCCAGGGGAAGCCCCTTTTCCTTTCCCCACTTTTGGGAGGCCCTGCGCAGGCCTTTCTTCTCCTAAGCCTGAAGGCCACGCCTGAGCCAAGGTGGCTTCCTGGGCCTCCTGTCCTGGTCCCCTGCAGCTCACAGGACCCTATCCTCAGCCTGCGCAGTTCCCACCACAGCCCGTTTACACAGACCCTCTCCAGTCCCCCTTTTTGCTGACTGAATATTTTGCCAGGGCTTCCTCCAGTGGCTCAGTGGTAAAGAATCTGCCTGCAATCCAGGAGATGCAGGTTCAATCCCTGGGTCAGGAAGATCCGCTGGAGAAGGAAGTGGCTAGCCACTCCAGTATTCCTGCCTGGGAAATCCCATGGACAGAGGAGCGTGGCTGCAGTCCATGGGGTTGCAAAGAGTCAGACATGATTGAGCAACTAAAAGAACAGCAAGATATTTTGCCACAGAGCTCTGTGAAGAGACAGCATGACAAACGACAAGCACAAGGAGGGGCAAACCTGGGAAGGTCTCAGGGCGCGTGTTGCGACCCTGCCTGATGTGTGCTCCCCCGTGCAGAGGTGGCGAGGGGGCCATCCTGGGGGTTTGTGGGTGCGCCTCACTGGCCGTCTCGCACCAGCCCTCCGCATTCTCTCAGGGGTCAGAGGCTTGCTTATCCCACCCCCAGCCTAAAGCAGCACCCAGAGCTCAAGGCGGTTTGCTTCTCTGAAGACCCCTGACCTGGGCAGCATGTGTTCTCCCAAGAATTCCCTCTGGGAAGCTTCTTTTCAGGACGGCCTAGGGCCCCGACTGAGTAGCCTTTGAGAAGTTGACGTGGAACGCCAGGCTTTATCAGGAGCCACTTGGGGCTGCAGCCCCACTAGCAGTGGGAGGGTGGCTCTGTTCCACAGCAGGACTTGTCGCTTGCTTGCCTGCTCGACCCACATCAGCGCCTCCTCCGGGT
>NW_011494943.1:7568012-7570059 GCF_000754665.1 Bison bison bison
TATGACATCAGGTGGGCTGAAGGCCATGCCCGGCTGAGGGCCCTAGGCAGGACCGCAGCTGGAGTGCAGGGCTGGCACTCTGCTGCTTTCCTCCTCATGCTCCCTCCCTGCTCTGTCTCTCCTCCGCTACTGTCCCTGCAGGGAGCTCCAGGCGATGGAGGCCTTGCAGAATGGCCAGACCACAGTAGAGGGCAGCATGGAAGGCCAGTCGGCTGGGGCCGCGAGCCACGCCATGATAGAAAAAATCCTCAGTGAGGAGCCGCGGTGGCAAGGTAAGGGTGGCCACACGGGTGGCCGTGCCCCTGCCACCAGCTGCCTGTCCTCTCCCCTGTCCTCCCCATAGCCTCCCTGAGCACCCACCATGGCCTTCTCCACCCCAAACCACCACCTCTCCTGGGAGGCCTGTGCCCCCTCACCCCACCTCACACCAGCCACCTACAGCCCAGTCCTGCAGGGACACCCCTGACCCTGGTCCTGTCATCCCAAAGTGTTAGGGGTTTCCTTGGTGGTTCAGACGGTAAAGAATCTGCCTACAATGCAGGAGACCCGGCTCAGGGAGATCCTGGGTCAGGGAGATCCCCTGGAGAAGGGAATGGCAACCCACCCCAGTATTGTTGCCTGGAGAATTCCATGGACAGAGGAGCCTGGCGCTCCCTAACTACCTTCAGGGGCTTTCACACATACGTTGGCTGAGCAAGTACACGAGTTGATGTATTCTCAGCCCTCCTGAGGACTTCCTGTTTACTCTCTGACCTGTGAGCATCTTCAGTGAGGGATGGTGGTGTCCTCTTTACCTCTCTCCTGGGTTGCACACTTGGTGTTGGCCCACAAGGAGGGGGCCTTGCTCATTCCTGTCGCCAAAATCTTGGCTCCTGGACCCTTCCCAGTAGCTTCTCCTTTCCCTGCCCACCTGATCCCTGCGTCTGCCCCCCATGCAGAGACTGCTTACGTGCTGGGGAACTATAAGACGGAGCCGTGTAAGAAGCCCCCGCGGCTGTGCCGTCAGGGTTACGCCTGCCCCTACTACCACAACAGCAAGGACCGGCGGCGGAGCCCCCGGAAACACAAATACAGGTGCTTTGGCCCCAGCAGGCCAGCCGTGGGAGGAGGGTGGCAGGCGACAGATCAGGGCCGGGGCTGCTTCCACTGTGCTCCCGGGGTGGGGGGCAGGGAGGCCAGCCCCGGGGGTCGCAGGACCCCACTACAGGGGAGGGGAATGGTTAGGAGAGCTGAACGATCCTTTGCCGTGAAATGAGGATCTTTTCACTAGGAACCCCTCTAGTTCTGACCCAGAAGGGTGTTTTTAGGGTGAAGCCAGGATGTGGCTGTAGCCTGGCTCTCCTTTTGCAGCACAGTGCTGTGGGGAGGGGAGGACTTGGCTGAAGGGAAGAAAACAGTGTCCTTCTGGTGATGTAGCCAGGCTGGGCAGCGAAGCAAAGCCTGGCTTCTGGCCCGAGTAAGGCGTTCACTCTACAGTGATCTTTCCTGTTTCTGAGCCTGGCTTTGCAAAGCTGGGAGACCTGAGAGGGGCCCTGAGCTGCGATCTCGTTAGCATCCCCCAGGTCCAGTCTGCATCCTTCTGACCCACCCTGTTATTGAACCAGGTCGTCTCCATGTCCAAACGTAAAGCATGGGGACGAGTGGGGAGACCCTGGCAAGTGTGAGAACGGAGATTCTTGCCAGTACTGCCACACGCGCACGGAGCAGCAGTTCCACCCCGAGGTGGGCCTTGGAGCTGGGATCCTTTGAGGGGCGGGTGTCCTGTGAACGTGGCTCCCTTAACGCCCAGAGGCACACTGGAAAGTCATAGCCCTGACCAAGATCATGAGTGGGGATATCCCTCTGTGAGAGCTGAGTCAGGGCTGGTTGGGCGTGTGACCCAGGAAAGGAGGTGGTCCCCGGTGTGGGGGTGGCCGTGTCTGCTTACTGTCTTGAGCAAGGAACTGGTAGGGAGAGACTTAGGGAAGTGGCCTCAAGTAGGGACGAGAAAGAGCTAACCCATCCCTGCTGAAGGCACCCCAGCTGCCATCCCTCTCTGCCCAGGCCT
>NW_011494943.1:7570159-7572507 GCF_000754665.1 Bison bison bison
ATCCACCAAGTGCAACGACATGCAGCAGTCGGGCAGCTGTCCTCGAGGACCCTTCTGCGCCTTTGCCCACGTAGAACGTACGCTCTTCCCGCTGCCTTGGGGCAGGGCCCACTCCCCCCGCCCCACTCCCCTTCTCCGAAGCTCAGTCTGTCAGCCAGCACTGGGCCCTGCCCACACTGGGAGTTCCATTCCCCCGCCGCCCCACCCCACCTCTCTGGAGCTGGCTCGAAACCCAGAGCTTCCAGGGTGGTGAGACAGCGGGGACTGTGCCCCTGGTGGCGCGCTCAGTCCCAGGCAGAGCCCCGGCCACTGTGCCTCTCCCGTGGCGGACACCACTGGTGGTACACGACGCTCTGCCCTGCTGAGAGCAGAGCTGTCCAAGCGTAACCTAGTGCAGCTCCCCTGAGTCATCGCAGGTTTTCAAGTAACCTCACCTAAAAAAAAGAAACAGCGTTAAATTAGTTTTTAGTATACTTTTATTTAACCCAACATAAAATAACTTAAAATATAATCAATATAAAATCAAGATTTTTTTTCCCAAAACAAGTCTTTGAAAGCCGGTGTGTACTTGAATAGCTGCAGCACAGTCCAGTCCAGACCAGCCACGTTCTGGTCTCAGCTGCAGCCTGTGGTTCTGGGCTGCCGTACTGCTCAGCGCAGCTCCACACCGCCCTGCTCGTCTCAGACAGGCTTGAGTTGCTGCCCCTGTCCACCCCAGACCACTGCTGTTTGTTCTTAAGCCCTCCCTAGCCTTAGGCCTTGTCTCAGGGATTAGAGTGAAGAAGAAATTGCAGGCCAAGCGAGGGGGAAGCGTACACTTGGCTCAGAGGTGGGCCTGGCTAAGGCAGCACGGAGAACTGATGAATGGCCCAAGCTTTGGAGTCGTGCGGATTGGGGTTCAAATCCCAGTTCTTCTGTTTCCCAGCTCAGCCACCTTGAGAGATTTACCTAACCACTCTGAGCCTGTTTCCTTATCTGTAAAATAGAGACCAGGATATTACTCCCATCTTCTAGTCATTATGAAGATTCACGATTCATGAGAACTGCCTGGTGCATAGTAAATGCACAGTGCGGTGTGTGACGAGAGAAACAAGGAGGCACCTTCCCTTCACACACAGGGCTGTGTGGTCTCCTTTAAAGGGACCCAGATGCGGTTTTGGAGGACCGGATCTGGTTCACACACACAGGCTATGTGGTCTCCTTTAAAGGGATCCGGATGCGGTTCTGGAGGGCCGGAGCTGGCTCAGGGGCCTGCTGACACCCTGCCCCGTCTCTTGCAGAGCCCCCCCTCAGTGACGACCTGCAGCCTTCCTCAGCTGTGTCCAGCCCCACCCAGCCAGGCCCCGTCTTGTACATGCCGTCTGCTGCAGGAGACTCGGTGCCCGTGAGCCCCTCCAGCCCGCACGCCCCTGACCTCAGCGCTGTACGTGCCTGTCTGGGGGTGAGGGTGGGGGCACCATTCCTGCCCAGAGCCAGTATCTGCCTCTCTTGCCCTGTGCTTGGGGAGATGGCCTCTGCCCAGGGGGTTCTGCCCTTTCTGCTCCAGCTTCTGTCACAAGCTGATCGTGGCTAGGGTGGTGTCCCCAGGGCCTACGATCAGCCTGGGTAGAGCTGTAGAAGGGACAGAGAGCCTCCTGAGGTTCTGAGTTCCCGGGTGCTGGTTGCTCTCCCTGGCAAATGGAAATGGAACTGAGCTTCTTGCTGGAGACTCTCCTTCCAACAAGGGGATGGAGGGTGGCCATGCCCCTACCTGCATCCTGCTTACCGGCCCACTCTCTTCCTTCGCTGCAGCTCCTCTGTAGAAACAGCAGCCTTGGCAGCCCATCTAACCTCTGTGGCTCCCCACCGGGCTCTATCCGGAAGCCCTCCAATCTGGAAGGCATTGTCTTTCCTGGAGAATCTGGCCTTGCCCCTGGCAGCTATAAGAAGGCTCCTGGCTTCGAGAGGGAAGACCAGGTGGGAGCTGAGTACCTGAAAAATTTGAAATGCCAGGTAAGGGATGTAGGGGCAGCCCAGTGAGGTTAGCCACATTCTGCCTGTGGCTGGAGAAGCCCTGGAGGGTTGTCCTGGCCCAGCTACGGGGAACGTGACCCAGAATTAGAAAGTCCCTGATCCCAGCCTCTCGAACACTGAGAGAGTGGGTGAGGCCATCCCATCTTACAGATGAAGACAGGCAGGTTAGAGGCAAGCACCTCACCCAGCATCTGAGCCATCAACTGAGGGCTAGGGGTTCCCACCACGGTCTTCTGACCCTGCATCCAGTCTCTGCTCTGCCTCGTGCCGCCTTGATGGAGCAGTAGGGCCTTGGGGAGCAGGACAAGAGGGGTCCAGACCTGGGCTTCTCTCTG
>NW_011494943.1:7572764-7574356 GCF_000754665.1 Bison bison bison
GAGGAGAGGAGCAGCGCCCCCGGTCCCCAGGGGAGGGACGGAGAGTGCGTGTGAGTGAAGGGGCCACGCAACAGCGCCTCGTGTCTCCTCGCCCCTGGTCCCTGCAGCCTCCACAGGCTGATGCTTGGGAGGACTCTTGGGCTCAGGAGGTCTCCTAGCACCACATTCATCTCCTGCTCCCTGACTTTTCTCTCAGGCCAAGTTAAAACCCCACTCACTAGAGCCCAGGAGTCAAGAGCAGCCTCTGCTTCAGCCCAAACAGGTATAGAGCCCTCAGCCCCCGCCTCCCCCTTCTGGCACCTGCTGCAGACAGGACAGGCCCAGAACGCCAGGAGGCTTCTTCAGGGAGCTCCGGGCACCACTTTCTCTACAGACTGAGAGCAAGATCAAGGTGGGGCCCCAAATCCAGAGGGCGTGGGGGGGGTCAGGCCCTGGAGCCCCTCACCACCTGGACTCATTAGTCAAAAAACTCATTGAACAAGCTGGGCGCTAAACTTGCTTCCCCCTTCCCTACTTCAGGGTTGTAGGGGCGAAGGGGCCTACAATCTTCAGGCCACACATCTTCTTCTCCAGCCCCCTAGGAGGGTGTTGAGGGAACAAGCCAAGAGCTGGGACGCACCCTTCCCATCTGCCCAGCCAGCCCCTGCCGCCAGCTCCTGGCCACGGCCTCCGTGGGTGTCCAACTCCATCTTCTCTTCACTCTCGTTGCAGGACATGCTGGGCATCCTCCCCGTGGGCAGCCCCCTCACCTCAAGCATCTCTTCCAGCATCACCTCCAGCCTAGCAGCCACTCCCCCTAGCCCCGCTGGCACCAGCAGCGTCCCTGGCATGAATGCAAATGCTCTGCCCTTCTATCCCACCAGCGACACGGTAGAGTCGGTCATAGGTAATTGGGCCACTTCTGTTGCGAGTCTAGGAGCAGGTCTGTAGTCAGGGACACTGGGTCTCTGGAGTGAGGCTGGTCACTTGAGACATCAGTCTGGGGAGATCAGAAGGTGGGCGCCGCGAGTCCTTGACCTGGATGGAATGTGCATCCGTGGTGCAGGGCCAAGATGGGTTTTGAGCACGTGAGCCCTTCCGTGTGCTCTTCTGTACACGTTGGAAGAGGGGCCTCTCCCCGTGGGGGTGTGCTGTCTCAGTCAGAGACACTGGGGGTATCAGTCAGCCCCAACCAGGTGTCCTTAGGAACAGCCTGCCAGCTGTCCTCAGAGCGCCTGGTCATTAGATGCCCCTGCCCTCTCCTCAGCAGGCACGTGCGGGTGAGGCTTGGTGCCCGGTCCTCACAGGCACCGGGGTGACAGATGAGACAGGCCCTTCCTGCGCTCCCCGTCCGGCTCCGCAGAGCCCAGTGGACAGGTGCCCGGCAACTGCTAGGCACTAGCCACCAAGGGTCCGGAGACCTGCCCGCCCTCGGGGAGCTCGGGAGGAGGCCTGCCAGCAGGGACTCGTTTCCCCCCTGGGGCCAGCAAAGACGGCTTCAGAACAGAGAGCCGTTGGAGCTGGACTTGGCCAGGGCTCGGTCTGGGCGGAGGAGCAGCCCATGCACTATGGAGCCTTGAGATGAGGCAGGGGCAGGAGAAGAGCCAGTTAAG
>NW_011494943.1:7574519-7576814 GCF_000754665.1 Bison bison bison
GGCAGTCCACTGCTCGGCGTGGCCCCGCATGGCCCACCCAGCCCTCACTCAGCCCCGCTCCTGGCCTCTGTTGCAGGCGGCAGTCTACTGCAGAGCTCCGCGCCTGTGAACATCCCCGGCTCCTTGGGCAGCTCTGCTTCCTTCCACTCCGCGTCCCCGTCCCCTCCCGTCAGCCTATCCTCGCATTTCCTGCAGCAGCCACAGGGCCACCTGAGCCAGTCAGAGAACACGTTTTTGGGGACCTCAGCATCCCATGGATCTTTGGGTAAGAGCCAGTATGGCTCCCTAAGGCCTGGGGCGGGAGTCTGGGCTTTTGGAAAGTGCCTTTGGGTGTTCTGTCCTGGCTGGAGGCAGTACAGAGTGGAGGTGAGAGCCGGGGATCTGGGTTCAGAGGTGAGTCAGGCCCCTCATCCACAGTGCTCTGAGCTGTGTGAACCTGGACAAGTGACTTAACCTCTCTGTCTTAATTTCCTCTGTCATGTGGGTATAATGGCAGTGCCACCTCGTAAGCTGGTGCTGAGGCTTAAATGATGTGAATGAAGTGCCAGGTGCCAGACCAGTACACAGTGAGAAACATGGCCTCAGAGTTGCCAGGGCCTCCATCTGTTCTTCGTGTCAGTGTGGTTGCTCTGCCCATCACCCAGAGCTCACAGAGGCCAAGGGAGAGGTCAAACAGGCTCACCCCCAGCGCAGGGTGGCCTTCCTGGCTGGCAGAAGCGCCAGGGAGACACAGCTCTAACCCCAAAGGCTGTTTGCCAAACCCACCATTGGAACTGTGAGGACCGGGGCTCTGGAAGGCAGGTCAGAGCAGAGGGGCTAGAAAGGCGAGGAGGGGACCTGCGTATGTGAGCGGGGCCCGGTGAGCGTTCACTGCGGGAACAGATGCAAACCGGCGACATCCAGCCCGCTGCCTCTCGGTCACCAGCAGCCACTGCTCTGACTCCCCCTCCAGCAGCTGTTCCCAGAGACCAGAAACAACCCCCCCGCTGCGCCCCCTGGGGCCCCTGAGGGTTCTGGCTGTCCTGGTCACACTGAGCCTCTGAGGTGTGCTTTGACTTTCTGAGCCTCTGAGGTGTGCTTTGACTTTCTGACCAGGTGTGGGTTCTGCCCTGATCTCTTTGGAGACACTTAGGAATGACGTTGAGCTGTCAGCTTCGGAGGCTTAGAGCTATGTCTGTCTGACTTGCCTCATACATTCTGGAGGCATCTTGACTGTAGCCCTCCGTACTGGCCACGCATTCACTCATTCCTTCCCCGCATGGTTAACTGAGCAAGTATGTGGGTACAGTGTGGACCCAGGCGTCCCTGCTGGCGTGCTGCCGTGGTCTGCTGGGGGAGGCACAGGCGCCGAGCCACGAGGGCATACTTAGAGACCCTCACTTGTGTGGAGGCAAAGGGCCGGCTCTGTGACTGAGGATGACGGGGGGACCTAACCTGGAGGAAACACCGCCCGAGCGGGTGGACAGGTGCGGTGGATTGCCTCACCTCCAGGACGGGCGGAGGGCCTTGCGTCTCCACGCGGGACGACACTGGTCACATGGCCATGCTTGTGCTGCTTGGAAGACAGACTTTCTTAAATCCGTATGGTTCTGGAAAATCCTGGCTGGATTAGTGGGAAAGGGAGCAAGAAAGAAGTCATTAGAGTGATACATGTGGGCAGAATGAGGCCAGAGGTGGGTATAGGTCTCCCTCGGAAGACGGGTGCCTTAGGGGTCACAGAGCAGGGGCACACAGTATGAGCAGCCCAGGTCAGCTCAGGCGCTCAGTCGTGACTCTGCAACCCCGTGGACCGCAGCATGCCAGGCCTCCCTGTCTGTCTCCAACTCCCGGAGTTCACTCAGACTCATGTCCATCAAGTCCGTGATGACATCCAAGCATCTCATCCTCTGTTGTCCCTCTTCTTGCCCTCAATTTTTCCCAGCATCAGGGTCTTTTCACATGAGTCAGTTCTTCGCATCTGGTGGCCAGAGTATTAGAGTTTCAGCTTCATCATCAGTCCTTCCAATGAATATTCAGGACTGATTTCCTTTAGGATGGACTAGTTGGATCTCCTTGCAGTCCAAGGGACTCTCAAGTCTTCTCCGACAACAACACAGTTCAAAAGCATCAGTTCTTCAGCGTTCAGCTTTCTTTATAGTCCAACTCTCACATCCACACATGACTACTGGAAAAACCATAGCTTTGACTAGATGGACCTTTGTTGGCAAAGTAATGTCTCTGCTTTTTAATATGCTGTCTAGGTTGGTCATAGCTTTTCTTCCAAGGAACACACATCTTTTAATTTCATGGCTGCAA
>NW_011494943.1:7576914-7584547 GCF_000754665.1 Bison bison bison
ATGGCTGCAATCACCATCTGCAGTGATTTTGGAGCTAAGAAAATAAGTCTGTCACTGTTTCCACTGTTTCCCCATCTATTTGCCATGAAGTGATGGGACCAGATGCCATGATCTTAGTTTTCTGAATGTTGAGTTTTAAGCCAACTTTTTCACTCTCCTCTTTCACTTTCATCAAGAGGCTCTTTAGTTCTTTACTTTCTGCCATAAGGGTGGTGGTATCTACATATCTGAGGTTATTGATATTTCTCCCGGCAATCTTGATTCCAGCTTGTCCTTCATCCAGCCCAGCGTTTCTCATGATGTACTATGCATAGAAGTTAAACAAGCAGGGTGACAATATATAGCTCTGACGTACCCCTCTCCCGATTTGGAACCAGTCTGTTTAAGCAAACACCCACCAAATGGCCAGGTGAGGGCTCAGCAGGTGAGGGCGCTGGGTGAGCACATGGCTTAGCCTATCGCAGAGCGCAGGCCTTTGCAGCCAGATGTCCTGACTGTACTGGCTCTCCCGCTTATAGTTCTGTGATTCCTGGCAACATGTTTTATCTCAGTTTCCTCGTTGTAAAACAAGGGGGCTGGGCCCAGGACTCCCTGAGCTCTTCTTGCTCCAGCTCTGCCAGCGTCTGAGGCTCTGACCCATGTCTTGCTTTCCTGAATCTCCTCCTGGGCCCTCACGTCACAAGAAGGCTTCCCTTCCTCTAGCCTGAAAGTAAAGTTGGGATCACAAATCACCACGCTCTCTGGCTGCTCTCCCTAGTCCCCCGAATCACCTTGGGAGGCAAGTGAGGGGAACCCTGCTTTACAGACAGGGATGCTGAGACACAGAAGTAACACGTGGGGCTTACACATCCCTGTGAAGTTCCCAGCCTGGCATTGCTGGAGCCTGGCACAGACAGCCCCCGGGAGCCCCCAGTCAGGGCTGACAGGGCCCGGGCCCAAAGCCCTTCAGAGCGCTGATGGCCCTCCCCTTCCTGGGGCAGGTCTGAATGGGATGAACAGCAGCATCTGGGAGCACTTTGCCTCTGGAAGCTTCTCCCCGGGCACTTCCCCTGCCTTCCTGTCAGGGCCGGGGGCTGCCGAGCTGGCCCGGCTTCGGCAGGAGCTGGACGAAGCCAACGGCACCATCAAGCAGTGGGAGGAGTCCTGGAAGCAGGCCAAGCAGGTACTGAGCTCTCAGGCCCACCCGCCTTCCCCAGGGCCCGGGGCATTCAGCCGGAGCCTGCCTTACGTGGAGTGGGTGTAGGGGCTGGGGGAGCCAGGGGTCCTGGAGAGCAGGGCAGAAATGCGGCTGTTTATTCTCTCCCCCGTGGAAAAACTTGCCTTGTCAGTCAGGACCATGGAGTGTTTGGTATCACAGGCCTGGAATCCCCTCTCCAAGCTGTTCATTTGGTCTGGTCTTATAGTACCGCGTGCCTCTCCCCAGAAGCCCTGACTCCTGAGCTCTGGGTCCAGGGTTGTAGGTTCTGAGATGGGCCACGGCCTGATTGCCCCTCGAGGTGCTGGCCAGCTCCGCCTGGCGCTCCCCCGCTCCGCTGGGCTTGGCCCCCTGCCCTGCCCACAGAGGGTCTCTCGCAGGTCCTGAAACTTCTCTTTTCTGCAGGCAGCATCAGCCTTCCTCCCTGCCCCCCTTCCCAGACACCTGCCCCAGCTCCCAGCAGGCCCCGCGGCCGCGGTGGCCCCCACTGGCCCCCAGAGACGCACTCTCGGGCAGGGGAGAAGGGTAGCGGGCCATCGTGACAAGGTGCTGCGTGTTGGGCCCACAGGCTTGTGATGCCTGGAAGAAGGAGGCAGAGGAGGCCGGGGAGCGGGCCAGCGCAGCGGGCGCGGAGTGTGAGCTGGCCCGGGAGCAGCGGGATGCCCTGGAGGTGCAGGTGAAGAAGCTGCAGGAGGAGCTGGAGCGGCTGCACTCGGGCCCTGACCCACAGGCCCTGCCCGCCTTCCCGGGCCTGGAGGCCCTCTCACTCTCCACCCTCCACTCTCTCCAGAAGCGGCTGCGGGCTCACCTGGAGCAAGTGGACAAGGTCAGCACCCCAGGGAGCACGGGTGAGGCTACACTGTGGCTTTGGCCAGTGCTGGGACTCAGATGGGTCCCTGCCTCTCGGGGCTGGCTACCCTCCTCCTGAGAGCCTCTGCTGCAGCTGAGCTGACCCAGGACACCCACACTGGGGAGGGGAGAGTGGAGATAGGGGGCGCCAGGGCCCACCCCCGCTCTTTGGAGGGCAGGCCTGAGCTGAGCTGCGATAGTGCGCCTGCGCCCTAGGCTTCATCCTGACCACTTCCCTTTCTGTGAGCTCTGCACGCCAGCAGACGTTCCAGAATGTTAGGTCCCTGGGGCTCTTGTCTGCATTCCTCAGTGCCCTGCTGGGTCCTGGGAGCACGACCTAGCAGGGAAGAGCTTTCTTCCCTTCACTGGACTTCTGGCGCGGTGGTACCCTCTCCAGACCCCAGAGTCGTCACAGGGGACCTAGGGTCAGTACAAGATCTAACAAGACGAGAGGCAGGAAGCCTCGGTGCGAGGAAAGGCTTGACCCAGCGGGAGCTGCAGAGCAGCCCTGGCCTTCCCGCATCCCACCGGGCCCCACTGGGCCCACTGGCAGGTGAAGGCAGAGATTGGGTGCCTCAAGGCAATGAGCCTGGCCTCTGACCCTGCCCTCTTGGGGGCTGTGAGCAGGCTCTAGAGCTCTGTGCCCAGTTTCCTCACCCGAAGGGGCTGAAGTGAGAGTTGAGGGAGCTCCTTGTCCCACGCGGGCCCAGGCCAGTGACTGCAGTGTCCCTTCCTCCGCAGGCCGTATTCCACATGCAGTCGGTGAAATGCCTTAAGTGTCAGGAGCAGAACCGAGCGGTGCTGCCGTGCCAACACGCCGTGCTGTGTGAGCTCTGTGCCGAGGGCAGTGAGTGCCCCGTCTGCCAGCCGGGCCGGGCCCATTCCCTCCAGTCGTGACCCTGTAGGCTCGGCCCTCGCCTGGCTCAGATCTTCTCACCTAGGACTTTTAAAAGTATATATATATATATGTATGTATGTATGTATGTATGTATGTATATGTATATGATTATGTATATGTATACACTTCTGTACGTATGCAGGTATGCGTGGGCGGCCAGCGTGTGAACAGTGTGTGTATATCTGTACATAGATATAGACACACACTTTAAAACAGACTTACCAAGCACTTTTTAAAAGAAAAAAACTATTTTGCAGTTCTCCCCCTGCCCGCTCCCTACCTTTCCTGCTGCAGAGACAAAGTCCCCTCTTCTCCCACCAGCCTTCTGGCAGGGAATTTGTTTCTGTCTCTTTTTTATGTAGGAACTAACTATTTTTAACTTTTTCCTGGGGCCTGAGCAGGTCAAGGTGGGAAGCTCGAGGGGGCCGAGGGGAGGGGACAAGCCTTCAGGGCAGGCCCTGTTCACCCCGCCTCCCCAGGCCAGGGCGAGCGCCAGAGTGTGGAGGACTCAGGGGCAACCCTGGTTCCCAGCTGTGAGGCTGAGAGGGGGTCCACGCCCGCCGAGCTCTTAGGTTTACCAAATGTGTATTTAGTCTGGGCTGGCAGGCCAAAGCTGTGGGGCCAGCCCCACTCCCGACCCTGGGCCCTTGACGCTCCTCGAGGGGCAAAGCCCAGGCGTTCTACCCCTCAGGTACCTGAGGCCGGGGTCTTCCCCAGCCCTTCCCCTAGCCCTGGGCTCCTGGAGCAGCCTCCCTGGCCCTGGGGCACCTCGAGGCTGCCACTGCCCTCTCCACCCCCCTGCGGCCCTCGGCTGCCCCCCACCCCTGCACAGCCCTCCCCCTGGCAGCTAGCAGGGCAGTGGGTGGGGAGGAGCTGCGGACCGTGAGGACCAAGGCGGGGCCCGGCCCTGCCCTCCTGGCCAGGCGGGGCTCCGTACGCATTCCGTGGTGCTCTCTGAGTGCAGCTGACGTCCTGCCCCAGTGGGGAGCAGGCGCCCGTGTGCATGTGTGTGCGTGCCTGTCCGATGTATGTTGTGTCTTAGCTTCCATTTTAAACATTGTTCTGTACAGAGAGATGCGGCAGGGGTGGGAGGGCAGAGTGGGCAGAGGGAGGCCACCCCACTCCCCGCACGGGGGGTCTGGGGTGGGAGCGAGAGGGCCGCCGAGGGTCTGGCCTGGCCCAGGCCCCACCTTGGGCTTAGCACGAAAGGGCTTTCAGTGAATCAAGTGAAAACTTTTTTACAAAAATGCAAAAATCAAAGCTCCAAACATATTGGAAATAAAATATGAACTTGTGATGGCAGCTTGTTTACATGGGGGTGCGGGAGAGCGGGGCCCTAAATGAGGGCCTCCCTACTATGCGCTGGACTGGCACCTAGCCTGGCTGTCCCACCCAGGCCCAAGGGCTGCTCCAGGCTCCTAGACAGTGTGTTCTCTGCCACAGGCCTGCTGGGGCCTTTAATCCTGGACCGGGAGACCGCCCAGGCCAGAGGACTCTTCAGAGCTCTGTCGTCAGTGGCAACTGGCGTACCTGTCTTCCAAAAGACAAGGCTCGGAGGAGTTTCTCAGGAACAGACAGTGCCTGCTCATAAAAGCATCAAAAGAAGGGTGGGCCTGCCCCTCGAGGGAGCCTTTGGGCTACCTCCCTCCCCCTGCCTCAGGGGAACAGAGCTGCCCGGATCCTTGGAGATGACCTTATCTGATCACCCCTGTGCAGACTCCTGAGAGGTTAAGTGACTCAGAGGTTAAGTGACTCAACCACAGTCAAGGGAATGACAGTGAGCCCCAGGCGCTGACTCCCAGCCTGTGGGCCACTCCCCTAGGCAGTTCTGGGGTGCCATTCCACTAAGCCCTGCCGTCTAGAGCGGCGCCTCAGGCTCAGCCTACGCCGGGGGAGGCCCCCCACTCCAGGTGCTCTCACGAGAGTGCCAGGTTCCTGTGCTGGCACCGGCCACAGAGCCTAGTATGTCTGGTGGGTGGTTTCTTTGAAGCCTTCAGCCAAAATACCAGTGATCCTAGTTGCCCCAGTCCCTGCCCCGGCATCAGTACCTCCACGCCTGCCTCGCAGCTCTGTAACACAGGGGAGTGAGGGGTGGGCCGGGGTCCAGGATTGGGGCAGCTCAAGGTCTCCTGAGGGCTGAGGAGGGAGTTTGCGTGGCCTGACTGTAACCTGGGCCCCACTGCAGGCCAACACTTCATGTTTGGTGAGAGGACAGCAGATTGTTTATTTTTGCTAAAACAGTTTCTAGGTGGTAGGCACTGTCCCAAGGAGGAGGGGTCCTCAGCAGACAACGCCAAACCGTCCCCACGGCCTGCCAGTTCTCACCCTTCTGAGTGAGAAGGTCCCTGGCTCCCGGCTTCTCAGCCTGGGTGCCGGAAAGCCCCTCAGGAGAGGACCCAGGTTCCCTCCATCACAGGTACTGAACAACAGGCCCCAGGAGCCTGGCCCCCACCCCAGCGGCTAGAACAGGACATGGGGGCTGAGACCCTGCTCTGCCAGAGTAACTTCTCCCCAAGAGGGGGGCAGGGGTAAGGGAAGCAGACTGCTGTCCCCCACCCCTTGGACGGGGCTTGCAGGGAATGCTGAGGCCAGGGCTGAAGGGAGGAGGGAGGGGTATAAATACTGTGAACCGGGCTCCCATCACTGGGCGCCTGGCTCTGGCAGCAGGAGCCCCCACACGCTGGGCTCCCCAGACCCGAAGGGCCCTTTTGGGGTGTTAGGCCAGGCGGGAGGGCTGCCCTGTGGTGGGAGAACCCAGACCGCCCCCCCCGGGACCGAGCCTCCACCGCTACCGTCCCGGCCGCAGGCCGTGCTGGGAGGCCTTCTTGGCCCGCTGCCGCCGCAGCCGCACAAACGCCTGGGCCTCGCGGTCACCCTTCCGGCTCTCCAGCAGCTGCAGGATCGGATCCCCTGCAAAGAGAGGCATTTGGGGGTCAGACTTGGGAACGCCTGGCGAGTGGCCGGGGCTGCGGTCCCGCCCCGTCCTCCCGAGCCTAGGGACTGGCCCACCCAGCCACGCTCACAGGACAGCCTGGCAGTGGCGCTGGCCTGAACTCTCAGCCCAGCTGCAGCGCAAGAGGCTGATGTGCCTCAGGTGGCAACTGTGACGTTTTCATACGAAAACTTTGGACCAGTTAACCAATGTGTGCCTCGGTTTGCTCATCAGAACAGGAGAACAGCAACAGCTAGCTGCCTCGCTGGGTGGTCGTAAGGGAGTGGTATGAGGGTTAATGTGTCCAGGCCCATCACAAGTGCTCAGACACAATTCCTACTCCTCTCATCGAATTCGAGGGCTGCTCTGCAGAAACATCCCCCTGGGCAGAGAGATGGCCCCTCTCCCCAAGCAAAATTCGGTGACCTTATCCCACCAGGGAGAGGCGTGCACACCCAGCCCAGCTTAGACCACGGGTCCTTGATCACCACTCCAGCTCCACAGGCTTCCGCCTCCAGGGAGGTGTTCCTGATCCCATCGCCGCCTCTCTGGGGGCTCCAGAGCCTGGCAGCCCCTCCCCTGCATCCCCGTGCTGGGCCAGGACCCACACTCACAGCCTCTACCCTGCCCAAGGGCTCAGGCCTACCGTTGGGTGCAGGGTAGGTGAGGGGCAGGCGGGTCTGAGGCACTTCGCCAGGCTCCTCCATCCCTGTCAGGCCAGGCACGGAGCACAGCGGCAGGAAGGCCTCCCCCTCCAGGTCATCGGTCCCCAGGGTGTCGTGGTCCAGCACTGAGAGCAGGAGGCACGCCCCGTCCTTCTGGCACGGCTCAGCAGGCACCAGGCTGGGCGGGGGACAGAGTCAGCTCAACTGCCCGCCCCGCGTAGTGCCGTGGCCACCTACCCCTGCACACGGGCTCACCCAGACGGGTGGAGATGAGGATCACAACGTCAGCTCTCAGCCTGGCGTATCTCGGCGCACATGCTGTCATGTCTGCTCTGACTGTGGGCTGATGCTTTCAACCAGGGGCCCCTGTGTACCCAGGCCCCCCGTCTTGTGGAACAGAGGACCTTGGAGACATGCCCCTTCCCTGAAAGCAAGCCTCTCAGTCCAACATGTGAGAGGAGTCTCCCCAACAGTGCCCCCTAACTCCGCCTCCAGGGGTGCAGGCTTGCGGCATGTGCCAGCAAACACTTGTCCCCACTGCCCCCTCCCGGGGACTCACGCCGGGTCATCTGAGGGGAGCCCCTGGGCCCCAACTGGGAGGATCAGGCCTGAGGCGGTCGGGTTGGGGAATGCAGCCAGTGTAAGGACCACTCACAATTCAAAGGTCTCATCAAACAGTGGGTGAAGGTCCTTCTTGTGCTTTTGGGTCTCCCGGGGGGCCAGCTCAGGGAACTCATGCCTGGGTTCCAAGGTCAGCTGGACAAAAGGGTCGCTGGAGCCTGGCAAGTGGCCCGGGAGGAGACGTTGGCCAAGGATGATACCCCAAGCCCTGAGTGCAGTCTGCCCCCCAGCAGCAGTGCCCTGCCCGCTAGCACTCCCCCTTCGTGGTGGGCCAGGGGAAACGCACCGAGCGCCCAGGAACTCTGGGGGACCCGAGAGCAGACACGGAGAGCGGCCGGGGCAGCCTCCACTCACCATTGGAGTCCAGGGGCAGCAGGTTGGAGGCGCTGAGCAGCTCCACACGCAGCTTCTGCTCGGAGGGGCGGTAGGAGGCCTTGACGGTGACGGCCCCGAGCTCCTCGGAGGTGGTTGCA
>NW_011494943.1:7584647-7588330 GCF_000754665.1 Bison bison bison
GCGGGCCTCACCTGCTGCTGGAGGCGGCTGCAGAAGTACTTGTGGATGAGCTCCCGACTGGAGGCCGCCTGCAGCTCCAGGTCCCTCTGCAGAGCCTGAGGAGGGGACACACCCTGAACCGTCACCCCCAACCGCAGCCCAGGGCTGCCCTTCAGAAGGTCACGGCCGATGGGGAAGCCCACAGAGTGATGTGGAAAGCACCGGGTGCCCTGGGACCACAAGCCAGGGTTGTCCCTGCGACAGCCAGAGGCACCGATGCAGCGGGCTCCGCAGGTGTGTCTCAGCCGCCCTGCCCCAACCGGCTTTAGAAGAACCTCACACTCGGTTTAAGCTCCTGCTGTTGCTGTCTTAAATTTTTCAAAATTTTTTCTTTTTTTTTTTTAAGAAAGGACCCATATTTTCATTTTGTGCTGAGCCCTGTAAATTATGCAGCAGGCCCTGGACACAGGCGAGCACAGGAAGGCAGGCTCCCCAATGCCGCCAGCTCACCCAAAGGGCCTACCTGAAAAGTGGCGGTGTGCAGGGCCTCGGGCGGCAGGCCACATCCCTCTGCGTAGAAGCAGATCTCCAGGTTCTAGAGGGGGCGAGAGGTGCGAGATGAGCCCCCCAGGCACTCGACCCAGCAGGGCCATCACTCTTGTCACTGGCGTTACCTGTAGTGCAAACTTCAGCCTGCTACAGGCCAGGGGGCAGCTCCGCTGGGAGGCAGCCACCTCCGCCAGCACCGTGAGCGTGTGTGTCCAGAGCAGACTCAGGAGGCTGGGGGGACGTGCAGAGGGACGCAGGACACAGGACGGGAGGACAGAGAAGGAAGCCGAGATGCTCTTGAGAAAGGGGAGGCCTCAGGGCCCCCGGGCCTGTGCCCAGGTCTGCCCCGCCCCCACCCTCCACCTGGTGGGACTGGGACCTGGGGCACAGGCAGGGGAGGGAGGGAGGGCTGGTCTCCTGAGGGAAGAGGGGATAAGGGGTCAGTCAGGCCCAGTCCTGTCTACAAGCTAGTGAAGAATCCTCGTGGGATTTTCAAACCCAATAAACAGGGGGGGGAGGGGTGGTCCCCCAATGACAGAATCTTGAGTGACGATGCGAGTGGCCAAAATGAATAGGATCTTATGGATCAGCAGGTACTACTTGCAGGGAGGAAAAAAAAAAGCAAACCAAGCCACAGTCCATCCTAATAATGACCTGAAATAACGGAAATTTCACTTGTCAAAGTAGAGTCAGGCAGAGAAACACACACAAAAAATGTGTGCTTAAGAATGGGGGAGGTCTAGGTGGTCCAGTGATTAAGACTCTGTGCTCCCAATGCAGGGAGTCTGGGTTTAATCCCAGGGAACTAAGATCCCACACACAGCAACTAAGGAGCCCTCAGATGGGCTCCCAAAGCTGTGCTGCCCCAGCGGGAGAGGAGCAGGCCTCCTGGGACCAGCGGCCCCATGTTGGGGACCAGTCGGCATCACCGTCACCATCACGGCGGCTCAGTCACCGACCACTTCCTTTGTTGCAAGCTCTGCTCTCAGCTCCTCCCGTGACTCATTTAGTCCTCCACAGAGGCCAGAACGATGATCAACTGCACGAGAACTTGAGTGATCTGCTCAAGGCCGTCCACCAAGCAGCAGTGAAGCTGGAATCTGGACCCAGGTCATCCAGAGCCCATGGCCTCGACCTCTACACCCTGCTGCCTGTGTGCGGGGCCCCGCTCCGAGAGACACTAACGGGAAGCTCTCCTGGAACACGGGAGAGGAACACCAGCTTCCAGGAATATTAGGGAGGGCAGATGCAGCCCCCGGAAGATGCAGCCCAGGGCCAAGGGAGGGTCACAGGCAGGTTTCAGCTCAGCCGGAGGTGAAGTGGACGGGCTTATGCAGTCCTGAGCGCCCTGACCCGGGCAGCGAGCATTTTAAGAACCCAGTTGCATTCTCCCTTGAGGAGGTATGCTGAGGCCGGGAAGGAGGGGCAGGAGGGAGGAGAGGAGGAAGCGGTGGGACACGGTGGGGCGGGCGGCTGCTACAGACCTGCTGAAGTTCTCCTGCACCAAGTTGGTGTTCATGTAGCAGAGCTTCACCTCCAGGAACTTCATCAGGGGCAGAATGGCCTGGGCAGGGGTAGCAGTATGTCTGGCTCTGGCCCATTTGGGTCCCACCCCCGTCCCCTCGCCCCTGACCAGAAAGAAAACAGGGCCAAGAGCTTTCCTGCCCATCGGTGAAATGTCTGCAGAGCCGACCCCAGCCCCAGTGGGCTCCAGCTACGCTGGCCTCCTCTATAGCCCTTGAACCTGCCAGGCCTGGTCCTGCCTTTGTGCAATTTCCTCCCACAGAAATCCTCGTGGCTCCTTCTCTTGCTTCCTTGAGGTCTTGACTCAGCTGTTACCCTCTGAGTAAGGCCTTCTCT
The DNA here is from genome assembly GCF_000754665.1 of Bison bison bison. Classification (NCBI taxonomy): domain Eukaryota; kingdom Metazoa; phylum Chordata; class Mammalia; order Artiodactyla; family Bovidae; genus Bison; species Bison bison. The sequence continues at coordinate 7,587,036 of NW_011494943.1, forward strand.
GGCCACTATCTAAAACTACAGTCCTCAGGGACTTCCCTGGTGGTCCAGTGGTTCAGACTCCACACTTCTACCGCAGGGGGTTTGGTTTCCATACTGGTCAGGGAACTAAGATCCCACAAGCCACATGGTGCAGCCAAAAAAAAAAAAAAGCAATCCTTTGATCCTTTCCACTCCCTTGTGTGTTTTTTCTCTAGAGAGTTTATCATTATCTAATATGTGTGAGCTTCCCAGGCGGTGCTAGTGGTAAAGAACCTGCCTGCCAATGCAGGTTAGACGTAACAGATGAGGGTTTGATCCCTGGGTCGGGAAGATCCCCTGGACACGGGCACGGCAACCCACTCCAGTACTCTTGCCTGGAGAATCCCATGGACAGAGGAGCTTGGTAGGCTACAGTCCATGGGGTCGCACAGAGTCAGACATGACTGAAGCGACTTAGCATGTATGCATGCGTAGACATATATACATTTATACACACACGTATGTATAGTTCCAATCATGGCTACAGTGAAGTTTATACTTAGCTCTTTTTTAACCTCCCTTACTAGAATGAAAACTCTAGGAAGGCAGGGATTCTTATCATGGTGTCCACTGATATATATCCCCAGTGTCTAAATCAATACCTGGGACAAAGTGGGTGCTTAAATAGTTGATGAATTAATAAGTAACTTTCTCCCAAACCCTGATAGCTCAGTTAGTAAAGAATCCGCCTGCAATTCAGGAGACCTTGGTTCTATTCCTGGGTCGGGAAGATCCCCGGGAGAAGCAAAAGGTTACCCACTCCAGTATTCTGGCCTGGAGAATTCCATGGACTGTATAATCCACGGGGTCACAAAGAGTCAGACAGGACTCAGCAACTTTCACTAGGCTCCCAAACAGTCACAGGTGTATATTACTATCCCTGATTGCAGATGTGGACCCTCAGGTCAGCTGGCCTGAGTAACCAGGACAGTCATGTGACTAGGCAGTTGAGAAGGATGCAGGGCTATCTGGCTGCAAAGTCTAAGCCCTTCTCCACTGCACCCCCGACACTGTCAGTGCTAGGAGAGCCTGTGGGATGACCCAGCCCCACCCGCTTAGCATCCAAGGAGGAAACCGAAGCCAGGAGGGAACATTCCTTGCCCACGTCTGGGGAGCTTAACTCTGACACCTCACAGCCTTCAGCCCCCTGCCCACCCTAAGCCCCTCAGCAATCCCTGACCCACGCTGCTGGCAAAGGTCAGTGAGCAGGGCGGGCCACTCACGTCTTCAGGCAGGACGGACTCCCTGATGCCCACGAGTTTCTGGATGTGCTTGGC
>NW_011494943.1:7588629-7590608 GCF_000754665.1 Bison bison bison
GCTGCAGAACACACTGCATGCCCTGCAGCTGGGCATGCAGTGTGTTCTGCAGCTGCTCCTGCTCCAGCACAGGCCCCACCCGCTGCTCCAGCGCTTCCCATGCCAGCTGGGTGGGCAGCTTGCCGATCACCAGCCTCAGCTGCTCCATGTCATTCACCACCACGCACAGCTGCAGGCAGGCAGGGGCACAAGGAGACAGGCTTTACTGAATAGTGTCAGCATTGGACGGCTCTGCCCCCAGCCCAGTCCAGCCCCCAGCTCCGGCCCTTACCATGTTAGCCGCCTGGCCTTGGTCCTTCTGGCCTGCAGACAGCTCCCGGGCACGGGCCTTTATAAGGCTGCAGTACACCAGGGCCAGCCGACAGGTATCCTGGAGTGAGGAGGGGATGATCAGTTTGGTGGGGGAGGGTGCCAGGAGAGGGAGGTAGGGAAGGCACAGGAACCTCAGTGTCCTGGGCGATTTAAGGTGGAGTGTTCTGGATGCTGCTAGGGTGAGAACTGGGACTTCCCAGGTAGCTCAATGGTAAAGCAGCCATCTGCCAATGCAGGAGACATAGGTTTGATCCCTGGGTTGGGACGATTCCCTTGGAGAAAAGTGAAGTGAAAGTCACTCAGTCATATCCGACTCTTTGCAACCCCGTGGACTATACAGTCCATGGAATTCTCCAGGCCAGAATACTGGAGTGGGGAGCCTATCCCTTCTCCAAAGGATCTTCCCAACCCAGGGATCCAACCCAGGTCTCCCACATTGAGGGCAAATTCTTTACCAGCTGAGCTATCTATCAGGCAAGCCCTTCCCCTGGAGAAGAAAATGGCAATCCACTCTAATATTTTTTTTTTTCCTCCTAGTCCTTCAATCCCACTCCAGTATTCTTGCCTAGGAAATCCCAGGAACAGAGGAGCCTGGTGGGCTACAGTCCATGGGGTCACAAAGAGTTGGACACGACTGAGCAACTAAAATAAAGAAACCAGTGGCTAAGACTCTGTTCTCCCAACTCAGGGGCTCAGGTCCGATCCCTGCTCAGGGAACCAGATGAGAATTTGGGTGAGAACTTGGGAGAAATGGTGGAGTGGGAATGAGGCTGCACCTCCACAAACTTGACAGTGATCATGAAGGCCTCCTCCGGGTCAGGCCAGTCCAGCTGCTGGGCGGTGTGGCTGATCTGGGCGAAGCAGGTGGACAGATCCACAGCGGACGTGCTATGCTTGGTCAGCTCCCCCAGGGGCACCAGCTAGGAGATGGGGGAGTGTGTAGAAAGGAGAGTTCAAGGCTTGCCAGATCCATGCCCCCTCCTCCCTGCTTGCCTCTGCAAGCATCCAGAGTTCATACAGCCAGCAAGCTCTGAGCTGGGCAGGAGGCTGCAAAGCGCACAAGCAGGGCTCCGCTCAGAGCCTGCAAGCTGCCAGGATGAGCCTTTATGGGAAGCCACGGTTTACCCCGGAGTATTACAGGAGACAGCGTTTCACACCTGCAACTGGCCTCAAAATCACCGCTCAAAGCTGGTTACCCGCTTCCGCACCTGCTGCAAGGCCACACCCCCAAATCTGGGACTCCGCCCCTAGCAGGCCCCACCCTTACCTGGTCCATCTGTACCGCGCGCTGCACGCGCGCCAGGGCTACACTATAGGTTTTCTGCAGCCAGGACGGGATGGCCGGCCGGAACCAGCGGTGGAAGCCTTCCAGGGCCAGGACGCCATCCCTGGGGAGAGCGGGGGTCAGCCTGGGGAGCTGCAAGCCCTCCTTGCCCAGCAGCCAGTCGACTACCCACCTCTCCGAGGGGAGCGGGCCCAGCTGGTAGAGCTCCTTGAGGCTGACGTAGAGCTGGAACAGGCTCTCGCCTACCTCCGGGGTCACCGAGCCGCCCACCGCCGCGATGTGGTCTTGCACCCGCTTGGCCACCTGCGGAGGGAAGGCGTGGTGGGCGGAGCTCCAGAGGCAGGCGCGAGAGGCGCGGCCGCGGGACACGGGGAGCCTCACC
>NW_011494943.1:7590708-7591349 GCF_000754665.1 Bison bison bison
AAGAGGTCGATCTTGAGCACGCTGGAGGAAAGGCAGCAGGTGTGACCTGGCGGCACACAGCCGGGTCCCTCTGGACCCCGTGCGAGCCCCCATGCACTGCCCCCGCCCCGCCGCCCGCTCACTTATGGAAGATCTTGTTCCACGTGCGCTGGCACTGGTGCAGGTCGCCAATGATGTCCTGTACCAGGCTCAGTAAGGCCTTGCCCATCTCCAGAAGCCCCTGGCAGGGACAGAAATGAGCCAGGCAGGGCTTCAAGCGGTGGGCATCCGGTCCCACCACCTACCACCTGGGATGAGCCCCTCACCTGCACCATGGGCTGATGGTGCTGCTGCTTCAGGTGGAACCATCCCACGGTGCCAGCCTGGGGGCAGAGAGGCCGTGAGCAGGGAGGGGTGCCAGGCCCAGGCACGTGCCCTCCCCACCCCCAGGGCAGGTGCCGTACCCGCAGTGCCTCGGTCACCAGGCTGGGCAGGGGGGCGCTGTTTGGGCACAGTTCCCCAAAGGCCTTCATCTTGCACATCTGTACCAGGACCCTGTGGGGATGGGGAGCTGTGTCCAAGATGCCACTGCCCTACGACCCCCTCATTCCTCCAGGAGACTGCCACCCCGCCCAGAGGTGCCCCCGGATGGGGGCAGGGGT
>NW_011494943.1:7591449-7595801 GCF_000754665.1 Bison bison bison
GGGAGTCAGGCACCGAGAGGGGGAAGACAGACCGGAACCTCCGGATGAGGGAGAGGCCATAGGCCAGCAGGGAGCTGAACGAGGTGGCCAGCTCCTCCAGCTGCAAGGCCCGTAAGGTTCCGTGAGGCAGGGGCTGCTTTAGGGGGCCGAAGCCATTCCTTGAGCCCTGCCCGCCCAACACCTCCCCCCACAGCTCCCCACAGCCCACCTGCTCGGCCTTGAGCCGGCCCTGGATCCACTGGTACTCGATGCTGGTGATAGGGAACAGGAGGCAGCTGCTAGGGAACTCCAAGCTCTGGTAGAGACGGCTGTAGGCCAGCCACTGCCTGTGGCGGACAGGAAGCCCTCAGCCAGCTGGGGGACCTCCTATCCCACGGCTTGCCTGGCCTGGGGGAGGGGGTCAGGGATGGACAGTGCCCAAGCCTCCCCAGCCCTGCTCCACCCCAAAACCTCCCAGGGTTTCTCATCAGCCTTTAGAGGCTGAAAACCAGTGACTGAAAGTAACCCATGGGATTGCTTTTGTTACCATAGTGAAAATGCTCAGTCATGTCCGACTCTTTGCGACCCCACGGACTATATAGTCCATGGAATTCTCCAGGCCAGAATACTGGAGTGGATAGCCATTCCCTTTGCCCGGGGATCTTCCCAACCCAGGGATCGAACCTGAATTGCTGGGGGATACTCTATCATCTGAGCCACCAGGGAAGCCCTTTGTTCCCATGAGAGTTTTTCAAAACATGTAAATGAATTGCCCCGTCTCTTAAATTAGAATATTTGTGATTTTAAAATTCAGGACTTCTTGCTTCTTTCGAAAAATCAGATTTGGAGACTTGAGCCTTCAAGTCCAAGTCCAAGTCAGCCAGAGCATCCCTTTAGAGAGCTGAGGGGAGACTTCACAGAGGGGGCCGAGTGGCAACAAGTGGGAGGGTGAAGGAGGCTGGGGCAGCACAGCAGCACAGAACAGGCCTCTGCCATCCAGGGACACAGCGGCTGCCAGCACTCCTGCTGGGGCCCTGCGGCTGGGGTTGCAGACTCAACTGCCCAGAACGACTCAGGTGATGTCAGGAGTGAAGTGTCCAGAAGGCAGCCATGATGAATGATGGACGGGGGAAGCTAGGCTTCCCTGCCCTGACCCCCTGCCGCCCAGCAAGGCGACAGTCCCGCAGCTTCGGCATGAATCTTTCATGGGAAGCTGGAGATGTGAATCTGCACGGGAAATCTCCAGATTTTAAAAGTTGGCGACTGCACTTCCCTAGTGGTCCAACGGTTAAGAACCCACCTGCCGATGCAGGGGACACAGGTTTGATCCCTGGTCTGGGAAGATGCCCCATGCAACTAAGCCCATGTTGCCACAACTACTGAAGCCCGTACGCCCTAGAGCCCTGCTCCGCAACAAGAGGAGCCACTGCAGTGAGAAGCTCGCACATGACAACTGAAGAGTATTTGCCCTGCTCGCCGCAACTAGAGAAAAGCCCGCACACAGAGATAAGGACCCAGGGTAGCAAAAAACAAATAAAGCTGAGTCAGTTGCCAACTGACTCAAAACTGAAAATACACAGTTCGGGCCCCAAACAGAAATCTCTGGAGGGTTAGACTTGGGGCTGCCAGCCTGAAGGAGGGCAAGCAGGGAGGGAGCGGGGGGCACAGTGCAGACAGCCCTTGGGCGCTCTGGCTGGGCTGGGCACTCACGCCAGGGACCGGTGGAAGTCCGACAAGTCCTTCTGCGTGGCATGGAGGAAGAGGATGGTAGCCGCCTGGGAGCTCAATGACCCGTCCCAGGAGGTGCTGCCGGCCTGAGGAGGCAGGCGGAGGGGAGTCAGGACCTGGCAGGCAGGCCCTGGTCCCGCCCGGCCCTAGCAGGGCAGTACCTGGTGCTGGGTGACCTCGTGGGACACCAGCTGCTGCAGGAGGCGGAGGTGTACTGTGTAGCTGGGCTGGGAGCGGCTGGCCTTGGTGGCTCTCTGCAGGCAGGGCGGGGGGTGACCGGCATGGCTGTGAGCAGAGGACCCCACGCCCAGGACAGCACCTCCTCCCCACCCAGCCGGGCCACCTACCCGCTTGTGGATAAACTGGAACTGGAGGTGACACTGACCGCGGTCTGGGTAGGTGTCTGTGCAGGGCTCCAGGGGGTACCAGTGATCCTCCCGGCAGCGCAGATCCTGGCAAGCCAGGCAGGCAAGAGGTGCCCACCCCCTTGAGCCGCGGGAGCCGCTAATGCTTGGGGGCCAGGGAGGCGATGGGAGGCAGACCCCAGGCTCCGCCCAGTGCAGACCTGGAACCCCTCCCTTGGACCCCTCATTACCCCCACTCCACTCACCTGTAGTCTGAGAACCACATTCCCCAGGAAGTCATCCTGGCCTTTGTCCTTCCGGGCCTCCTTAAACATCCTGTCCCAAGGAGAGGGGCCGAGAGCCTGGCCAGGTCAGGCTGGGATCTGCTCCCTCCCTCTGGCCACCTGGGCGCAGCCAGAACCTGCAGCCCAGCCACCGGGGTGCACGTGGCGGGGGTGTGCAGGCAGAAGGAGTCCCGACTCCTTCCCCAGGGAGGACCCCACGGCACTCACCTTCGCAGCCCATGCAGGTCTGTGAGCTCCCCGAGCTTCTGTCTGACGGACTCCACGGTGTCCATGTCCCTGGTGTGGGCAGAGGCTTCAGCGGGAAGGGGACAGGGTGTCCTGGGAGCCCCCGGCCCCTTCTCTTCCCCACCCCAATGGGCGGGGCCTGGGCGGGGCCCGCCCCTCACCACATGTCCAGATGAAAGCTGGCGTTGCTTATGTCTTCAAACTCTCTGTAGTGAGAAAAGAGCATGGCTGAGGGGCTTGGACGGCTAGGCCCCCTGACCAGGCCACTGGACCCCAGGCCCAAGTCTGCCATCCTCAAAGTCAGTTCAGTTCAGTTCAGTCGCTCAGTTGTGTCCATCTCTGCGACCCCATGGGCTGCAGCACGCCAGGCCTCCCTGTCCATCACCACCTCCCGGAGTTTACCCATGTTCTCAAAGCTACCCATCCTCAAGTCTTAGCTCTTGCCTGCAAACTCCTCCTCCTTCTCAAATGCATCGCCCCCTCCTGCACCCCCATTAACCCAGCCGTGCCTGACCCCCCTCCCCCAGCACATGGCATTTATGCCACTGCCCTGCCCTGTCTGGCCTCTGGTCTGTCTTCCCTGCCTTGGGAGCAGCCTCCACCTCCAGTCAAGCCACGCTCTCCCCCAAGCCAGGAAGTCCCACTGATCTCACTGATGGGGGGCACCACCCCACACCCGAGTAGCCCCTGACAACCAGAGCGGGTAGGAGTTGGGGCAGGGCCACGTACAGGATGAAGGTCTCGTCCCACACGGGGTTGAGTGTCTGGGTGATGACCTGGGTGCGGTGGGTCTGCTCCTCGGGGATGGTGTGCCTCACCACGGCCTTCTGCCGGCGCCGGAGCCCTGGGCTGCCCCCGGACACCGTCATCCCCTGCTCGATGCCCAGCAGGCAGTAGGGGTCACTGAACCCTGGGGAGGAGGGGGTGGAGGAAGCAGTCAGGGTGTTGGCTAGGCTCCCAGGGAGAGTCCTTATCACCCCTTCCCCATCCCAGACTCCAAGGGCCAGGGGCCAGCAGCCCCCAGCTGAGCCCCAGGGGACGTTTGGGGGATGGTAACTCTGGGACAGGCTGTGACGGGGAGAGGAAGGAGCCAGGAAGAAGGCCCAGGGTCCCCATTGCCTACTCACCGCTGACATCCTTGCCCAGGATACCCTTGGCTTGTTTCACCGTTGCCTTCAGACAAAAGACTGGTTTCTGGAGCGACAGGAGGTAGGGGCTGAGTCCCCGAGGGAGCTGGCCCTCCCAGCCCCTCTGCTGGCCCAGGGTGGCCCTGGCGGGTTACCTCGAGCTGCTGGACGCTCTTTAACATCTGCTGATGCTCCTCGGGCTCCATGCAAAAGGCCTGGTGGGGCAGGAGTGGGAAGCTGGGGGCACAGGGTGGGGGCGGCCAGGCTTCAGGGAGGTGGGCAGGAAGGGGCTGGGCTTACCTCCTGCAGGTACCGCAGCAGCTCGGAGGACTCCCCCACATGGTTGGGCTCTGGCTGCCCCAGCCGGTACAGGACGGTGTAGAGAGCTTCCTCGTAGAGCAGGGCCCGCTGAGACACAGCAGGGTCACCGCAGGATCCCCCGTCCACCCACCACCACAAGGTCTGAGCGCCACCAGCCACCCTGGCACCCAGGGCACACGCCCGAAGCGGGGACCAGGTGTCTGCACACATAGGGAAGGGAGAGGGTTGAGACCCAGCCTTGGCAGGGGGCAGGGGGCTGTTTGGGAGGATGCTGGCCCACTTCCTTGCGCCCCTCTGGACCCCCGAAACACCGCGGCTCTTAC
>NW_011494943.1:7595901-7596306 GCF_000754665.1 Bison bison bison
CCTCTGTACCCCCGAAACACCGAGATTCTTACCTCCTCAGGAGACAAGTGGTGGGATGAAGGCTCGATCTGGAGAGTGAGGCAAAAAGACAGGGTGTCCCAGAGGCCAGGACCGGGTTTTGGATGCCCGTACGGCTCCCCCCAGGGCAGGCCCAGCCTGAGGGCTCAGGGGCCCCAGCATCCGGCGTCCAGCCCAGTGGTGCTGCGCACCTGTTCCTGCGGCAGGCCTCCTGGGGGTCCAGCCCCTGGGCCACCTTCCTTGTCCCCTGGCCTGCCATGGCTCGGGTCCATCGGTTCTCAGCTGCCCTTCGGCAGCGTGAGCTCAGCACGGCCCGTGGCCCCAACCTTCCTTCCTTCCCCAGAGGAAATAGGGCTGCTTATCGGCGGGGCCCCCCCCCCCCCCCCC
>NW_011494943.1:7596406-7599692 GCF_000754665.1 Bison bison bison
CTCCGCACCCCAGCGGCGGAAGTGAGGCCCAGCAGCGAGGTAGGAGACTGGGGGTCATGCCCAGCGGGCCTGGGGGCTGCTCAGGGGGTCCCCCAAAGCCCAGTCCACAGCAGCGATCCTCGTTGCCTAATGGAGCCCGTGGAACTGGAGGAGCTCAGGACGGCCAGCAGGGGTAGGGACAGGTGCCGTGGGCGGGGGCCCACCAGAGGGAGGGGTCTCAGGGAGGCTCAGACCCTGGGCCTGAGGCTCTGGGGAGCCCAGAGAACAACTGTTCTGCTGACCCAAAGGCTCTGCCCGGGGCTGGGGTAGGGCCAGGGAGGGGAGTAGAGCCGCAAGAGGTGGGGCCCAGTACCCAGAGCCCCACCCAGGCCTGCTGGGCTGCCCACTGAGGTCCCTCCTACCTCCTGAGCCCGTGGGGGCCGGGTATCCTGCAGATCTCTGACCCTGCGGCGCCTTATCTTGATGGCCTGGCGCATGAGGGGAGGGCGCCGCTGAGGCCGGGAGAAGAGCGTAGCCATGGTGTACAGCCCAGCCCTTCCCCTTCGCCTGGGGGAAGATAGCGAAGCCGCAGGGTTATGCAAAGAGCCCAGGGCTGCCACCCGGTTCCAGGGGAGGGGGAAGGAAGGGCAGGCCCGGGGGAGGGTCAGGTCAGGGTTTCACCACCTCGGGGTGGGGGCCCCTGGCTCCCTGGCCCCTGGCCCCTGCACCTTCCTCCCTGGGGCTGGCTGGGATGCTGGGAGGAACCTGGGCGGACTGCAGGGAGAGGCAGACTGCCCAGCCGCAGCCTCCCACACAGGGGGCCCAGGGATTGTCCAGCACCATCCAGCGAGGGGCGTGAGGGCAGGGGAACAGCAGCCCCCCAGGTGACTGAGGGAGGCTCACCTGGCCGGTCCTCACCCGCAGCTTCCCCAGAATGGGCTGCAGACCTGGAGTTGGGGTGGGGAGTGGGCAGGGCACAGGGTGGGGACCCGGAGAGGCATCTCCCCCTGGGGCCAGCCAACTGCTCAACCTGCTCTGCCCCACAGGTGACATTCCACCGAGCTGACGGGACCAGGCTGTGCCAGGCGGGGACGGCCCCATGGCCCTGCCCCCACAGGGAGGGCGTCCTCTTCAAATGCCCTTGCAGAGGGTTTTGCCAGGCCCAGGGGCTGCTGGGCAGGGCTGGCCAGAAGGAAGAGGCTGGGGAGGTGACTTGGTCAAGAAGGCACAGGAAAATTGATGCTTCAGGCTAGGCTGGGCTTCAGCACATCCAGGACCTCCCTCCAGGTCAGGGTCCTTGGGGGTGCAGGCCTGGATGTGGGCTGTGGCCGATTCCCACCCTTCCCACCTCAGGCACAGAGGCTCTTCTCAAGGAGGGCCCCAGGGCTGCCTCCCCCTTTAGACCCACCCGGCACCTCAGGGCAGGGCAGTGACAATGCCAGCCAGGGGCGTGGAACAAACACCCATCCAGCCCAGCTCCTGTGTCCCAGGCCTCCCACTCCAGGCAGCTGCTGGGCCCTGGGGCACTCCGTGGGTGGACACTGTTGCTGAGCAACCCCCATGAGATGGACACAGGAGAGGCTCTGCATCCTAGGCCCAAACGGGCCGAGTGAACAAGGGACTCTCACATGGGAGGGAACGCCATCATACAGGAGCCTTCCCCGCCCTCCTGGCCCGGCTGCAGGCCAGACAGCTCTCCTTCCCAAGAGCGCCTCCCTCGCCACACAGAGCCAGACAGGGGTCCAGTCACTTCATTTTTACTAGTTCACATTTTCAGCAAACAAATCAAGGTGCAAACAGGATTTATTTCACATTAATATATTAACTGAATTTTTTTTTTGGTCAAATAAATAGGGAATCCTCTAAATAACCATCTCCTCTCTTCACAGCCAGTCCAGGACCAAGTGAGAGCAAAATGTTAGTGCATCTAGGGGACACACTGCCAACCAGGTACGAAGCTTAAAGGGAAGAAGGCAGGCTAAGGGGCTGGCAAGAGCTCACGGTCAACGTCCAGGCCGGGCCCCAGGGGTCTTGTTCCCAGCCCACCCGGCAGCCCCCAAGTGGATATGCATTCTCCAGTTCCAGTCCGAGAGGCCCCCTCTAGAGGGAAAGGAGAGGTGAACGGAAACAAATTCCAGAAAAAACAGTGAGGCAGCAGAGGGCTCTGCCCCCAGCCATGGCTGCCCTCAGACCACCCACCCCTGGCGGCTGGTGGGAAACCCCAAACGTCGAAAGCGGAGGCGACAGGAAGACCCAGGACGAGGCAGCGACAGGAATGTTAGTGTGAAGGTGAGTGGCCGGCTGGGGATGGAATGCAGGTGGACAGTCGGTGGGCAGGAGGCCCTCAGTCAAGCACAGACGAGGGCAGACGGAAAGAGAGTGGGGCTTGGCAGGGGGCAGGGGCGCGGGCAGGGCTTGTGAGGCTGGGGGTAAAGCAGCTACAAAATCAGAGAGCTGGACTGCGGCAGAGGAGGTGGCCAGAGAGTCCCTCCATGGGCAGAAGCTACGAGAGCAGGATGGGGACGGGGGCGGGGGGCGCCCCCCGCCCCACCATGGGACGACGCGGGAAGCCGGTGGGCTCCGGGCTTGCGTGGGAAACTGGGAGGCACCGCCCCGAGTCAAGGGGCTCCCCCTTCTCTCGAGGCGAGTTCCTGATAACTGTTTTATATCAGAGCTGGAGGAAGGACAAGGCCCTCCCATTGCACCCCACAACCCCGATTCAGCCCCAAGGGGAGGGGAGGAGAGAGCGAAGGGAGGCAGGAGGATGGGGTGGCGGGGTCTACTGGGTCTTCTTATCTTCGGGGGGGTAGTAGGGAGGTGGTGGAGGCTGGTTCTGAGGAAGAAAGGAAAGATCACGTTAGGACCGTCCGAACAAGGAGAGGTCTCTCCCGCCTCTGAACACCAGCAGCTGGGGCTGCGGGTTCCCCTCCAGCATGTGCCCGCCCCACTCACCGTGGGCATGTAGACGTTGTGTGGGTTGCCCGGGTTGTAATAGGCGCTGGCAGCTGCTTCCGCGGCCTTGGCTTCAGCTGTGAGAACACGCACACTCTAGATGAGCCCCAAAAACAGGCCTCCCCGCTGCCTCCAGCCGCCCCTGCAACCCCGGCCCCCCAGTGCTCAGGTGGCTGGTGCCAAGGACCCGGTTCCATGAATCAAGCAGTGGTTAACCTTCCCTGAGTGCTTCCGGCACTACTGAGACACCCCCTGTACACCCCCCCATCCAATCTTCACCACGACACCCCCAGGTGGTTCTGTTGGCACATTTTGCGGATGAGAAGACTTGAGGTACAGAGGGAAACCTTTCCCA
>NW_011494943.1:7599792-7600114 GCF_000754665.1 Bison bison bison
CCCAGGGAGCACGGCCAGCTAAAGACAAGAGAGTGGGCTGCCATCTACTGATCTCTCTTCACCACCGGCCACCACGCGGCTGGTCCCCTGGGACTGTCCCTAGGCCAGTGGTCGTGTGTTATCTGGGGCTTCTGCGCACCCATGGGGAGCAGCCCAGGGGCTGAGCTCACCTGCAGAAGTGGAGGGGACATCAGGGCCACTGACCGGAGGCTCCATGGGCCCAGGGTAGGGCGGCGGTGGGGGCTGCACGTACCCCATGGCCCCGTCCATCATGGGGGGTCCCGGATAGAACTCTGCTCGGCGAGAGGGGCGGGACCCAGTG
>NW_011494943.1:7600267-7602142 GCF_000754665.1 Bison bison bison
GTGGGTAGGGGTAGCCAGGAGGGCAGGGGTACATTCCATTGGCGACTGGCGGGGGGAAGACATAGGCCCCACTGGGCATGTAAGAGTAACCATAGGCTCCGCTGGGGGCTTCGCCTCGGGAGGCTACAGTACAAGGGGAGAGAGAAGTGAGTGTCTCCGGCCTCGGGCGCGGGGAGCTGCAGGGTCCCACGCGCCTCAGCCCTCCCCGTTCGAGGCTGCCTCGGGCAGGGACAGGGCCAGAGGTCTGGGTGGGGACAGAGGTCAGAGCTGGGGCAGAAGAGATGGGGCGGAGGGCATGGGGTGGAGGGAGGGATGGGAGGAAGGAGGCTCAGGGAGGGGCAAGAACAGAGCTGGGGGAGCCTGGGGCCAAGGTGAGGAGGTCTGCGGAACACAGCCCTTGGGGACTTCACAGGTTGCCTCACAGGAGCACAAAGGCTGGGTTTGTTTCTGTGAGGCCAAATGTCCTGGAGGCAGAATGGCTCTGGCAAATTGTCCTATACCTGCTCCAGGCAAAGGAACCTCAGCCTTTGGGGTACAGGGCGGTGATGTTAATTACAGGTTTCCTCCCCATCGCCTTGGTGGCTGAGACAGGAAAGAATCTGCCTACGATGCTAGGTCGGAAGATCCGCTGGAGAAAGCAATGGTTACCCACTCTAGTACTCTTGTCTGGAAAATTCCATAGACAGAGGAGCCTGGCGGGCTACAGTCCAGGGAGTTGCAAAGAGTCAGAAAGGACTGAGTGACTAACACTTTCATTTTCCCCTTCCCAACTCCCAGCCCTGGGCAGCCCGGGGCCCAGGAATTCACCTCCTGACTGCTTAAAAAGCAGAACTAAAAGGAAACAAACCCAAATGAACAAAATAGCACACACATTCCACGTGTCCTCAGCCCCGGATTCTGAGAGCCTCGGTACCTTGAGATGCCACCTGTAACATCCGCTGTCCAAATTCGATGGCGCCCCCAGACATAAAGGTCAGCTTGTAGGATGCAGAGCCTTCCCAGCCACCTGAGAAGAGAACAGCGCATCAACAGCTCAGGAGAAGAGCGTTCCATCTGAAGAGATGGCTATACGTCCTCTCCAGGCCCCATCCAATGGCCTGCCACACACATCGCAAGCCAGCGCTGCGACCAGGCCGACCCCGTGCACTTCCTGCGCAGTCCTGTAAGCACAGCTGCACTGGGGCCTCCCGCCCCCAATAAAGCAGCAACAGCTGATTCAAGTTCAGAGCAGATCTCTCATTCCCAGGGGAGGAGGTGGTGGTGCTGAGAACAAACCCCTGCACCTCCAGCCTGGCTTCTGTCCAAAGGGGAACTGTGAGCTCAGCAAGGCTCAGGCCGGGCTGAGTGTGGGGGAAAGTGAGAATGGCGCCGGGGTCTCTGGGGTCTGCCAAGAGCCTGCTTGCAAGCAGGCTGGGCGTGAGAGACAGGCTTGAGGGAAAAGGCCCCTGCCTCCCGCGCACCTGACACGGCTCCCTCCCACACCTAACGTCTGACACACGCCCCAGGTCACAATGAGCGTTTTCACTGGGTCTGCAGTCGTTGAGCTGCCTTCACTCGCTCTCTCTCTGATCTGAGCTGTCATCCTGAATGCCAGCATTTCTCAGCTCTTGGCAACTTCAGCCCCCCGCTGAATGGCTGGCAGCCCAAAGGCTGGTCTTGGAAGCTACTCAGGAGCCCAGAGCCCCGTCGTCACCCACCTCCTGCTTCGGCCTTCACTGTCCCTTTGATGTAGTTTGCCCCAAACACAGGCTGCTTGATCTCACAGTCCTTCATCAGATAGAAGGGCATCATGAAGGACTGCATGGCATCCCTCGCCTTGGACAGAAAGATAACCTGCAAGGAGAGAGCAGGGCCATCGCCGCTCAGACCACAGCC
>NW_011494943.1:7602301-7605575 GCF_000754665.1 Bison bison bison
CCCAGGGCTGGGGTGGGTGGCCACAGCCAGCACCCAGCAGCCCCAGGGCACTCTCTGCAACAGCCACCCCTGGAGGGTGCCTTTTGGAGTAAAAGGCCCCATGTGCAGCTGGACTGGGGAGGCCAGATGTGTGAATTCACAAGAAAAACGCGAGACTCAGGCCACATGTGTGAACAGGACGGCCTGCTCTTGTCACTCACGGGTGGTGAGGAGGCGGCGGACGCGGAGCCTCAGTGAAGAGGCTGCGAGGCGAGGGCAGAGGTGGGGGAAGGGCTCCCAAAGCGGGGGTCCAGCCTGAGCTCCACAGAACTGAAAGGGGGCAACGGCAGCGGGTGGCAGACCCCAGGAGAAGGGGCAGTACTAACCCGCCCGTGGACTCTGCCCAATCAGCCAGGCTCTCACCCCGAGGGCAGAGAACCTGATGTTTTATATCCATGAGTTTAACCTGTGACTGGAGATGCCAACTTGAACCCCCAGAGACAGCGTTTTGAGACACCCCTCCCCACCCCCACCCGGGTCTCCTCTAAGGCCTGTGCGCTTCTCGCCTCTCCACCTCTAAGTCAGCTCTCGGGTGGCCCCAGGCAGCCATCTTCTTCCAAGAACATCATTTGTGTTTCTCTGGAAGTCTCTCTGAGTGTGCCCGGGGTACTCTTAGGTGAGGCCCATTCTGCAGGCTGGCATTTCTTGCTCTGCTGGGTTTGGCTGGGCTCTTTGCCCAGCCCAGAGACTGCGGCTGTGCTACTGAATCCTGTGGACCACACTTATCACTCTGGACGTGCACAAGGGCCTCACGGGCTACTCCTACAGAACTCAAAGTAACCACGGCCTCTCCCCCAGGCCCAGGTCATCCCACCAGCTGCACTGAACTCCTGACTGCTTGCAGCAGCCGCTCGGGAATTTGCATGGATTCACTGTCCAGCCGTCAGGTTTGCTGCACAAAGAGCCTGGTGGTTCGAGAACCAGGGAGATGTGACAGAAACATGCTGACATTCACCAGGGTTCAGAGGCCACTAGACTCACGAGGCTGAGGCTGACCTAAGGCTCTCACATCAGCCTCCTGGAGCCACGAGTGTCCAAACCAGCTGTCTCACTGTACAACTTACCCGGTACGGGGTAAGGTAGACGGTGCCTTTCTTGGTCCCCTTGAAGGCCTCTGGCACATTCCTCATGTCACTGAACGTAAGCTCTACATGGTCATAGGACATCAGGATGCTGTGAGAAAAGAGGACAGGCCCTGATGAGACCGCTGGAGTCACCATCTGTCACCCCCAAGGACTGAACCCTCCTGGGTAGCAGCTGCTTATGAGTAGCTGCCAGCATGTGGTTGTTTCAACACTGCTGTGAGGAGCATAACAACATAGCCATGGAAAAAATGAGCACACTGGGTTCCCGGAACCCCACCCACACAGCCCCAAAGTGATCAGTGTAGGGACTTCCCTGGCGGTCCAGTGGTTAGGACTCCCCATTCTTGCTGCGGAAGGCCCAGGTTCAACCCCTGGTCAGGGAACTAAAATCCCACATGCCGCAGGGCACAGCCACATGCCGCAGGGCACAGCCAGGAAAAAAAAAGTGACCAGTGCAGTAGAAGAGGCGCAGGGCTTTGCAGACACCATAATCCCTCCAATCAGGTTAGACCATCTGGGTTAACTCTTCTGTTTTTCTTCCAGATCCTTACGGCAGGTGCTCTGTTTCTGTTGGTTTGCCTTTTTAAGCCTGATGCCTAACTTTTTAAGACATGACTCTCCACCTTACCAAAGGGCTCACTTCAGGGTTCCTCTAAACTTGGGGTGCCTAAGCTGAGTCTTCAGGGGTACCAGTCCATGAGTCCTCGAGATGATCACACACGTGCTTTTTCCTGTGACAGTCCACAGCTCTCATCGCTCCCACAGGGATTCTTGATTTGAAGAGTGAGGTTCACTATTTAAGCTTTATATGCTGAATGGAGACTTCAGTTACTGTTTACACAACTTCTTCAGAAATGGGCTCAAGCATTTGCTAAAAACAAGGCACACCATTATGCAGCAGCACTGAGTCCTAAACCAGGTAGGAGGCCCAGGAGGACAGATAACATTCTTTTTTGTTTTCAAGATAACATTCTTGTCCTGGAAAAGCCCCACTGAGAGAGAAAGAACAGTCCCAGGAGATGGTACCAAATGGCATCAGCGGGGTTTGTCCACCCTGGGACTGGCTCGCACACAGAGAGGCTACACACCCAGGGCAATGTGAGGTTTCTCTGATTACAAGACAACGCGGTCCAAGTTCACGTGGTTCTGTTTGTCTTTTTTCCCCTCCCAGATATCACAACTTCCTTCGCTGGGGAGGGCTGAGTGGAAAGAGGACCAGTACCAGAAAAGACAAGGAAAGCTCAGAGAAAAGAGGTCATCATCAGGAACAGGCTGGGCCTGGCAGGCCCTGAGCCGGTAACATGGAGAAAGAGTCAGTATTCTGGGCTCCCTGAGTGCTTTCCTCTGACTCAACAAGCATGCCGGGTTATAGCCCTGGGCTGAGTGCTGGCCTTAACCAGTGTCTAGGCTTTGATCCCACCAAGTCTCTTCTGGAGATTCTTTCTTTGCTCCTTCAAGAGGTGCTTTTGGGTCACTCAACCAGGGATGGCTGGTCTGATTCTCAACGCCCAAGGAGCAAGAGGAGAGAAGCCATTCAAGGAGTGGAAGGTAGGAGGAGAGACAGAACTGAGTGGGCGGTGGGCAGGACAGGTGGGAGACTGCTCTGGGCAGTGACCCGAGCCAACAGGAATTCAAGGGAAAGAGGCAAAGATCGACCTTTATAGGAAATATGTCAGGCATCTGACGATCGTTAACTATGTAATTTCACCTCTGGGCCTCAGTTTCTCGCCTGGAAACTGAGCAGTTCTGGAATATACTGGAAGGCTACATACTGGTAGTTAAGGCTACTGACTTTGGAATCAAGACTCCTTTGCTGTTACAGCTCTGTGAGCTCAAGCAAGTTTCTCAACTTTCCTGTGCCTCAGTTTCCTTACATGTAAAATGTGTAGAGTAACAGCATCTGCCGCACAGGATTCACACACTGAAAAAAGGCAGAACAGATGTAGCCCCTCCCCGACACACAGTAAACGCCTAAACAAATGGCAATTATTTTTGTCTAAAGCTTTCCGTGTATCCTAACGTCTCCTACTCTGGGCAAGGGGTTCGAGGACGACCCGCGGGCTCCACTTGTCTCTGCAAGCCCCCGGCCCCATCCGGCCGCCCCGACCCCATCCCACAGCTGATCGAAACATCCCGGCCCCTCCCTCAAC
>NW_011494943.1:7605675-7623544 GCF_000754665.1 Bison bison bison
CAGCCGTTACCCCCCCAACACCCATCAGTTTCCCCTCTCCACGGGTTCACGCCCCGCCGCCCACCGCCCACCCCCTCGACGCCCGCCCCTGCGGGCCTCTAGGGTTCTTCCGCACTGTCTTCACCTCTCGGTGTTGTTGACGATCACTCCGCCGCCCTCCGAGTGGTTCTTGTTGAGCGCCATAGTCCCTCGGAACAGGGTCCCGAACCTGGCGACGCAGTGCGCTTGCGCCCTTCTTCTGCCCGCCCCTGGTGGCGTCGTTCAGATAAGTGCCAGCCAATCACAGCTCCCGTGCGGAAGCTGGCCCTACCGCCTGATCCCGGGCGTCACGTGCTAATAGTTTACGGCCTCGCCCCCTCCCCACTCCCCGAGTAGCGCCTGCATCACAAACAAGCTCAAGACTACAACTCCCAGAAGGCACCGCTCCCTCAACCCCGACCTCTCCCTACACGCTAGCGGAAGGATGCATTCTGGAACTTGTAGTCTCCGAGACGACAGGCCCCGATTGACTCCATGAGTTGCATAACTAATCCCCACCCACCTCCACTCCGTCCTCCCAGGGAGCCGAATGTTCGATTCGCCACAGAGGAATTAATCGTAAAGGCGCTGGAGGCAAAAGCTCATACCCACAGGACGGGGGTTGTAACCGACCCCAGCTGTAGGAGCGCTGATCACTAAGTGGGGCAGCTTCATTCCGTCTACAGACGTTTGGGGAGAACTTCACCCACCCCACCCCAACACACACACACACACATACACACTTGAGTAATCACTGAGCCAGACAGATGAGTGCAAGACCAGTCTCTGTTTGGCAGAGAATAGTCAGGAAAAACTACGATCGCTCCCATGAAATCAAACTCAGACCCTCCGAAGTGGGCGGTGGGAATCTCGGTGCGGGGAGGAGAACCCGAGCCCAACGCCTGCATCTCATCGCCTCGTCCACAGCAGCTAGCCTCGCGGTGGCGCTGCTCCCTCTAGAACGTTATGGCTTTGCCGCCCGGCCCTCCCAGCATTTTCCAGGCTCGAAGATTTTAAACCAGAGTAGGAGGAACTGAATGCAACTGGGCACAGCGCGGGACCGAATGCTTAAGGCTGACTCACTGTGACCCGGCACTGTGCGGTCCCCGCTCGGCCGCACAGTTTTGTAACTTCCCCCACCTCCGAGGCGGGTCTTCCCCGGGAATTGTGGGAGTGGGAGTTGGGGCGGGGCAAGGGGGGGTGGTGGTGGTGTCTCACTCCCCCCGGGGCGGTGCTGGTGCATCATTGATTTTAAGGGATCAGAGTTTGATTTGAAGCACACTGCTAATTTCCTGACACGTGGTGGCCAACTTTGTGATCCACCTGCTTGACTTTCGTTTTGAGTGAGATTTCTTAGGTTAAGGGTGAAAAACTAGAAAATATTATGAAGCAGGTAACAGTTTTCTATAAGGTCTTGTGTAAAACCAGGTTGGACATTGCAGGACAAGTGCGATGAAGTAGTACATCAGGGGACATGATGAAATCTGCCCTTGAAGGTTAGGTTAAATTCCATACATATGGGACTTTCCTGGGGGTCCAGTGGTTAAGACTCCCTGCTTGCACTGCAGGGGACAGTTTCCATCCCTGGTCAGGGAGTTAATGAAAGTCTCCTAGTCGTGTCTGACTCTTTGCAACTCCATGGACTGTATAACCTGCCAGGCTCCTCTGCCGTGGAATTTTCCAGGCAAGAATACTGGGATCTTCTGGACCTAGGGATCAAACCCGGGTCCTCCTGCATTGCAGGCAGGTTCTTTACCGTTTGAGCCACCAGGTGGTAAAGGCAGAGCAAAGCCTATATCCCTGGCACAGCCAAAAAAAAAAAAAAATCCACACATGGAATCTATGCAGTCGTTGAAAAGAATGAAGTCAAATTCTGTGTGCTGAAGTGAAAAGACTGCTAAGGTTCATCTGAACAAATGGTGTATAAATATACTTACATTTGTCTAAAACATAAGATCTAGGTATTAAGTCTCTTGAAAGATCCACCAGGCATAGTTTTGGGCATTACTGCTTTGAAGCTCAGCTCTGGGAATTGGGGTGGGCAGGCTGCTTTTTGTGCGTTGTATGCTCTTTTATAGGACTTCCATGGTGGCTCAGATGGTAAAGCGTCTGCCTACAATGCAGGAGACATGGGTTTGATCCCTGGGTCGGGAAGATCCTCTGGAGAAGGAAATGGCAACCCACTCCAGTACTCTTGCCTGGAAAATCCCATGGATGGAGGAGTGTGGTAGGCTACAGTCCGTGGGGTTGCAAAGAGTCAGACACAACTGAGCGGCGTCACTCTCATGCTCTTTTCTCCTGTTTGTTTACTGTGCACATTTTATTTATTTTTTGTCTATGCGGCATGCGGGCTGTTAGTTCCCCCACCAGGGATCTAACCCGTGTCCCCTGCAGTAGAAGCGCGGTGTCTTAACCACTGAACCACAAGCGAGGTCCCTATTGTGTGCATTTTAAATGTTAATAATACATTTCAAAAAGAAAGAGAGGGAAAAAAGAGAAAACTCCCCCAATAATGGGGGTGCAAGAACAGCTGCTGTAAGTACCATAAGAGGGAGAGTCTCGTTTTGTGGAGCCTGAAGCCTGAAGCCTCCCGTTTTGAAGGCCCTTTGTAAGAACTAAAACACAGGATTATAAACACACCATGCTGTGGCCACACTGAGGCCTCATGACAGGAGGGGAAATGCGATGAAGAGGAAGTCTGAGTGGAGCAAGATAGCAGGCTTAACCCATTCTGGCTTAAGTGTCCAACTTTTGCAAGTTTCATAAAACACGTGACCATGTGAACGCATTGTTAGGGCTGCTCCCAGGCGGTGGACAGGGCAGATCCTTTCCAGGACCACACTGAGGGACTCAAGGGCAGTTCATTGTTGAACCATGTCAGGGGTGGAGGTGGAGATAAATTAGAAGTTTGGGATTAACGTATACTACATATACTACTGTATGGCTTCCCAGATGGCTCAGTGGTAAAGAATCCGCCAGCCAAGCAGGAGACACAAGTTCGATCCCTGGGTCAGGAAGATCCCCTGGAGTAGGAAATGGCAGCACACTCTAGTATTCTTGCCTGGGAAATCTGAACAGAGTAGCCTCGGGGGTGACAGTCCATGGGGTCGCAAAGAGTCAGACACCACTTATCGACTAAACAGCAAACAGCAGCAAACAGAAAGGACCTACTGTATAGCATAGGGAGCTACAGTCAATATATTGTAATAATCTATAATGGAAAAGAATCTGAAAAAGAATATATGGGTGTGTGTGTGTAACTGAATCATTGTGCTGTGCACTTGAAACTAACACATTATAAATTAACTGTACCTCAAGAATAAAGTAAATAAAACAAAAACTGCTTAAGCATTTTGTCATGAATGCTATTTTTCCCCAGAAGGAGACTGTGAAGTGTATCACCTAAAAAGGAAAAAAGAGTCACAGATCAGGATTGAGACAATTTTAATTTTATATTGTGATGTCCTCTGAGGTTTTCTGTAATACGTTGTCTTTTAAAATCTGCTAATCCTTGTGCCCTAAATTGATTTCGTAATCCTCACTTTGAAAACTCCTATTCCAAAAGGAAGGATGAGGGTAGTGTGGGTGGGGGAAGCGGAGGAGAGGACAGGAGAGTGCTGGAGTTGATGCCCACTCCAGTACTCTTGCCTGGAAAATCCCATGG
The DNA here is from genome assembly GCF_000754665.1 of Bison bison bison. NCBI lineage: Eukaryota > Metazoa > Chordata > Mammalia > Artiodactyla > Bovidae > Bison > Bison bison. The sequence goes on from NW_011494943.1 coordinate 7,609,358, forward strand.
ATGGAGGAGCCTGGTAGGCTGCAGTCCATGGGGTCGCTAAGAGTCGGACACGACTGAGCGACTTCACTTTCACTTTTCACTTTCATGCATTGGAGGAGGAAATGGCAACCCACTCCAGTGTTCTTGCCTGGAGAATCCCAGGGACGGCGGGGCCTGGTGGGCTGCCGTCTACGGGGTCGCACAGAGTCGGACACAACTGAAGTGACTTAGCAGCAGCAATACCCCACCACGTTCCCCACGCCACCCCGCCAGAGATGGGACCTGCATCCGCCCAACTCCTGGAGCTTGTTTACAGTTCCCGGATTAGTTTACTAAAGGGTGTGTCAGTGAGATTTAGGTCATTCTCATCCTCTTGGTGAGGAGGAGAGTTTTGTTTCTCTTAGTACTTTTTAAAATTATTTATTTATGTATGGTTGCACTGGGTCTTCCTTTCTGCACTCAGGGTTTCTCTAGCTGCCATGAGTGGGGGCTACTCTGCTGTGGTGCACAGGCTTGTTGTAGTGGGCTTCTCGTTTCTGAGCTCAGGTTCTAGGTGCACAGGCTAGCTGTGGCACACGGGCTCCTTATTCGTGGCTCTCAGACTATAGAGTGTAGACTCAGTAGTTGTGGCACGCAGGCTTTAGTGTGGACTCTTCCTGGACTAGGGATTGAACCTGTGTCCCCTGCATCGGCAGGTGGATTCTTATTCCCTGTACCACCGAGCACATCTGAGAGTTTTTTTTACATGTCACATCTTTGTTTCACCCTTCAAGGCCTGCTGCTGCTGCTGCTGCTAAGTCGCTTCAGTCGTGTCCGACTCTGTGTGACCCCATGGACTGCAGCCTACCAGGCTTCTCCGTCCATGGGATTCTCCAGGCAAGAACACTGGAGTGGGTTGCCATTTCCTTCTCCAGTGCGTGAAAGTGAAAGGTGAAAGTGAAGTCGCTCAGTCGTGTCTAGGAGACTCAAAAGACTGAGGGGCTTTTTTCCCTTTCTCAACCAAGAGGGCAGGCAAGCCTTCCTGTTCCTTAATAATAGTTCCCAGCTCTGGCTGAACACAGAAATTGTCACATAGCCTGAAGGTACACAGCCCCAGGCTCTTGCCTGGAGCCTACTATCTGTGACGGGGGCTGTAGGGGCTGGAGATTGCAGATAACAGAATGACTGGACCACTCTAGTACTCTTGCCTGGAAAACCCATGGACAGAGGAGCCTGGTAGGCTGCAGTCCATGGGGTCGCTAAGAGTTGGACACGATTGAGCGACTTCACTTTCATTTTTCTCTTTCATGCATTGGAGAAGAAAATGGCAACCCACTCCAGTATTCTTGCCTGGAGAATCCTAGGGACGGCAGAGCCAGGTGGGCTGCCGTCTATGGGGTCACACAGAGTCAGACACGACTGAAGTGACTTAGCATAGCATAGCATAGAGAGGGAAGGGGTGTTTTCCAGAGCCCTGAACTGGAGCAGAGTTTGGGGAATTCTCCAGTGGTACCCCTCCAACCTGCCCTCTTATCTGTCCTGCTCCCACATGGCAATCCGAAGAGGTGGGTTGTGGTCAATTAGGGTCCTGAAGTGTGCTTTGGGGGGTTGTGTGAAATTGTCCAGCTATCTGAACAGAGAATTCAGTATAAAGAATTAACATAGGAATAAAGCTAGGAATGTTGCTTTAAAGGTAGGTCGCTAGGTTACAGAAAAGGTGAAAATAAATAATTCTAAGGTGTCCCAAAGGGACCTGAACCTAGGACTGGAGGAGCCAAAGGGCAAAGTCGGAATAATTATAATAAAACATAGGAGTGTGAAGGAAATGCCCCTGGGGACTAAAACCTAATGCTTTGAGTGGGGTACATGCTCGCTGGTGGTGGTGTCTCTGAACAGGGCTCAGGGTAGCCAGTTCTGCAAGGGATGGAGAAACTGGCAAACTGCGTTTAGCTGCTGCTAAGGAACTGCAGCTGCACTTCCCTGGTGGCTCAGTGGTGAAAATCTGCCTGCCAATGCAGGAGACATGGGTTTCATCCCTGGGTCCAGAAATCCCCTGGAGAAGGGAATGGCAACCCACTCCAGTATTCTTGCCCAGGAAATCCCGTGCACAGAGGAGCCTGGGGGGCTGCAATCCATGGGGTGGCAAAAGAGTCTGACAGGACTAAACGACTAAACAAAGGAACTGCAGCTTCCGGGGTGAGGAAGCCTTCCAGTGATGAGGAAACAGCCAAGCAACTGGGAAGCAGTCGGCCCGCTTCTCCCCGCCCTGCAGGCCCTCTAGCGCCCCCTGTTGGCAGAACCCGACAGGGAGCAGCAGGTACTGGAGAATTGCAGCGTCTTAGCCCCTGTATCCAGAGAAGGCAATGGCACCCCACTCCAGTACTCTTGCCTGGAAAATCCCATGGACGGAGGAGCCTGGTGGGCTGCAGTCCATGGGATCGCTGAGGGTTGGACACGACTGAGCGACTTCACTTTCACTTTTCACTTTTATGCATTGAAGAAGGAAATAGCAACCCACTCCAGTGTTCTTGCCTGGAGAATCCCAGGGACGGGGGAGCCTGGTGGGCTGCCGTCTATGGGGTCGCACAGAGTCGGACACGACTGAAGCGACTTAGAAGCAGCAGCAGCAGCCACTGTATCACGGAGAAGGCGATGGCACCCCACTCCAGTACTCTTGCCTGGAAAATCCCATGGACGGAGGAGCCTGGTAGGCTGCAGTCCATGGGGTCGCTAGGAGTCAGACACGACTGAGTAACTTCATTTTCACTTTTCACTTTCCTGCATTGGAGAAGGAAATGGTAACCCACTCCAGTGTTTTTGCCTGGAGAATCCCAGGGACAGGGGAGCCTGGTGGGCTGCTGTCTATGGGGTCGCACAGAGTCGGACACGACTAAAGCGACTTAGCAGTAGCAGTAGCAGCCCCTGTATCAACATTCAGAAAACGAAGATCATGGCATCCGGTCCCATCACTTCATGGTAAATAGATGGGGAAATAATGAAAACAGTGACAGACTTTATTCTCTTGAGCTCCAAAATCACTGCAGATGGCAACTGCAGCCATGAAATTAAAAGATGCTTGCTCCTTGGAAGAAAAGCTATGACCAACCCAGACAGCGTATTAAAAAGCAGAGACATTACTTTGCCAACAAAGGTCCATCTAGTCAAAGCTATGGTTTTTCCAGTAGTCATGTATGGATGTGAGAGTTGGACCATAAAGAAGAATTGATGCTTTTGAACTGTGGTGTTGGAGAAGACTCTTGAGAGTCCCTTGGACTACAAGGAGATCAAACCAGTCAATCTTAAAGAAATCAATCCTGAATGTTCATTGGAAGGACTGATGCTGAAGCTGAAGCTCCAATACTTTGGCCACCTGATTCGAGGAGCCAACTCAGAAGAGACGCAGATGCTGGGAAAGACTGAAGGCAAGAGGAGAAGGGGACGACAGAGGATGAGATGGTTGGATGGCATCACTGACTCGATGCACATGAGTTTGAGTAAACTCCGGGAGATGGTGAAGGACACGGAAGCCTGGCGTGCTGCAGTCCACGGGGTTGCAGAGTCAGACACAGCGACTGAACAACAACAAGCCCCTGTCCCACAGAGCCCCGTTTACAGGGTGGATGTTGTGAGTTGAACTGTGTCCCCCCTCAAATGCATGTGTCAAAATCCTAACCCCTAGTGCCTTAAATAGTGACCTTATTTGGAAGGAGGGCTGTGGTAGATATAATTAGTTCAGATGAGGTCATTAGAGTGGGCCCTAGTCCAACATGTCTAGTGTCCTTATAAAAAGGGGGAATTTGGGCACAGCTATGCACACAGGGAGACTGTCATGTGAAGACAAAGGCAGAGTGCCACAAGGACTGCCAAACATCGTCAGTAAACCCCCAGAAGCCATGGGAAAGGCTGGGACACATTCGCCTGAGAAGGGGCTGATCCTGCCAACACCTTGATCTCAGACTCCGGCCTCCCCAGAGCTGGGGGACAATGCATTTCTGTTGTTCAGGCCACCTAGTTTGTGTTACTTCGTTAGTCTGCTCAACCCAAGCAGACTCACAAGGTGGGGCTGGGGCAGAAAGACAACAGTTGGTCACAATCTCCAAATCCTTGGGGGAGAGGAGGCTCACCATACAAGGACCCCTGGGGCCCAGACCACGGGCATCTCAGCTGTTGCCCCATTGGACGTTTTCCTATCCCATGTGTATGCTCTTTTCTTAGTGACTGAGTCGTGTCTGACTCTTTGCAACCCTTTGGACTGTAGCCCATCAGGCTCCTCTGTCCATGAGATTTCCCAGGCAAGAATACTGGAGTGGGTTGCCATTTCCTCCTCCAGGGGTTAAGGGACCGAACCTGCATCTCTCGCATTGCAGATGGATTCTTTTCTCGCTGAGCCATCCAGGAAGCCCCATTCTACCCCATGGCACTGTATAGTGTGAGTAAGTGTTAGTCACTCAGTCATGCCCAACTCTTTGAGACCCCATGGACTGCAGCCCACCAGGCTCCTCTGTCCATAAGATTTTCCAGGCAAGGATTCTGGAGTGGGTTGCCATTTCCTTCTCCAATGGCACTGTATAAACGCAGACTATCATTCTACTGAGGGGAAGACCCCCCAAATCCGCAAAAAAAAAAAAAAAAAAAATTCCCGAGATTGAATTTCTTACCCTCTTGGTGAAGAGCAGCTCATAATCAAATTTTATGATTTAGGAAAAATACCAAAATTGACATTTCTTGTACCTGAGCATTATGGAACCTTTTCATACTCGATAACCTGCATTTTTTTTCCTTCAGTCAGCCAGTCATCTTCTTGAGAAAGAAAACTCTTGGTAAGCCTCAACTTTCCGCCATCTGCTGTTGGTTGGTTGGGCTTCGAAGCTGGAGTGGTAGATGCCACGTGGGGCAGCAGTGATGGGAAGTGAGCTGTTTCAGGGCATGTCATTTTGGCCTCGGGTATTTCAGTAACACAGGTTCCTTGCTCCTCCATCAGGAAGCCCAGCCAGGGCTTGTCTGGGGCTGTTTCTGGTTACTATGGAGATGAGCTCCACCCGGCGGTTCCCCATCCAGACCTCCCTGCTCTGTGGAGTTCAGTATCCCAGGCACAGCTGCAAGGCCGATTCTGAGCGATTCCTGCTGTGGGAGTGTTTACACAACGCCCCTGCTCTCAAGTTCCCCTCTGTGCCTCCCACATCCCAGAAAGCCAGGAAGACCCAGGCATCACCTCTGACGTTGTCTCCACCCCAGCACCGAGGAGTTGTGCCTGGAGGGACCCTTGTATAGGAGGAAGCTCAGGGAGGTGTCTGGAGGGGCTCCTGTGGCTCTGGGCCCCTTCCTGCTATTTCTGGGTCTTCCTTCCAAGAGGGTGGGGGGCAGGGAGGCTCCTCTCCATCTCCCTGGAAAGATGCATGATCTCTCTCATCCCCTTTTTTTTCCTTCTTTAAAACCATTTTTCACTTAAATGATAGAGTTGGGTTGGGGTTTTTTTTGGCCATCCCGCAAGGCATGGGGGATCGTAACTCCCCAACCAGGGATCTAACCCAAGCTGCCTGTAGTGGAAGCATGGAGCTCTAACCACTGGATCACCAGGGAATTCCCTATAGAGTGATTTTAAACTTTCAAATCTGATTGTGTTGTTTATCCATGTGAAACCCTGCCATGGGCTGGCCATTCCTCCTAATTAAAATCCAGAATCCTTACCAGGCTCTGCCCTACCAGGCCTGGCTGCCACTTCACACCACTTGTCTCCTTAAAATACTTTGGTCCCTGGGTGCTTGGCCCAGTCCCGAGCCCACACCCATCCTCTCCGTCTTGCTCACTCCTTGCCCTCCAGGCCTCAGCTGTCCCTTCAGGGAGGTCTTTCCTGAAAATGCCTGTCTGCCAGCCCCACTAGGGCCCCTTCTCAAGACCGCTATCTAATTTCCTTTTTTAAAAAAATTTCTGTCCCTGGAAAATTTGTGTCTCGTTTCGTTTTGTAATATCGCAGAGGCAAAACTTTTCTTCAGCGTAAAAATACACTGGCTACATCACACAAAATTTACCACCGTTAAAGTGCGCAGTTCGGTGGCATTAAGCATGATCCCATTATTGTGAGACTATGCCACTATCCTTCTCCAGAACTTATGCAACACCTCAAGTGGGAATTCTGACTCCAGTAAACACTAGCTCCTCAATCCCCCTGCCCCCCAGCCCCTGCCCCCCCCCCCAACTACTTTCTGTTTCTATTAATTTGCCTATTCTCAGTGCCTTGTATAAGTGGAAACACACGAGATTTGTCCTTTCACATTTGGCTTATTTCACTTAGCATAATGTCTTCAAAGTTTATTCATGTGGTAGCATGTGTCAGAATCTCAGTCTTTTTTAAGGCTGTTGTGTGTTCAGACCACGCTGTGTTTATCCATTCATCCATTGATGAACACTTGGGTTGTTCCCACCCTTAGGCTGTTGTGAATTATGTTGCTATGAACTTGGGTTTACAAGCATCTGAGTCCCTGCTTTTAGTTCTTTTGGATGTGTCCCAGGGGTGGAGTCCCTGCCCTTTTCTTGTGCAGTACTTATTACGGCTACGACTATCACGGGGCCGGTGGTGTGGCTCAGGCATCTCCGCTGGGGTTACTCACCACGGTATCCCGAGCCCTGAGTACAGCACATCGCACTGAATGCATAGTTGAGTGAGGGAAGTGCCCCATCTTAGTGGGTGGAGCAACACAGAGCGTCCTGACACATGTAGTCTGGGCTAATCTTAGCTCCCAAAGAACAAATTCATGGAGTTCCCCAAGGACTGACAAAATTTCCAAGAGTATCAATTTTATTTATTTTTGAAATATAAGTATACACGTTTTAATTTATTTTTAAGGATATATTCATATTTTAGAGTCAGGACATGTACATGTATGACTAAGCAGCATGGTTGACACAGACCACAGCCTCACCGGTACGTTTCCAAGAACCATTTACCGTGCGGCCAGTGGTCCTGGTGAAGAAAGACGGAGAATAAATAATAGTGCTTTGGGGAGCATCGTAGTCATCAATGGGGTAGGGAAAGAGGGAGGCTTGTTGTGGATATAACAGCAGGAACAACTCTCCAGTACTCCATTCAAGAGAATAATAATAATACCAGTAACATGTATTGAAGGCTCACTCTGTGCCAGACTGTGCCAAGCACTTTGTCTAAATAGCTCATTTCATCCTCCAAAAAAACACTATGCACTTTTCCCTGAATTTCCCCCACCTGATTTTTTGCCTCCTCCAACCCACTCCCCTCTGGCAACTACCTGCTTGTTCTCTGTATCTGTGTTTGAATTCTACTACTATTATTTTTAAAACCCACTACCAATCATTAGCAGTCTAGATTCACAGATTTTTATTTTACTTATTTGTTATTCTTTCAGCTTCCCTGGGCGGCATGTGGGATCCTAATTCCCTGACCAGGGATCAAACCCGTGCCCCCTCCACTGGAGGTGAGGAGTCTTAATCCCTGGACTGCCAGGGAAGTCCTTGCGCTTCTATTATTATCCCAATTTTACTAGTGAGGAAATCGAGGTACAGATGGGGCTAACTGCTGCTGCTGCTAAGTCGCTTCAGTCATGTCCAACTCTGTGCGACCCCATAGACGGCAGCCCACTAGGCTCCCCCGTCTCTGGGATTCTCCAGGCAAGAACACTGGAGTGGGTTGCCATTTCCTTCTCCAATGCATGAAAGTGAAAAGTGAAAGTGAAGTCGATCAAATCATGTCTGACCCTCAGCGACCCCATGGACTGCAGCCTACCAGGCTTCTCCATCCATGGGATTTTCCAGGCAAGAGTACTGGAGTGGGGTGCCATTACCTTCTCCGAGATGGGGCTAAGTACCCTGCCTAAAGGCATATGGCTAGGAAATGGCCAAAGTGGAATTTTTAGCCCAGACTTTCTGATTCCAGAACTCACACACAAAACCATTCTTCTCCACTGCTGGAGCAGAGAAGTGCTACTCTTTACGTTATAGCCAATCAGAGATATTACAGAGTAAAATTAAAAACTGAGTGTCATTTACAGACAAAGTACCCAGGACCTCAAAGACTACCTCCTACCTGTCTCCGTGCTCGGGCTGTGAGCGCCTCCCCGGCCAATTCGCTGAGGATGCTGGGAAGCAGATGGAGGCTTGCACCCAGGTGGGGCCCGTAAGGACCACTCAGGACCTCCTGCAGTTCTTAGGCATCTCCTGGAAGACATGATGGTGCAGAAAAGGAGTGACCTTGTGTTCTAGATTTTGAACATTGGCATCAAATGTTGAGTGTGTGGCAGCAAAAATGGAAATGAAGTGTTTCCTCTCCTGAGAACAAGGAAGTAAAGAGAATGGTGAACAGGCTAGAGAAGAAATGTAAAGGGGCCTGAAAGACTTAATCTCTCCTGGTTTTATTTCACCTGTCACTAATCTGTAGTGTCTGTTAGATTCGTCCTTCACAAAGCTAACCTATCGCCCCCTGATGCTATGTTTATTGCATCCTGCACCTGGCGTTAGCTCTCTCCTCACTCTCTTGAAGCAAATCACCCCTTATCGCTGTTTGCTTTTCAGAAAGAAGGTCAAATGCAAATGACCCAGACACAAATAAACCCAGTTACCGGACTGTTTTGAAATAACACAAGAAGAAGAAAAACACAAGACCTTCATTACTTTGAGTTTATTATTTACCCTAAACCCATGAAATCCAGGCTATATAACGTCTCTCAATTCTCCTAGGAAGGGGGTACAGTCCTTGAGATGCTATCCTGCTGTGTCTTTCCCCCATGCATGGCAGCGGAATTAAGCCATCTTCCTTTTATTGTTGCTATTATTAATTTATTTATTGGCTGTGCAGGGTCTTCGTTGCTGCGCGGGCTTTTCTCGAGTTGCAGACAGCAGGGGCTGCTCTCTAGTTGCGGTGCGCGGGCTTCTCATTGCCGTGGCTTGTCTTGTTGAGGAGTACAAGCTCTAGGGCATGCAGGCTTCAGAAGTGGCACGTGGGCTCAGTAGCTGCAGCTCCTGGGCTTTAGAGCAAAGTCTCAATAGCTGTGGTGCTCAGGCTTAGTTGCTCCACAGCATGTGGGATATTCCCAGATCAGGGATCAAAGCCACGTCTCCTGCCTTGCAGGCAGCTTCTTTACCACTGAGCCACCAGGGAAGCCTGTAAGCCATCTTTCTATTTCCTCCAAATTCTGTCTCCATGTTTCTATTTGGCATCGGTGGACAGGGAGCGCAGATCTGGGGGACAGATATGGGGCTGAATGGGACACAGACCCTGCAGCTAAATGCTGTCTTCTTCCCAGGGGAGAAAACCCAGCAACAGCAGAGACAACTGCAAGCCTCCGCCCCTCCCAGTTCAGCCCCATCTTCCTGGCCAGGCCCTCACTTTTAGCCACAGTCTCAGTCCAGCCTCACCCTGTGCCTGGGAAGTGAAGAAAGGCACTTCTGTGAGTTCCTTGAGTGGGCTGGAGGAGGAGGACAAGGAGGAGGGAGAGGAGATGGAGGGAGGAGGATGTGTCTACCCCTTCCCTCCTGGAATCGGGGGTGGGGGGATGGTGGGAGCAGGGAGGGGTGGAGGACCTAGCTGCCAAGCGGGGAGAGATGCTTGAGTCCGTTGATCAGCCTGTTGTTTGGAATTCTGGGGCTCATTTTCCCACAGAAACAAAGCTCAAGTGGCGGTTGGCTCCCCGCCTGGCCCAAAGGAGCCAGACTCGGCTAATAGCAACGCAGCCTCCGACGACCCTTCACACTCTTCCCACACTGCCAATGTCTGTTATTGGCCCGGCTCCCACGGGAGCTTCGGCAACCACAGGGCCTCAGGCCGCTCTGGAAGAAAGGACTCTGGTGGCTGTGGAAACTGGGGTCTGGGCTGGGAGCAGCTCTTCCACAGGCGATGGCACTGGGGAGCAGCCTCTGTGTGTGTGTGTGTGTGTGTGTGTGTAGACATATCTAAGCACATCCCTCAGTTTCTTCATCTGCAAATGGTGGTGGTAAAAGCAGGTTTGGACTAGATCGATGGTTTTCTAACCTTTGTCTTTTGAACAGCTTCTCTTTTTCGCAAGTCATCTTGTATAAAATCTGTTCTGATTATAAAGCGTTGGCAGGGCCGATGAAGGGCTGGCCCCCTGGTATCCCTTCCCACCCTGCCAGCCTGGCCTGCCTCAGTGTCCCTCCTCAGAATTCCAGATGTTCTCAGAGCATGTTTGAAAAGTCACTAGGCTGGATCCACACACACAACTACACCCAGACAGACACGCAGACCTATACACTAATGCACAAACAACATACAAGCACAGACACACCCAGAGGCACACACAGACACCTAAACACACACATAGGCAGAGAGATACACCCAGAAACACATAGACGCTCACATACACCACATCTCTCCAGCTCTAGTATGATCCTACAATCAGAGAGGAAGTGCAGGGTTGCAGCTAATACTCTAGACTGAGGATGACAATGAAACTTGGGGTCAGCCTCAGCCAAAATCTTGTGAGCTATGCGGCCCTGGGTGAGCTGGTCCCCTGCTCTGAGCTGTAAATGTTAACCCTGGGATCCGAGATTAAGGTGTACAAGGTTCTGTGAGTCTCGAAGCTGGCAGTCACTCTGGTAACTTTCCAGGCGGCTCAGTGGTAGAGTCCGGCTGCCAATTCAGGAGATGTGTGTTCGATCCCTAGGTCGGGAAGATCCCCTGGAGGAGGAAATGGTAACCCACTCCAGTATTCTTGCCTCGGAAATCCTAGGGACAGAGGAGCCTGGTGGGCTACAGTCCATGTGGTCGCAAAGACTGAACATCAACAAAGTCGCTCTGCAAGTGGCAGGGACACTGTGGCTGCAGACTTGACTAGTCAGGCCTGAATTGCAGGAAGGAAGCACCAGTCCTGTGTAGGCGCCTCGTCCATCTAACTCACTTTCGGTGGCATGCCGGGACCCTGCAGAATCCGGGGCCTGAGTGTTCTCTGTAAGAGGAGTGGGATGGGGCGTTCCAGGGCAGGGGTGGGCGGGGCTCTGTGAAAGGTGGGAGGGTTCCGGAGGTGAGGGGACTCCCCATTGGTCTACGTTACCACAGCAACGTGGAGGCGCAACCTCCCCCATCCGCCCCCCGGCCCCGGTGAGCTGGGGCCCTTGGCTGTCAAGGAAACGGTGCAGGGAACACAGAGCCCCAGGAGCCAGCAGGCCCCGCCCGGAAAAACAACATCCTGGCTGTAGGGCACCAGCAGGCTCTGTGGGAGGGGCTATTTTTAGCTGGTGAGGCAGCCCGGGCAGGACTTGTATGGCCTTGCTGTCTGGCTGTATAACTCAGCCATTGTCCCGCCTGACCTTAGGCCCGGGGCTCAGAGGCCTCTGTCTGCCCCTGCTCTCCAGGCTCGGCCCTCCCTGGGGTGCACCTGAGCCACTGAGAACCCCCCGGGCGGCGGAGGCTGGCCTGGGAACACACCTTGTAGCCTCGGGAGCAAGTTCTCTGCCTTGAAATCAGCATGCAGGCGTCCCAAGCTGGGATGGGGTGGGGTGGGGGGTGGTCCTAGGGCCGCAGGGGGCCCTGGACCTTCCTGGGAGAGAGGCAGAGGCTCTACTGGGGCACAGAGCCCAGGGTCTCCCCAGCGTGGAGGCTGAGCCTGGTTCCAGCCACCCAGCTGGTGCAGAGATGTCAGGCAGCCTCTGAAGGAAGAGACAGGTCCTTTTAGGGAAGACATTCCCAGCTCCAGCCACACCCTGGGGTCGGTTCAGCTGCAGCCCTCATGAGCTGAGAAGGTGTGCGAATGAAAACAGCTCTCGTCTCAGACTTTGTTGCCCACGCCCAGGAGTCCTGCCCTGCTCTTGCGGAGCGTGAGGTCTGCGCTGAATCTTGGGCAGACACTCTCCGGCAGGTTCCAGAACTAGGCTATAGCAACAAGGATGAAAATAGCTGGTGGGCACCAGACCATCCAAAGCAGACACACGGGCAGCCAGAATGACTGTGGGGGTGGACCCCTCTGGGAGAAGCCACCTCTGGCTCTCCGTGCTCAGAACCTGGGAGTAGGGGGTGTGCAAAGGGTAGGCACCCTGTTTCAGCCTCCTTTTCCTGGGTCAGGGCTCTCCCGCCCAGTAGGAATCCTGGGACCAGGGCTTTGCTCCCTTCTCCTGCCTTTCAAGACCAGCTCAGGAAAGATGAGAAGTACGGGGAATTCTTGGTGGATGCAGAGAAGGTTGCTTCCCAGGCGGCTCAGTGGTAAAGAATCTGCCTGCCAATACAGGAGATGCGAGTTCGATCCCTGGGTCAGGAAGATCCCCTGGAGGAGGAAATGGTAACCCGCTCCAGTATTCTTGCCTGGAAAATCTCATGGACAGAGGAGCCTAGAGGGCTACAGTCCATGAGGTCACAAAGAATGGGGCACAACTGAGCACGCACTCACGAGAGAAGGGTAGAAAAGGGAGTCGTTCAGAGACCAAACGTTTATTGAACACCTACTATGTGCCAGGCACTGTCCCAGGAACCTGGGAGAGGAGGGGTCAGGGTAGCCTGGAACTGTCCAAGCTGCGGTTCCTTCTCCCAGAAACAAGGCCTGCAGGGGAACAGGGTCTGGGGGGCCTCCTCCCTGAGAGGTGGAAGGCCTTGGGTACAGAAGGTGGAGGCCTCTAGGAATGAGAAGGCTGGGGAATGTGTGGGGGTCTGAGGCTGGTGCCTTCTCTGGTTCAAACCAGGGGTGCAGAGAAGCAAGCTTCCCAGGAGCTGGGTCATCACCTCCTCTTGAGCACGGATATGCAGGACTTCTTGAGGGGCCCGATCTGCAAATGGGCATCTACACTCTCTAGGAAGAAGGCGGGCTTGAGCCTGCGTGTGAAGAGCCCCGCAAAGTGACTGTCCAGGCGGCTCTGAAAGGGGTCGACGGGGGAAGCCGGCGTGCCACTCCGGCGCCGGGAGGCCCTCAGCCTCCGTAGGAGGCTCATCTTGCCGTCCCGCACGGCGTAGAAAGCCAGGGCTCGGTCAGCGTATTCCAGGCAGATCCCCACAGTGGGCGAGAAGGGGTGCGGCAGGGGCGCCTCCTGCCCGTGGAACCAGACGGAGAAGCTGCGTCCGTTCCACTGCAGGCAGCAGGAGTAGGCATTGCGGCCGAGCCGGCCCCGGTCGTAGGGCTCTTGTGGGGAGAAGTCTTCGGCCATGACCCCCACGCTGACCCAGCCCTCGATGATCTCCACCTCCCAGTAGTAGGTGCCCCGGTCCAGGGCGCCCTCGCCCAGCACCTGCTCGCAGTGGGTGAAGCGGGTGGGCGACTCGGGGTAGTTAATAGGACACAGCACCCTCTTCACGCCCTTGGTTCCAAACAGCTGCAGGAACTTGTCGGCCGTGTCACTGTCCAAGTCCACGATGTAGGCAACTGCCCCCACGGACCGGAGAGAAACGCAGGGCTCAGGTCCAAGGTCAGGCAGGGCAGCCTTTCCCCGAGGGGCCCACCTCCCCCAAACACCTCTCCTGTCCTTTGCAACGGGCACAATTCAGCCATCACGGGGAGACCCCCGTGAGCGGACCTAGTTCACCCTCTGAACCGGGGACAGGAATCCCGGCCCATGGGCACTTAGGGCCCAGCCCAGCAGCCTTGGGAGAGCCCAGGTGAGCATCCTGGCGAGCCCAGGTGTCAACTTACACTTGAGGAAGTAATCCCTAGGAGCCTCACTCTCCAGGTTGTTGGTGCTGTCAGGGTCCTGGGACTCAGCGTCTGCTGCCAAAGAGGAGACAGACGGTGAGGGTCTCCTTAGCTGCCTGTGGCTGGGCTGCACAAGGCAACCCCGCTCTGAACCTATGATTGAAATCCTTCTCCTCCTCCTCCATCCTCCCAGCACCCCAGGCCACCTGGGGACAGGCACACGCCCAAATATGGTACCCTGTGTCCACACACATGCTGGTCCTCATTCTACGTCCCCTCCCCACCCCCGCCCTGCCCCATGTCCTCCCTGGGCTTCATCCCCTCTGAAGCCAGAGGGTGTGCCAGGACAGGCCCTCTCTGCCCCCCGGGCTGCGGCCAAAGGGGCTGACTCGTGATTACAGGGTGGTGGCTCGAGTCCCTGGCAGGGTTTGGGGTCCCACCCTGTGCTAGGCACAGTTTCCATCCTCCACTCCTGAGCGGGCACCGGGCCTGGGGCCCCATGCGGGGAGCCTGGGGAAGGGTGAGTCACTTGCGGGGGGCGCCCACCTTCCGTGCCCGGCTTCTGCAGCCCGTCTTCGTCACCGCCCAGCCCCCGCAGCTGCTCCCACTGGCTGGAACAGGCTGGAGCCAGGGC
>NW_011494943.1:7623644-7625478 GCF_000754665.1 Bison bison bison
CTGGGAGGACTTGGTGAAGCTGAGCTCCTTCGGTGGTCCGGGCCCAGGGCCACACCCCTCCTCCAGGGCCAGCCGGAGTGCCAGGAGCTCCTGTGCCAAACAGATGCCCATTAAGGCTGAGCCGGCCGCAGCAGCTCCTCCGGGCAGGAGACAGACAGCTCCGCCAGGAGGCCAGCACAGCCATGAAGGCAGCCCCCCCACAGCCTCCTCCTGCAGCTTCGGTGCCCGCCGAACCCACGGAGCCGCCCTCACCTGCAGGAAGCTGACCGAGTCGGCTTCGGGGACCTGACTGAGGTTGTGGCGGGCCCTGCTGAGTCGGCTCCGCTGCTCCTCCTGCCTCCGCAGGTCGCCCTGGGAGCGGCCCAGCATGGTCGCCTCCCCCTCGTCGATGAAGCCCAGCACCTGGGTCTGAAACCCCTGCAGGATGGCCGCAGCCTCGGCAAACAGCCGGCTCACCCTCTCCCGCTCTGCCACGGCTGCGCTCTGCACAGGACAGTGGGGGGCAAGAAATGAGGACAGAGAACACCCCAAAGACGTTTTGGCCACCTTCTCAGACCCCCGCCTTCCCACCATGTCTTGTTGGGCGGGGGGGTGGACAGAGGCACAAGCCCGAACTGCCCTGGGTCTGTGCCAGGTCAGGGGGGAGACAGGCGTGCTCAGTGGAGCTGGGCCACACCCTGGGCACAGGTTTCTCTGGGGTGGAGGGTGCCATGCTGAAAGCTCACAGTGCCGGGAGCCTACGGCAGGGGTGGATGGGGGCGGGGTTGGACAAGATCTGACCTTGATGAGGGCCACCGTGCGCCGGGACTGAGCGATGCCCGCGCCCAGCTCGTCCATGCGGTCCTCCACGGCGCTCAGGACTTTGGGCTGCTCGGCCTGTGGACAACACCCTCGAGGAGAAAGGGGTCTGGAAGTAGTGTCCCGGGCCTCACCAAGGGGGAGGTGGGGGTGACCAGGAGTGGTATCTGGGTCCAGGTGGACTGGGAGTGGTGATGATATACCAGAGGGGCCTCAAGCCCAGGCTGGTGCCCTTTCGGAATGCCCAGGAGAGGGCAGGCTGGTGGGCCATGGGCTGCCTGCCTCCCCTCTTTGACTGGTGAGCAAGTCCAGGGCCCTCTGGGTTCTCCATGTTGCTCACTGTGATTTGAGAACTTCCCTCCGCAGGAAAGAAGCAGAAAGTGAGGAGGGGCCCTGTGCAAGGTCTGAGAATCACCGTCCCTCAAGAATCTGTGTCCCCAATCCAAGCCTGAAAAATGGGGATTCCGGGCAAATCCCCTGGGTCTTATGAGTCACCACTTCAGGCAGGAGAGACGGAAAATCCCAAGGCCAGAGAAGCCAAGACCAGGCCTGAGGCCAAAGGAAACTGGGGGCGGAGGTAACAGGGCTGGACAGCCAGTACATGCGCCCACCACCAGCCCCCGGAACAGCCGGACAGAGCGGTCTGTGTGCTCAGTCCACCCTCCGCCGCACTCCTGTCGTCTGCCACACCCATCCAGACCCTCAGCCCAGGCAGATCTGAGCGGGACCGGCGGGAGCCCGGCCAAGGCACCGGCCGTCCGCCGGGGACCCTGCGGACCCCACCAGGCTCCTTTAACCACCCCCCCACCATGGGCTCCGCCCCAGCCTCAGTCTTCCAGCCCGATTTTTGCATCCTTTTCGAGTTCTCACTGGGTCCCTCCAACCCTCATTCTCATTCCGAAAAGAATGTCCCACAGCGAGCGGATGACGGTCAGGGCTGGAAGGCACCGCAGAGGTCTTCAGGTTAGAGAGGGGAATTAAGGATGGCAAAGCAATGAGGGGTCCTCGGCCGGCGCGCGAGCCCCATCACCCGCCC
>NW_011494943.1:7625619-7638844 GCF_000754665.1 Bison bison bison
CCTGGTGCCGGCGCAGCGGCGGCACCAGGCGGTGTCCGCGCAGCGCGGGACTGCGCTCGTGCGGACCCAAGTGCGCGGGACAGAAGGACGCGAGGCAGGAGAGGCAGGAGAGCGCGGCGGGCAGGGCGGCGCCTTCGGGGCACGCATCGCATCGCACCGGCTCCTCGCCGGGCGGCCATGACTCGGGCGCGCAGGGAGCCGACGGCTCCGGGGCGCTGGGCGGCGCGCTGGGTGTTGCCGGCTCGGGGGCCGGGGCCGGGCCGGGGGCCGGGGCCGGGCAGGGGCCGGGCCCCGGGCCCGAGCCCTGGCGGAGCTGCAGCAGCTCGGACAGCGTGTGGTTCTTGCGGAGCTGGAGGCCGTCGGGGAAGGGTTCCTGGCACAGCGGGCAGCGTGCCGTGCCTCCGGGGCCGCCGGCGCCACCCGCTCCGCGGTGCGGCCAGAGCGTGCCCAGGCAGGCGAGGCAGAAGTTGTGGCCGCAGGGCAGTGTCACCGGCTCCCGGAGCGGCTCCAGGCAGATGGGGCAGCTGAAGGGTCCACTCCCGTCCATGGCTCCGCGGCCGCGGCGCACCGCCTGCGCCGCTCTCGCCTGGGAGGACCCGGACCGTTGGCGACGCGGCGCCGCCCCCCTGGGACAGAGGCCCAAGGGTCCGGCCCCCGCCCGCCCCCAGCTCGGACCGCCCCCCAGCGCAAAAGGCCGGCCTGTACCCTGCCCCGTCCCGGACAGCGTGGGGTGGCCTCTGGGCCCCAGTCTGACCCCTAGGGGCTCCTGGAGGAAAGGGCAGAGAGAGAGAGAGCAGAGAAGGCGACTGGAGGGGCCACACTGAAAGCAGGAGAGGAATTCACCCTTCTATGACCCGCGATGGGGGTCCACCCCATGGCCAGCCAGGGCCTCCAGAGGGGCTGGGCGACCGCACGCTGTCAGGCAGGCACCTTTGCGCTCCAGACCCCTCCGCAGCACCTTTAGCCAAGTTGCTGAGCTGCTGAGACTTCCTGGTGGTCCCATAGCTAGGACTCCTCGTGCTCCCAATGTTGGGGAACTGGGTTCCATCCCTGGTCAGGGAATTAGATCCCACATGCTGCAACTAAGCAGCTAAATATTCCACATGCCCACAACGAAGATCAAAGATCCTGCGTGCCACAACTAAGACCTGGCTCAGCCAAATATAAAAAGAAAAAAGACAAAGTTGCTGAGCTGCAGGGAAAAGTAACTGCTGATGGGCATATGTTTTTGCCTCTTAGTGACTCTGTTTACCTCCAGTGGGGAACTTGGGCTTCTCTAAACTTAAAATGGGAAGTTGATGTCATCCTCCAAGTCCACTGCCCTGGGAATTCGGTTCCAGCCCGTGGACACTCGCGCAATGTGCCAGGGGCTCAGGCTGCGGGTTCCCCAAGTGGAGGTGTTCTCTGAGACTAGTCTAACCACGCACTTAAAATGGTGCATTTTAGTATATGTAAACTATACCTCTGTAATGTTAAATTTAAAAAAATAGAATGGCAACAAAATGACTAAAGGAGCACTGGTTTGTAACCCTAAGTATAAAACAAACTTCCATGAGTTCATGCTGTTCTAAATAAATCTCTGGATAAATAAATAAATGAGGGAGAATAGACAAATTTCCCATTCAGAGGAAGTCTGAGCAGTTTTGGCACATTCTCCAAGATGGAGAGTGGCTTCCCACTCTGCACGTGTGGAGGGTGCAGAGTGACTTCCTTCCAAGGGGAGCAGAAGAGTAACTTGACAGGGTACAGTGATGAAAACCAGCCCAGCCAGGTGATCAAGGTCAACATCAACAGTGATGTCATGTTCGGCAGTAAGTACCATTGATATGATGTGGTCTTCCTACCCACAGCCCCACTCTGCTGCTGCTGCTAAGTCGCTTCAGTCGTGTCCGACTCTGTGTGACCCCAGAGACGGCAGCCCATCAGGCTCCACCGTCCCTGGGATTCTCCAGGCAAGAACATTGGAGTAGGTTGCCATTTCTTTCTCCAATGCATGAAAGTGAAAAGTGAAAGTGAAGTCGCTCAGTCGTGTGCTATTCTTCCCGACCCCATGGACTGCAGCCTTCCAGGCTCTTCCATCCATGGGATTTTCCAGGCAAGAGTACTAGAGTGGGGTGCCATTGCCTTCTCTGAAACAGAAGCAGGGAAAGTCTAAAAAATCGTCACAGCCAAGAGAAGTCCATGGAGACGTGATAAATAAATGTCCTGTGTATTCTGGACATGTTCCTGAGAGAGAAAAAGGATGTTAGGGGGAAACAGGAAATTCAAATAAGTTATGGAATATAGTTCATAAGAATGTATTGATATTGGCTCTTTCATTGTGACAAATATACCATAGTCATGATATGAGCAAAAGGACAAATTGGGAGGGAGGTGTAGGGGAATTCTGAGTGATCTTTGCAACTTTTCTGTAAACGTGTAACTATTTTAAAAGTTCATAAAACAGGTTCCCCTTGTGGCTCAGTGGTAAAGAATCTGCTGCCAGTATAGGAGACACAGGTTTGATCCCTGATCCAGGAAGATCCCACATACCACGGAGCAACTAAGCTCCTGCGCAACAACTATTGAGCCTGTGCTCCAGGGCTCAGGAGCTGCGATGTCTGAGCCCACGTGCCACAACTCCTGAAGCCTGAGCCCCCTAGAGCCTGTGCTCTGCAACGAGAGACGCCTGTGCACCCCAACTAGAGAGGAGCCCCTGCTCACTGCAACTAGAGAGAAGCCCGAGCAGCAGTGAAGACTCAGCACAGCCAAAAATACATAAATAAAATTATTTTAATTCATTAAAAAAAATAAAGTAGCCGAGGCGATGCTTCCTACACCCAGGCCTGCAGACTTCCTGCTAATGAGAGGCCAAAGTGGGAGGAATACACAGATGGAGAGGGTTGATCCACATAGAGGTGGGGATTAGCCTTTCTTATTCCTCTAGGGCCCTTCTCAAAGGCTAGTGTAGTCTCAGACGTCTTTCCAGAGTAATGTTTTTATTTTTATATATTTATTTTTCTATGTGTTGGCCGCACTGTGCTGCCTGTGGTATTGTAGTTCTTGACCAGGGATCGAACCCATGTCCCCTGCAGGGAAAGTGTGGAGTCTTAACCACTGGACTACTAGGGAAATCCCCAGAGTAATGCTTTTAAATGCACAAAATAAAATGCGCAGGGTTCCATGGCAATCAATTACATTGAAATACAGGTGCAAAATATAAAGAAAACAAATTTGTGATAAAGTTATATCTGTGTTTCTTTAACACAAGAACAAGTAACAAGATCTGATGGAGGCCTAAGAATTCCTGTGTTTTTGAGATAGCGATGAATGTAAACATATTTCAAGTTCTCTGTCATTTCTGCAATACGTTATGAAAAATCTGTCATTTTTATTGGTGACAAGTCACAGCTATGGCTAATATCACTGTGGTGTGTTTTCTCCATTTGTAATAGAAAGAAACACTAGATTACCATTAGAGGACATTGAAAACAAAGAAAATTCCCACCTCCTCAAAACCCTGGGTTAAACATGTCTAATTCAGGGGGAATTCCCTGGTGGTCCAGGGGTTACGACTTGGTGCTGTCACTGCTGTAGCTCCGGTTCAATCCCTGATTGGCAAACTAAGATCCTGCAAGCCATGAGGCTCAGTCAAAAAACAAAAAATCTAGGGCAGGAAAAGAGTCACAGATATAGAGAACAAACTTACTGGGGGGAAGGAGGTGGGACAAATTGGGAGATTGGGATTCACCGTGTACAATGTAAAGGGTATACACTGCTATGCATAAAATGAGAACCTACTATACGGCACAGGGAACTCTACTCAGTAAATGGGAAGGAAATCCAAAAGAGAGGGCATATGAGTGTACATATAACTGATGCACTTTGCCACACAGCAGAAACTTAACACGTTGGAAAACAGCTACACTCCAATAAAAATATAAAATCTGATGTAAAAACATGCTGTGCAGAGCCTCCTGGAAGGAGAGAAGAAAACTAAGATCTATTAAATATTAAAAGAGGGGTGGGATCCACTCCTGAGGAATTTGTGGGACGTGGGTGGGGGTGAAGTCATGGAGGCCTTCATGGAGGAAGTGTCATTTGAGTTGTGCTTTCACAGTCTGCTAGGGCTCGGAGGTGTGCAGAAACTAGGGTGGGAAAAGACCTTCTGGGCAGAGCAGTGGGTGGACCAGCCTGGGCGTGCCTGGTTTGGCAGAGAGGCGTCTAATGAGTTCCACAAGAGCACTTGATCTTGATTGTCTCTTGTTTGCCAAGATGAGAGATGGTTCAGAGGCTCAGACATCAGAGGCTGGGCAGTCAGGCTGCCTGGGCTTGCTGAGACCACAGACCCGCTTGGCTTTGGAAGGGAGAGGAGGTGCCACTCGGGTTTGGGGGTACATACAGGGGACAAGTTCCGCCCTCCGCTCCCCACCTCACAGCCTGTTCAGGAAGGTGTACTCCTCCAGGAATGCCTGGAGATGTGATTTGTCAGGGTGGTGGCATTTTGATATCTCATCTCCATTATGGAAGCTTTTAAAGTTGCCCAATATATTAATTATTCTTTTTGTGGCTGTGCTGGTTGCTGTGCAGGCTTTTCTCTAGTTGCACAAGCGGGGGCTACTCTCTTGCTGTGGAGCATGGGCTCTAGAGTTCCTGGGCTTCAGTAGTTGCGGCACTCGGGCTTAATTGCCCTGCGGTATGTGGGATCTTCCCGGATCAGGGATCAAACTCGTGTCTTCTGCATTGGCAGCTGGATTCTTTACCACTGAGCCACCAAGGAAGCCCTATATTCATTATTCGTGAAATGAATTGGCTCTTAAGTAACTGACACTCTGCTCACGGCTGCATCTCACTCTGTCCTCTCCAGGACTCTCATGAAGGAGGGGTAATGGAATTCCAACGGGTTACGTATCTTGCCAGAGGCCACACACCTAGTCTTGCAGAGGAGGCAGAACTTAAACCCAGAACGTGCACCCTGAAAATAATCCTAAACCTCATAAATGACCCTGTCTGGCTGCTGCTGCTGCTGCTGCTAAATCGCTTCAGTCGTGTCCAACTCTGTGCGACCCCATAGACGGAAGCCCACCAGGCTCCCCTGTCTCTGGGATTTTCCAGGCAAGAACACTGGAGTGGGTTGCCATTTCCTTCCCCAGTGCATGAAAGTGAAAAGTGAAAGGGAAGTTGCTTAGTCGTGTCCGACTCTTAGTGACCCCATGGCCTACAGCCTACCAGGCTCCTCCATCCATGGGATTTTTCCAGGCAAGAGTACTGGAGTGGGGTTGCCATTGCCTTCTCTGTGTCTGGCTGCAGTATTGCTTAAAAAAAAAAAGTCAAGCAGAAACAAAAACAAACTGCAAAGGCAGTGGAACAAACAATAGTACTCAGCAAGCCAAGCTTAGCTTTGCTTGACTCTCTGGAAAAAGGAAATGGGAACCAAGCCATATCCCACAACAGCACTTCTTCTTTATGCTACTGATGTACTTTATTTTTTTTTGTTATTTTTATTTTGTTTTTCTTTTTTTTGATGTACTTTAAAACATATGCATTTATTTCAAAATAATATATCTAGAGTATCTGAAAAATAAACAATTTAGTGAGGTGTATAATAAAAGCTGCAGTCCTGTATCCCACCTTTTTCAGATTCTGGGTTCCATGGACAACTAGGTTCAACGCTTCTGTCTCTTCTAGCACTTACCTCCATATGCCTAAAGCACACGGGTGTGAGCTTGAACATCTGGATGTTTGTGCTTGTATTTCTGGAGATTTTGATATCCAGATTTTTTTTTTTGATATCCAAAATGTGTTTATTGGGATGCTTTCCCACGCGTTCTGATACAGGGTACTTTCAGTGTTGCTTCTGTCTGAAGGAGCATCCTCCTGGAAGGCTTGCTTTTCCTCCTGTAGGCGGTCAGAGAACAGTGGAGCAACCAGCACACAAAACTACTGTTTGTGCGTGGCTAAAGCTGTTGGTGATTTTATAGCATCCTGGGCATCTCACATCCATGAAATAGGAATTGGAGCTCTGCACGAGGTGCTTCTGCTGGGGTTTCCTCTCCTCTTCTTGAGAGGGACAAAGGAGATCCTTTGCAAGAGGCATGTTCTCATGGCAAGGTCGTCACTGTCAGGAAGCAAGATCTTGATTCCTTATCATTTCTCCTTTATGTTAAATTCCCCATTGCTTGGATCCCGGGGCTTCCCTTCCCTTCATTGATTTATTTCTTTATTTTTGAAAATTACATCCTCTGGGAGTTTCCTGGTAATGGATGCGGAAGTGTCTGCAAATGTCTTTGTTCAGGCTTCCCCATGATTGACAGTTTGGCTGGGTATGGAATTCTGAATAGAAATCCTTTCCTCCCTCAGAGTCCCAAAGACCTGGCTCCATTGTCTTCTAGTTTCCAGCCCTGCGTTACTTCAAGACACATTTCCTAGTCACCACGCTGCTCCTTTCCGTTCCTCCCTCCACAGGCAGGATAGCCTCTGATTCTCTTTACCCCTCCCCTCTCTGGCCTCCAATCCACCAGCCCCAGAGGTCCCTGTCTTTTAAAATCTCTCCCGCCCTTCCCTTCTCTTGTTCTGTTCCTATGCACACCTGCCGGGAGCCAGCACGGGAGTCCCCACCCATAACAAGGTTATGTGGGAGAGTTCTGGTGGGCAAGGCGAGCCAGAACTCGAGGGGTGCCCCTCTGGGTCTGCCTGAGCGTCTACCCCAAAACCAGAGTCTGTCTGTTTTACTGCTTCATGACTTTCACCAACTCCTCTGACAGTCACGGGGCGGGTCAGGGGGGGGCTATCCCCGACCACCTTTTCTCTGAAGGAAATCAACTTAGAGCTCTAGCTAATTAGCCTCCTGGGCATAATAGGAGTGTTTCAATCCAAACCCCTCAGATGGTTCTCTAACTTGCCTGACAGGCTTACCCGGGCTCCTACAGCTATGCATACGATTGTTTACAGTCTCCCAACTGTGAGAAGCACGGGAAGCGTAAGATATTCAAATAGTATGGAGCCTCTCGGAGAGTTAGAAATTGTCAGAATAGAACTAGTAGAAGATTTCATTGTTGAGCCAATGCTTGCTGCCAAGTTTCCACATCTCCTGTATTGTATCCTTGGAAGTGTATTAATTAATATAGTTGGTATGTAGAAAAAATAAGTAGTGGCCTTGGTGTTAACAACTTTAGATCTTAAGGTAATAAATTCTTTCCTTTGTTGTAAACCCACTGCACCTCTGCCCTATAGGAATGCAACTTTTCTAACACCTTCGGAGGATGGCGCCAAACTTTAAAATGATTAGTCTTAGAGAAAGTAAGTCTTATGGTTGACAAACCTTTATCAGAGTCATAAAATGTTAACAGGCCTTCTGGCCAGAAGATGATGTAAATCACCTAAACCATTTGTATATGATAAGTTTGCAGAAGAGAAACCCTGGTTTCGATAAGGATCAAAGACTGCTGACTTTGCATGATTTCACACCCCCTATTATCCTCTATGTGCAACTTAGGGTATAAAAGCCCCTGTTGAAAATAAAGCTACAGGCCTTGCTCACTGAAGCTTGGTCTCCCCATGTCGTTCTTTCTCTCATCTTCTGGCTGAATTCCCATCTGGAGCGTGGAGGCTCATCAAGCCTACTAATTTTGCCTGGGCTTCTAAGATCTGACCGGGGAGGCCTTAATGTCTCCTCTCCTTCAGGAGAACGGGAGGACACCTGCGGCCTGCGTAGGTGGCGCAAATTCCTTGTCTTGGAATTTTATTGGTTTTCCACGTAAACCAAGTTATTCAGCCTCTTTTCTCCACTGAATTTCTTCACTGAGCTATCCCTATTTAACCGCTCTTTGTATCTTTAATTAACATTTAAATAAGCTATTGTTTCCTGATCGCCGACGCTGTCCCCCCTTCAAATTCCCTGGATCCACCGGGGCTGGACCCCGGCACCCACCCTCCTGATTCTGCCTCAGAGATGCCCAGAAACTGTGAGGACTGGAGCAGAGATGCTGGAAACACTCCCAGGCTCATCAGATGAGTCCCCTTTACAAATGTTATGCCCCGGAGTCCATGTTTCTTTCTCCCTCTGCACCAAGGCATTTTTCCTGGTGACGAGGTGGAGAGTTGTTAGAATCAGCAGGGCTGAGAGAATTTAATCTGAAGTAACTGTCCAGGAGAGTTAATTCTCGCCCTCACACTGGCATGGGAAGCACTGCTCCACAGCACTCTATGGAGTTCATATAAATATGAACTTCCCTGGTGGTCCAGTGGTTTAGACTCTGAGCTCACAGTACAGGGAAGTGGGTTCAACCCCTGGTCAGGGAACTAGGGTCCCTCATGCCACATGGCATGGCACTCGCCCTCCGCCCCAAAAAGGCAGTAGTGTCATGTAAACAAAAGTTAGTGGTCACAGTATAGAACATTCCCACAGGACAATGTGGAAAGGATCAACAACTCAATAAAAAAGTACATCCATAGATTAAATGACCCAAGACACTCTGCACTATGGAAGCAGAGAAGGGGCTGTTCTTCCTGTCTCTGTCCCTTTTTCTGTGGGCTTGGCTAGCTGGACATTTGTGTAGGGGCTCTGGCATCAGGAGGGATGGTTAGAATCTGTCCGCTTGGGGTAGCCAGTGATAATGGCTACCTGGCCAGCCCAATCCTGTATCTACCCTCCTGGGGCTTTCAACTCCTGCTGTTAACCCAGCTGTCAGAGTGTCACACAGTCAGACTGTCACACTGACTGTCCAGGCTCAGAACCATCTTACCCTGTTTGGGGATCTCCCCACCTTAGGAATCTTTCTGGAAGCTCCTTGCCCAGGTTGCACAGATGAGAGGCCTGGCCCTGCCCTTAAACCGAGACCTGACGAGTGAGGCCACAAGGCGGAGTCTGCAGCCGCGGCACCAGCAGGGACCAGTGACAATGTGGGGAGGGAAATCTGTCTTATAGAAATACAAAAATATTTTCTAATTTTTGGAGTGTTTTTGCATGTTATCTTTTTCTAAAAAAGTTTTTATTGTCAAATACACACGAGTCTATAAAACATGCACGTACAGTGTAAAAAATTAGAAAGCAGACACCCTTGGGACCACTACCCTGATCAAGAAGCACTTTCTTGTACAAAATTACTGCTCCCCAATGACCCAGCACCCTCATCTCCAGAAACACAAGATAAAACATGTACAAGGACCTGCAGGGAAACATGTTCTGAATGGCAAAATCCAAAATCAAAGGAGCGGGAGCTGTGCTGGCACCTACACTTGATGCCCACAACCCGGGTAGGGATGAGGGGAGAATGATGGCAGCTGAGGCTCTGCCGTGACGATTGGCTGGCGGCCTGGGGGGCAGGAGTCAGTTGGCCTGATGCAAGGTTTCTTCATTTCGGTCCCTTGTATAAGAATAAAATCTTCAAGTCTCCATTGTGTCTCTGTTGAGTGATTCCTCTGTAGGGAATGCAGCCCACGTACAGGGTAATAAATATGGCCAAAACTTCCGGCTCAAAAATCGTCATCTCAAGACTTCCCTGGCCCAGTGGTTAAGACTCCGACTCTCCACTGTAGGGGGCAAGGGTTTGATCCCTGGTTGGGGAAACTAAGATCCCACATGCTGCAGGGTGTGGCCTCCTCCCAAAAAGTCATCACGGCCATATTTTTATAGCCCCCAAATAAAACATTTTGAAGTCCAATAATGGGTAAACAAATTCTGATTAGAATTTGGCTTTGTCATTAGGATGACCATTTAGGTTGCGTCATTCAGGGAGAAAATTTGAACAATGTGGAAAATGCTTATGTTAAATAAAAGATGCAGAAAAACACAATTGTTTATAGAATATGAGCACAGGATGTACAAAGTAAAAGAGAAGATGAAAATATACCAAAATGTGAAGGAAAATAGAAAAGAGATGAGGAGGGAGAAGGTAAAAATCAACCTTCTCAAGACTGCCTCTAGGAATCCTCTGTTCCGAGGTCTACACTGTCTTGGTAGGAGGTAAACTGGTGTTGCCCTGTAAGTGACTCTGTCCCGCTATGGTGTGTCCTGCCCTGCACGTGCGCTCCTGCAAGACCTGGGCACTGCGCTGGTCTCTGAGGTCCAGGCAGCTCTAGAACTGGGCTCCCATCTTCCTCCCTTGAGGCTCGCCCCCTTCAGAGAGGAGGGGAAGGTGAACTCCAGTTTGGAGGCTTCCTCCCACCTCTCTCCAAGTGGCCCAGCCAGCTCCTGAGCTGGTCTTCCAGCCAACAACTGGTCCCACTAGAGCTGTGGCCTCAGGTCCCCAGGGGAGCAGCTGGGGCGGTTCTGGGGCCCATGGGAATGGTGGCACCTGGCCACCGGGGTGGCACTTGTCCCCTGCCTTCCTCCGCTGAGCCCCGAGGCCTCTTCCTGGAGCCCTGGAGGAAGGGTGGCCTCAGGCTGATGGCACAAGGTCAGGGTCCGACCCTCGAGGAGCCAGAAAATGGGGTAGAGGGGCCGGGTGAAGATGGCATGGAAGGTGTGCAGGGGTTGGGTCTTCGGTTCCAGGCTGTAGAAGGTGAGGCAGCCAGAGGCCAGGTTCAAATCCACGCCCAGGAGCCGCCCTGACACGACTGGGAGGCGCTGGGCCTTCCCGTCGTGCCAGGCCTGGGTGCAGTCCTCCTGAATGCAGAGCCCCCAGGAGCTGGGCCCGCGGCCGATGTTGTCCGTGTGGGGCCCCTGCCTGCGCCTCGTCAGTTCCGAGTAGGCGACGCCCAGCGTCACCGAGTGGCTGGACGCACGCACCTCCCAGTAGTGCTGCCCGGCCTGGAAGCTCTGGGCACACTGCACCTGCCAGAGCTCGAAGCTGCCGGGCCCATCTGGGCCCCGGGGCTTTAGAAGGTGCTTTACCCGCTGGTCCTGCTGGGACAGGTAGAGGTGGCGGTTGGCGCTGACAGGGTCGAAGGTCAGGTTGCGATAATCTGTTGGGCAGAGGCAGATGGAAGGTGATTGAGCAAGGGTGCCTGCGTCTAGCCATCACTCTGTTGTCAGAGGGGACAGACAGCAACTGAACTTCCATCGACGGACCCCCAGATATCTGCGGGGGTCACTGGAAGCTGAGCAAACGCGGACATCCTCTCAGCATCTGATCCTCCACGCGACCCCTGAGGTGGAACCTTCCATCGGCCTCATTTCACAGATGAGAAAACTGAGGTTCAGAAAGCTAACTTCATAGTGAGTGGAAGAATCGTGGTCGATCCCAGGTTCGTGCACCCAGAATCTCCTTAAACACTACACTCGCAGCATGTGTAAGAGGTGTGCACCCTGCAACAGGTACATGGGGGGGCGGGGCCAGGCCGGCCCCAGGGAGGGGCGTGAAACAGGTTTCCTGGACAGAATAGTCAGGAAAGAGTAGGTGCCCCCCGACACATACAGAGGGCACACACATGTGCTCACAGTGCACACATGAACACACACATACCCACGTGTGCATACAATGCACTCACACACATATGCTCACACAGGTGCAGACACACGTGTGCTCTAGGCCTTCTTACTCTGCCAGAGTCTCCTCCTCAGTGGACACACTGGGCTCAGGACTGGTGCCAGGGGACCTGGGGACTCTATGGAGCAAAGCAGGGTTTTAGGGGAGTCATCAGGAGGAGCGCTCATGGGGGGCCAGGCCACTGACTCCTTTCCCACTCCCAGTGGGAGGGACAGCTGGGCCCAGAGGGGCAGGCAGAGGTCTGGGATCAGCCTTACCCACAGAGCCCAAGTCAGCGGCTTCGGTTGGTACTCCGGAGTGAGCCCCCTCTTCCAGGAGGAGGGCACACAGCTGGCTCAGTGACTCCTTCAGGCCGCCCAGCTGCTGATCTTCGTCCCACTGTGGGAGAGTCAGTGGCCCGAGAGGGCCTGGGGGCACCAGTTGCTGTGATTCCTGAGCGCAGGGGACAGCTGCAGTAAGCCTGGGCACAAAGGGCAGGCGCACCGGCCCCCCGGCCCGCCTCCCTGAGGTCTGGTACCTGGAGGAAGGTCCAGTCATCCAGATGCTCTAGGAGGTGGCGAATCCTTCGATCACAGAAGGACACGGCCTCCAGGTGGCCCTGTAGGCGCTGTTTCTCCTGCTGGGCCTGCTCCAGGGCCTGGGTCTTGGCCACATTGATGTCCCTCAGAGCCCTGACCCGCCGCATCTCCAGGGCCTGCAGCAAGCGGCTGAACTTGCCAGAGATCACGGAGGTCAGGGTGCAGGCTGAGTTCTGGGTGGGCACAGGAGGAGCTGAGGACAGCTAGGGCCCTGGGCTGCCCACTGGGCTGAGGGGTGGGGAGCCAAGGTCTCTCTGACCCCCGCCCCCCGGCCCTTCATTTCCTGATGCCGGGAGGCATTTTCAAGGTAGCTCACACCTACTGCCCAGTGTCCCAGGGGCCGCCGGTGGCCGCCTGAAGGACACAGCACAAGAACACGTTGGGGGTGGCGGGGGGACAGGCCTGGTACCTGGATCTGGCTGCTTCGCTGCTGCAGCTCCTGTAGCTGCCTCTGGGCCTGGGCGGCCTGCTGCTGGGTGACCTCCAGCGTGGCTCTCAGCTGGGCCTGTGGGCCCATCGGGGGATGAGTGACAAGAGGGAGCCAGGACTGGCTGTGAAGCCCCCCTCAGCCAGTCAGCAAGCACCTGCAGATGCTCAGCCTCCCCTGTGCCACCCGGGTGAGGCCCGCACACAGGGCACCAGTCTTGGTTCTGAGCCCTGGGGGAACTGGGTCAGGGTCCCAGGGAGGCCTGGACAAAGCCCCTGCCCTGCGGGGAGCAGAGTGGTGCCCAGGTGGTACAGAAACCTCAGGCTGAACACGAGCAAGACGGCTGCTATATCCTCAGGACTGCAGGACGGCACCCCCACTAGGACTTGGGGCCCTGCACCCGGTCAAGAGCCTGTCTTGCTTCTGCTCCTCCCGGCGACACCCTGAAGTGAGGGACCCATGTTATCCCCACTTCACAGAAGAGGAAGCAGGTCAGGGAAGTTCATAACTTGGCCAGGTCACTGGATTTTCCCAAGTGCAATGCTTGCGTCTCGGTCCGAGCCAGAGCCTCCAGCACAGTACAACGTGCTGGAGGTAGGAAGGGGCAGGGCAGAGTTTCCTGGTTCACCCTGACTCTCCCCCAAGGGCGCACAGTCCTACCCTCACACTCCAGCATCACTGCCCCTCTCGCTAGCCAAGTTCTAGCTCCTTCAGTGCTTCTGCCGTCCAGCTGCACCACCTAGTCCTCCCGGCAAACTTCCACACCCCCTGCACTGTATTCAGCCCCCAAGGCAGTAACCTCTTGTCCTGAC
>NW_011494943.1:7638944-7639547 GCF_000754665.1 Bison bison bison
TGTGCTCCAGCACTCGGCTCTGGGCTCCTTGACCTCCTCACTCCATCCCGGCTACTCACTCCCGTATCCTCACCCTAGACCCGGCACCGGCCCTGCCACCTCTATTCCAAGCTGTCCTGACTGCCACCTCCTCTCAACCCGGAATCAAAACAGGGCCAAGCCCGCGGCTGAAGCCGCCCGCCCCCGCCCGGGCGCAGAGAGCTGTGCGGGTCCCCGGCGAGTCACCTCGCGCGCCCGGCGCTCGGCGTCCAGCAGCACCCGCTCGTGGAGGCGACACTCGCGCACGGTACACACGCAGCACACGCAGAGGCCCTCGGTGCGGCAGAAGAGCTCGAGCGGCTGGCCGTGCCGGGGGCAGCGCGCGCCGTGGCTGGGATCGGGGCCGGGCCGGGCGTGGCGCGCAGCTCCTCCACCACGCCACTCAGAGCTACGTTGCGGCGCAGCTCGGCTCCGTCCGGGAAGGGCTCCCGGCACTCGGGGCACACCTTCTCGCAGAGGCCCCACCAGTCCCGGATGCAGGCCCCACAGAAGTTGTGGCCGCAGAGCAGCGTCACCGGCTCCTTGTAGAGCTCCAGGCAGATGGAGCAGGTCAGCTTGTCCTCC
>NW_011494943.1:7639694-7642776 GCF_000754665.1 Bison bison bison
CGGCCATGGCTGCCGCGGGCGGCCCCGGGCGCGCGGAAGGAAGGCCGGGGCCTCTTAAAGGGACCGCGGGCGCCGGGGTGTGGGTGGAGCGGGCGGAGCGAGGACCCGCTGGGATGACAACCTTTCTTCCCCACCGACCAGACCAGCCGCCACTCCCAGCGCCTGCCCGCTGCAGCACGCCCGTTCCGCCCAGCGCCGATGGCTCCGGCTCCGAGGCACCCCTGCCTGCCTTCTACTGCCCAGCCTGGGAGATGGGGTCCAGCTCTCTCTGGTCCCACCCTGGGACCTCATCACGCTTCCCGAGATCCTCAGTCCAACAGCTCCCGTGCAGGGGATCTGGCCCCAGGTTCTGGAGACTAGAGCCTTGGGAAAGCCGTTGGGCTTCCAAGCCTCCTCCTGGCCAAGGGCCTCCACCAGAACCTCTTCTGAAGCCCTCATCTGAAAATCTAATACAAGTAACACTGACAACACGTTATCTACCTCCCAGGGGGTTTGGCCATTAAATGAAACAGGACAGCACGTGGGAGTGTCTGGCAAGGAGCAAGGGGCACACAGCTGGTGCTCATTAAATGCCCTCTGGACCATGGGGCTCTGCTGCACTTTTTTCCTTGAGCTGAGTTTCAGCACTTGCCAGACTAGGGTGTCTCCCTTCTCTGGGCCATGCCTAATTTTGGTTCTTTTAAAGTAAACAGGTGGAAATGTCTGGTTACCAAGAGACAGAGACCAGAAAATAGTGGTTCCTTCCTACCCCCTTTAATGGAAACTCAAAGCAGTCTTCAACTGCATCAGAATACTGTGCCGGTGAGAGTCCCTGGTTTGCAGGTCCAAACTGTTCTGGAACCCCACTTCTTAAGAGAGTTGGTTCCCCTGCAGCCGAGCAAGAGGGGGTCTTGGCCACTAGCCCACCGTCCCTGGGGCAGTGTGCTGGGCCAGTGGGAGAGGCAGGGTTAACTCTCTCCTTTCTTTCTGACCCAGCTGGTTTAATTTTGAGGCAGGACATCCTCTCACTTCGATGCAGCAAACCTCATATTGTCTTGTTTTGTAATATGTGTATAGTTTTTCTTCCTGATCTCTCGACTGGCTCCTAAGCATTCTCCTTTAGAGAAGAGAGATACCCTAACCACCCAGCAAGCATGCAGGAGCTTCCAGGGCCCTGAGCAGGGCGGTGTGCCCAGAGACCTGCCTGTGCCCCACCTGACAAACCTTCAAAGCACATGGAGGCTGGGAGCATGAGGAAAGCCAGAAAGGGGACAATGCCCAGGGCTGCCAAATTTCTTTCACGAGGCCTGTGGGAGCAGCCAGGGCCACCACCTGCGTTTCTTCTGTACCTGTCTTCAGCCACTGGACCACAGGGCCTCTGACAGCCGAGGGGGCACCTCCTAGGGTGGGAGGCAGCCCTCTGCCAGCCAATAAAGCAACAGATTTCCACCAGGGGGCGCCCAGAACACAAACCCAGACCAGCTACAGCAAAAATCTTTATTGGAAACCCTACCCTCTAAGCCTTCTTCCCTCCCAAGCCCTGAGCCTGCTGGGAGGGTGGCAAAAGGGCAGCCTTAGGCAGGAGAACCCCACTGCTTGGCTCCTCTATTGCCCCCGCCTGCAGAGCCTGGCAGGGTGGCCTGAGAAGCCCCGTTCACTCTTTGAGGTGGGGGGCACTCCAGTCACTCAGTAGAAGCCATAGGTGGGTTCGTGACTGTCCCTGTATCGGTCCAGATAGCGCAGGGGCTGCCGGTGAGGGAAGCACTTCTGCTTAGGGTGATAAGGGGGCGGCCGCACAAACTCAAACACAGGCTCTCGCATGTCTGCAGAAGAGTGAAGGAGAGACACAGGTGTGGACTGCTGTTGGCCTGAGCCCGTCCGTCTGTCTGCTCCAGGGGACTGCCCAGCCAGCCCACCCCAGGAATAGCATGCCTGCTGCTGGCCCTCTCCTGCAGGCGCTTCTCCTGGCATGTCAGGGGAGGTCTGTGCGCTCAGACCAGCCGCCCCCTCCCCCTTGCCCACTCTGCCCTTACCCAGGAGCTGGTGGAAGATGTGGGTGACTGAGTCATCCCAGCGGCACTGGAAGAAGGCCAGGCCAGCTGGGGTCATGGCATCTTGGTGTTTCTTGTAGAAATCAAAAGTGTGGAAGGTCCGCTGGGCAAGCTGGTAGCTGTAGGAGGAGGTGAGCATTTGAGAGTTGTGGGGGGACCAGAGCCCCACACCCCACCTCTGGTCCCACAGGCAATGCTGAGAAGCCCCTTAGGGTCTGCCTAGCACAGCACAACTACCCTTCTGCTCGCCTCAAGGCCCAAGT
This sequence comes from Bison bison bison, assembly GCF_000754665.1. NCBI lineage: Eukaryota > Metazoa > Chordata > Mammalia > Artiodactyla > Bovidae > Bison > Bison bison. The sequence goes on from NW_011494943.1 coordinate 7,641,988, forward strand.
GATGAGAGAGGAGACCTGAGGAAGACTGCCCATTACTGGGAAGCTGGCCTGAGCCCAGGGGGAAGCTGGCCTGAGCCCAGGGGTGGGGAGGCACAGATTACCAGGGTGAGGGCCGGGTGTCCCCAGAGAAGTCGACTGGCTTGTCCTGCTTGAAGAGAAGGAAGGCAAAGCGGTGGAAGCCGGAGCCTCGGGCAGGAAAGGGGGGCAGGTAGGGACACGTCTCCTCTCCTTCAGCCACCCTGCTGCCCGGGATGTTGGTGCTGGAGGGAGAACAAGCATCTGTTAATTGCCACTCACCGCAGGCAGCAGTAGGAACATCCCCACCCAATGCTCCCTAGAGACTGCTACAACTCTCCAGGAGGACCCTAAGATGATCTCCACTACACAGTCAGGTAGGAAGAAGAGCTTTGTACACCCTCAGATGGAGAGCAAACGTGTGGGGGACAGGGAAAGTAGGGGCTCAGAGGCCAAAAAGAGCCCCAGGAACTGTCAGGATGAGAGCAAGCTCGAGCAGCTGGTTTCCTGGCGCCGGGGGGCTGGTGGGGCGGCAGGGCCGCTCAGGCGGGAGAGCCACGCCACCTGGGACGGCTTCTCTCCTGATGTCCCGAAGGCTCTGGGTTTGTCAGGGAGTGTCTGCCCAGCCTGGCACTGGGATGGCCACTGTACCTGCCCCAGGTACAACTCGCCAGAGGGCCTGCTGCACAGTGGTAACTGCAGTCGAATAAAGTGCATGACCTCTGCCTCCAGGCCTGGTGCTCAGAACCAAGGGCCGCTGAGCAAACAAAAGGC